>NW_026683131.1:308519-617038 GCF_027887145.1 Ammospiza caudacuta | reverse complement strand
CTTCTGCGCTCTTCTTGGGTAGTCCTTCGCAGCTGCTGTGTTCTTGGAACTCAGGGCTTTCTGGTTAAAAGAACACTAACCCTAGGCCTAACTCAAACCTTAAGCCTAGGAAGGAAAATCAGCCTATGATTCGGGATGGTCTCATGGAAATAGCAGTGGAGGCAGCCAAGTTGTGTCACTTTTGCACTCCCCTTGGGATGCCTTTAACAGCTGCAGTGTGCCTGGAGCACAGGGCTTCCTGGTTTTAAAAGTCCTAGCCCTGAGCCTAACAGTAACCCTAGGTAGGTAAATCAGCCGGGTATTAGGGTTCTTCCAAAGGAAAAAGCTGTGAAAGCAGCCATGTTGTGGACCTTCTGCGCTCCCTTTGGGATGCCTTTGGCAGATGCAGTAAGCCTGGAACTCAGGGCTTCCTGCTTAAAAAAATCCTAGCCCTAGGCTGAGCCCTAACCCTAACCCTAGGCAGATAAATCAGCCTAGGTATAGGGATGGTGCCAAGGAAAAAGCTGTGAAAGCTGCCATGTTGTTGCACTTTTGTACTCCCCTTGGGATGCCTTTCACAGCTGCCGTGTGCCTGGAGCTCAGGGCTTCCTGGTTTAAAAAACCATGTCCCTAGCTGAGACAGGGGGCAGGTGATTCAGCCTAGGCTTAGCAATGGTGTCAATGAAAACGTGTGGAGGCAGCCATTTTCTGGCACTTTTGTGCTCCCCTTGGGGTGCCTTTCGCAGCTGCCGTGTGCCTGGAGCCCAGAGCTTGATGGTTTAAAAAGCTCTACACCTAGGCGTAACCGTAACCCTAACCGTAACACTGGTCATTTAAATCAGCCTGGGTTTAGGAATTATCCCAAGGGAAAAGCTGTGGAGACAGCCATGTTGTGGCACTTTTGCACTCCCCTTGGGATGCCTTTCACAGCTGCAGTGTGCTTGGAGCACAGGGCTTCCTGGTGTAAAAAACCACAACTTTAGCCCAAACTGGAGGTTTCTAAATCAGCCTTCATTTCGGGACGTCCCCAAAGAAAAAGCTGTGGAGGCAGGCATGTTGAGGCACTTCTTCGCTCTTCTTGGGTAGTCCTTCGCAGCTGCTGTGTTCTTGGAACTCAGGGCTTTCTGGTTAAAAGAACACTAACCGTAGGCCTAACTCAAACCTTAAGCCTAGGAAGGAAAATCAGCCTATGATTCGGGATGGTCTCATGGAAATAGCAGTGGAGGCAGCCAAGTTGTGTCACTTTTGCGCTCCCCTTGGGATGCCTTTAACAGCTGCAGTGTGCCTGGAGCACAGGGCTTCCTGGTTTTAAAAGTCCTAGGCCTAAGCCTAACAGTAACCCTAGGAAGGTAAATCAGCCGGGTATTAGGGTTCTTCCTAAGGAAAAAGCTGTGAAAGCAGCCATGTTGTGGACCTTCTGCGCTCCCTTTGGGATGCCTTTGGCAGATGCAGTAAGCTTGGAACTCAGGGCTTCCTGGTTAAAAAAAATCCTAGCCCTAGGCTGAGCCCTAACCCTAACCCTAGGCAGATAAATCAGCCTAGGTATAGGGATGGTGCCAAGGAAAAAGCCGTGAAAGCTGCCATGTTGTTGCACTTTTGTACTCCCCTTGGGATGCCTTTCACAGCTGCCGTGTGCTTGGAGCTCAGGGCTTCCTGGTTTAAAAAACCATGTCCCTAGCTGAGACTGGAGGCAGGTGATTCAGCCTAGGCTTAGCAATGGTGCCAATGAAAACGTGTGGATGCAGCCATTTTCTGGCACTTTTGTGCTCCCCTTGGGATGCCTTTCGCAGCTGCCGTGTGCCTGGAGCTCAGAGCTTGCTGGTTTAAAAAGCTCTACACCTAGGCGTAACCCTAACCCTAACCGTAACACTGGTCATTTAAATCAGCCTGGGTTTAGGAATTATCCCAAGGGAAAAGCTGTGGAGACAGCCATGTTGTGGCACTTTTGCGCTCCCCTTGGGATGCCTTTCACAGCTGCAGTGTGCTTGGAGCACAGGGCTTCCTGCTTTAAAATACTACAACTTTAGCCCAAACTGGAGGCTTCTAAATCAGCCTTCGTTTCGGGACGTCCCCAAGGAAAAAGCTGTGGAGGCAGGCATGTTGAGGCACTTCTGCGCTCTTCTTGGGTAGTCCTTCGCAGCTGCTGTGTTCTTGGAACTCAGGGCTTTCTGGTTAAAAGAACACTAACCCTAGGCCTAACTCAAACCTTAAGCCTAGGAAGGAAAATCAGCCTATGATTCGGGATGGTCTCATGGAAATAGCAGTGGAGGCAGCCAAGTTGTGTCACTTTTGCGCTCCCCTTGGGATGCCTTTAACAGCTGCAGTGTGCCTGGAGCACAGGGCTTCCTGGTTTTAAAAGTCCTAGGCCTAAGCCTAACAGTAACCCTAGGAAGGTAAATCAGCCGGGTATTAGGGTTCTTCCTAAGGAAAAAGCTGTGAAAGCAGCCATGTTGTGGACCTTCTGCGCTCCCTTTGGGATGCCTTTGGCAGATGCAGTAAGTCTGGAACTCAGGGCTTCCTGGTTAAAAAAAATCCTAGCCCTAGGCTGAGCCCTAACCCTAACTCTAGGCAGATAAATCAGCCTAGGTATAGGGATGGTACCAAGGAAAAAGCTGTGAAAGCTGCCATGTTGTTGCACTTTTTTACTCCCCTTGGGATGCCTTTCACAGCTGCCGTGTACTTGGAGCTCAGGGCTTCCTGGTTTAAAAATCCATGTCCCTAGCTGAGACTGGAGGCAGGTGATTCAGCTTAGGCTTAGCAATGGTGCCAATGAAAACGTGTGGAGGCAGCCATTTTCTGGCACTTTTGTGCTCCCCTTGGGATGCCTTTCGCAGCTGCCGTGTGCCTGGAGCTCAGAGCTTGCTGGTTTAAAAAGCTCTACACCTAGGCGTAACCCTAACCCTAACCGTAACACTGGTCATTTAAATGACCTGGGTTTAGGAATTATCCCAAGGGAAAAGCTGTGGAGACAGCCATGTTGTGGCACTTTTGCGCTCCCCTTGGGATGCCTTTCACAGCTGCAGTGTGCTTGGAGCACAGGGCTTCCTGGTGTAAAATACCACAACTTTAGCCCAAACTGGAGGCTTCTAAATCAGCCTCCGTTTCGGGACGTCCCCAAGGAAAAAGCTGTGGAGGCAGGAATGTTGAGGCACTTCTGCGCTCTTCTTGGGTAGTCCTTCGCAGCTGCTGTGTTCTTGGAACTCAGGGCTTTCTGGTTAAAAGAACACTAACCCTAGGCCTAACTCAAACCTTAAGCCTAGGAAGGAAAATAAGCCTATGATTCGGGATGGTCTCATGGAAATAGCAGTGGAGGCAGCCAAGTTGTGTCACTTTTGCGCTCCCCTTGGGATGCCTTTAACAGCTGCAGTGTGCCTGGAGCACAGGGCTTCCTGGTTTTAAAAGTCCTAGCCCTGAGCCTAACAGTAACCCTAGGAAGGTAAATCAGCCGGGTATTAGGGTTCTTCCTAAGGAAAAAGCTGTGAAAGCAGCCATGTTGTGGACCTTCTGCGCTCCCTTTGGGATGCCTTTGGCAGATGCAGTAAGCCTGGAACTCAGGGATTCCTGCTTAAAAAAATCCTAGCCCTAGGCTGAGCCCTAACCCTAACCCTAGGCAGATAAATCAGCCTAGGTATAGGGATGGTGCCAAGGAAAAAGCTGTGAAAGCTGCCATGTTGTTGCACTTTTGTACTCCCCTTGGGATGCCTTTCACAGCTGCCGTGTGCCTGGAGCTCAGGGCTTCCTGGTTTAAAAAACCATGTCCCTAGCTGAGACAGGGGGCAGGTGATTCAGCCTAGGCTTAGCAATGGTGCCAATGAAAACGTGTGGAGGCAGCCATTTTCTGGCACTTTTGTGCTCCCCTTGGGATGCCTTTCGCAGCTGCCGTGTGCCTGGAGCCCAGAGCTTGATGGTTTAAAAAGCTCTACACCTAGGCGTAACCGTAACCCTAACCGTAACACTGGTCATTTAAATCAGCCTGGGTTTAGGAATTATCCCAAGGGAAAAGCTGTGGAGACAGCCATGTTGTGGCACTTTTGCACTCCCCTTGGGATGCCTTTCACAGCTGCAGTGTGCTTGGAGCACAGGGCTTCCTGGTGTAAAAAACCATAACTTTAGCCCAAACTGGAGGTTTCTAAATCAGCCTTCATTTCGGGACATCCCCAAAGAAAAAGCTGTGGAGGCAGGCATGTTGAGGCACTTCTGCGCTCTTCTTGGGTAGTCCTTCGCAGCTGCTGTGTTCTTGGAACTCAGGGCTTTCTGGTTAAAAGAACACTAACCCTAGGCCTAACTCAAACCTTAAGCCTAGGAAGGAAAATCAGCCTATGATTCGGGATGGTCTCATGGAAATAGCAGTGGAGGCAGCCAAGTTGTGTCACTTTTGCGCTCCCCTTGGGATGCCTTTAACAGCTGCAGTGTGCCTGGAGCACAGGGCTTCCTGGTTTTAAAAGTCCTAGGCCTAAGCCTAACAGTAACCCTAGGAAGGTAAATCAGCCGGGTATTAGGGTTCTTCCTAAGGAAAAAGCTGTGAAAGCAGCCATGTTGTGGCACTTCTGCGCTCCCTTTGGGATGCCTTTGGCAGATGCAGTAAGCCTGGAACTCAGGGCTTCCTGGTTAAAAAAAATCCTAGCCCTAGGCTGAGCCCTAACCCTAACTCTAGGCAGATAAATCAGCCTAGGTATAGGGATGGTACCAAGGAAAAAGCCGTGAAAGCTGCCATGTTGTTGCACTTTTTTACTCCCCTTGGGATGCCTTTCACAGCTGCCGTGTACTTGGAGCTCAGGGCTTCCTGGTTTAAAAATCCATGTCCCTAGCTGAGACTGGAGGCAGGTGATTCAGCTTAGGCTTAGCAATGGTGCCAATGAAAACGTGTGGAGGCAGCCATTTTCTGGCACTTTTGTGCTCCCCTTGGGATGCCTTTCGCAGCTGCCGTGTGCCTGGAGCTCAGAGCTTGCTGGTTTAAAAAGCTCTACACCTAGGCGTAACCCTAACACTAACCGTAACACTGGTCATTTAAATGACCTGGGTTTAGGAATTATCCCAAGGGAAAAGCTGTGGAGACAGCCATGTTGTGGCACTTTTGCGCTCCCCTTGGGATGCCTTTCACAGCTGCAGTGTGCTTGGAGCACAGGGCTTCCTGGTGTAAAATACCACAACTTTAGCCCAAACTGGAGGCTTCTAAATCAGCCTTCGTTTCGGGACGTCCCCAAGGAAAAAGCTGTGGAGGCAGGCATGTTGAGGCACTTCTGCGCTCTTCTTGGGTAGTCCTTCGCAGCTGCTGTGTTCTTGGAACTCAGGGCTTTCTGGTTAAAAGAACACTAACCCTAGGCCTAACTCAAACCTTAAGCCTAGGAAGGAAAATCAGCCTATGATTCGGGATGGTCTCATGGAAATAGCAGTGGAGGCAGCCAAGTTGTGTCACTTTTGCGCTCCCCTTGGGATGCCTTTAACAGCTGCAGTGTGCCTGGAGCACAGGGCTTCCTGGTTTTAAAAGTCCTAGCCCTGAGCCTAACAGTAACCCTAGGTAGGTAAATCAGCCGGGTATTAGGGTTCTTCCTAAGGAAAAAGCTGTGAAAGCAGCCATGTTGTGGACCTTCTGCGCTCCCTTTGGGATGCCTTTGGCAGATGCAGTAAGCCTGGAACTCAGGGCTTCCTGGTTAAAAAAATCCTAGCCCTAGGCTGAGCCCTAACCCTAACCCTAGGCAGATAAATCAGCCTAGGTATAGGGATGGTGCCAAGGAAAAAGCTGTGAAAGCTGCCATGTTGTTGCACTTTTGTACTCCCCTTGGGATGCCTTTCACAGCTGCCGTGTGCCTGGAGCTCAGGGCTTCCTGGTTTAAAAAACCATGTCCCTAGCTGAGACAGGGGGCAGGTGATTCAGCCTAGGCTTAGCAATGGTGTCAATGAAAACGTGTGGAGGCAGCCATTTTCTGGCACTTTTGTGCTCCCCTTGGGATGCCTTTCGCAGCTGCCGTGTGCCTGGAGCCCAGAGCTTGATGGTTTAAAAAGCTCTACACCTAGGCGTAACCGTAACCCTAACCGTAACACTGGTCATTTAAATCAGCCTGGGTTTAGGAATTATCCCAAGGGAAAAGCTGTGGAGACAGCCATGTTGTGGCACTTTTGCACTCCCCTTGGGATGCCTTTCACAGCTGCAGTGTGCTTGGAGCACAGGGCTTCCTGGTGTAAAAAACCACAACTTTAGCCCAAACTGGAGGTTTCTAAATCAGCCTTCATTTCGGGACGTCCCCAAGGAAAAAGCTGTGGAGGCAGGCATGTTGAGGCACTTCTGCGCTCTTCTTGGGTAGTCCTTCGCAGCTGCTGTGTTCTTGGAACTCAGGGCTTTCTGGTTAAAAGAACACTAACCCTAGGCCTAACTCAAACCTTAAGCCTAGGAAGGAAAATCAGCCTATGATTCGGGATGGTCTCATGGAAATAGCAGTGGAGGCAGCCAAGTTGTGTCACTTTTGCGCTCCCCTTGGGATGCCTTTAACAGCTGCAGTGTGCCTGGAGCACAGGGCTTCCTGGTTTTAAAAGTCCTAGGCCTAAGCCTAACAGTAACCCTAGGAAGGTAAATCAGCCGGGTATTAGGGTTCTTCCTAAGGAAAAAGCTGTGAAAGCAGCCATGTTGTGGCACTTCTGCGCTCCCTTTGGGATGCCTTTGGCAGATGCAGTAAGCCTGGAACTCAGGGCTTCCTGCTTAAAAAAATCCTTGCCCTTGGCTGAGCCCTAACCCTAACCCTAGGCAGATAAATCAGCCTAGGTATAGGGATGGTGCCAAGGAAAAAGCTGTGAAAGCTGCCATGTTGTTGCACTTTTTTACTCCCCTTGGGATGCCTTTCACAGCTGCCGTGTGCCTGGAGCTCAGGGCTTCCTGGTGTAAAAAACCATGTCCCTAGCTGAGACTGGAGGCAGGTGATTCAGCCTAGGCTTAGCAATGGTGCCAATGAAAACGTGTGGAGGCAGCCATTTTCTGGCACTTTCGTGCTCCCCTTGGGATGCCTTTCGCAGCTGCCGTGTGCCTGGAGCTCAGAGCTTGCTGGTTTAAAAAGCTCTACACCTAGGCGTAACCCTAACCCTAACCGTAACACTGGTCATTTAAATCAGCCTGGGTTTAGGAATTATCCCAAGGGAAAAGCTGTGGAGACAGCCATGTTGTGGCACTTTTGCGCTCCCCTTGGGATGCCTTTCACAGCTGCAGTGTGCTTGGAGCACAGGGCTTCCTGGTGTAAAATACCACAACTTTAGCCCAAACTGGAGGCTTCTAAATCAGCCTTCGTTTCGGGACGTCCCCAAGGAAAAAGCTGTGGAGGCAGGCATGTTGAGGCACTTCTGCGCTCTTCTTGGGTAGTCCTTCGCAGCTGCTGTGTTCTTGGAACTCAGGGCTTTCTGGTTAAAAGAACACTAACCGTAGGATTAACTCAAACCTTAAGCCTAGGAAGGAAAATCAGCCTATGATTCGGGATGGTCTCATGGAAATAGCAGTGGAGGCAGCCAAGTTGTGTCACTTTTGCGCTCCCCTTGGGATGCCTTTAACAGCTGCAGTGTGCCTGGAGCACAGGGCTTCCTGGTTTTAAAAGTCCTAGGCCTGAGCCTAAGAGTAACCCTAGGAAGGTAAATCAGCCGGGTATTAGGGTTCTTCCTAAGGAAAAAGCTGTGAAAGCAGCCATGTTGTGGCACTTCTGCGCTCCCTTTGGGATGCCTTTGGCAGATGCAGTAAGCCTGGAACTCAGGGCTTCCTGCTTAAAAAAAATCCTAGCCCTAGGCTGAGCCCTAACCCTAACTCTAGGCAGATAAATCAGCCTAGGTATAGGGATGGTACCAAGGAAAAAGCCGTGAAAGCTGCCATGTTGTTGCACTTTTTTACTCCCCTTGGGATGCCTTTCACAGCTGCCGTGTACTTGGAGCTCAGGGCTTCCTGGTTTAAAAATCCATGTCCCTAGCTGAGACTGGAGGCAGGTGATTCAGCTTAGGCTTAGCAATGGTGCCAATGAAAACGTGTGGAGGCAGCCATTTTCTGGCACTTTTGTACTCCCCTTGGGATGCCTTTCACAGCTGTCGTGTGCCTGGAGCTCAGAGCTTGCTGGTTTAAAAAGCTCTACACCTAGGCGTAACCCTAACCCTAACCGTAACACTGGTCATTTAAATCAGCCTGGGTTTAGGAATTATCCCAAGGGAAAAGCTGTGGAGACAGCCATGTTGTGGCACTTTTGCTCTCCCCTTGGGATGCCTTTCACAGCTGCAGTGTGCTTGGAGCACAGGGCTTCCTGCTTTAAAATACTACAACTTTAGCCCAAACTGGAGGCTTCTAAATCAGCCTTCGTTTCGGGACGTCCCCAAGGAAAAAGCTGTGGAGGCAGGCATGTTGAGGCACTTCTGCGCTCTTCTTGGGTAGTCCTTCGCAGCTGCTGTGTTCTTGGAACTCAGGGCTTTCTGGTTAAAAGAACACTAACCCTAGGCCTAACTCAAACCTTAAGCCTAGGAAGGAAAATCAGCCTATGATTTGGGATGGTCTCATGGAAATAGCAGTGGAGGCAGCCAAGTTGTGTCACTTTTGCGCTCCCCTTGGGATGCCTTTAACAGCTGCAGTGTGCCTGGAGCACAGGGCTTCCTGGTTTTAAAAGTCCTAGGCCTAAGCCTAACAGTAACCCTAGGAAGGTAAATCAGCCGGGTATTAGGGTTCTTCCTAAGGAAAAAGCTGTGAAAGCAGCCATGTTGTGGCACTTCTGCGCTCCCTTTGGGATGCCTTTGGCAGATGCAGTAAGCCTGGAACTCAGGGCTTCCTGGTTAAAAAAATCCTTGCCCTTGGCTGAGCCCTAACCCTAACCCTAGGCAGATAAATCAGCCTAGGTATAGGGATGGTGCCAAGGAAAAAGCTGTGAAAGCTGCCATGTTGTTGCACTTTTTTACTCCCCTTGGGATGCCTTTCACAGCTGCCGTGTGCCTGGAGCTCAGGGCTTCCTGGTTTAAAAAACCATGTCCCTAGCTGAGACTGGAGGCAGGTGATTCAGCCTAGGCTTAGCAATGGTGCCAATGAAAACGTGTGGAGGCAGCCATTTTCTGGCACTTTTGTGCTCCCCTTGGGATGCCTTTCGCAGCTGCCGTGTGCCTGGAGCTCAGAGCTTGCTGGTTTAAAAAGCTCTACACCTAGGCATAACCCTAACCCTAACCGTAACACTGGTCATTTAAATCAGCCTGGGTTTAGGAATTATCCCAAGGGAAAAGCTGTGGAGACAGCCATGTTGTGGCATTTTTGCGCTCCCCTTGGGATGCCTTTCACAGCTGCAGTGTGCTTGGAGCACAGGGCTTCCTGGTGTAAAAACCACAACTTTAGCCCAAACTGGAGGCTTCTAAATCAGCCTTCGTTTCGGGACGTCCCCAAGGAAAAAGCTGTGGAGGCAGGCATGTTGAGGCACTTCTGCGCTCTTCTTGGGTAGTCCTTCGCAGCTGCTGTGTTCTTGGAACTCAGGGCTTTCTGGTTAAAAGAACACTAACCCTAGGCCTAACTCAAACCTTAAGCCTAGGAAGGAAAATCAGCCTATGATTCGGGATGGTCTCATGGAAATAGCAGTGGAGGCAGCCAAGTTGTGTCACTTTTGCGCTCCCCTTGGGATGCCTTTAACAGCTGCAGTGTGCCTGGAGCACAGGGCTTCCTGGTTTTAAAAGTCCTAGGCCTAAGCCTAACAGTAACCCTAGGAAGGTAAATCAGCCGGGTATTAGGGTTCTTCCTAAGGAAAAAGCTGTGAAAGCAGCCATGTTGTGGACCTTCTGCGCTCCCTTTGGGATGCCTTTGGCAGATGCAGTAAGCCTGGAACTCAGGGCTTCCTGGTTAAAAAAATCCTAGACCTAGGCTGAGCCCTAACCCTAACCCTAGGCAGATAAATCAGCCTAGGTATAGGGATGGTGCCAAGGAAAAAGCTGTGAAAGATGCCATGTTGTTGCACTTTTGTACTCCCCTTGGGATGCCTTTCACAGCTGCCGTGTGCCTGGAGCTCAGGGCTTCCTGGTTTAAAAAACCATGTCCCTAGCTGAGACTGGAGGCAGGTGATTCAGCCTAGGCTTAGCAATGGTGCCAATGAAAACGTGTGGAGGCAGCCATTTTCTGGCACTTTTGTGCTCCCCTTGGGATGCCTTTCGCAGCTGCCGTGTGCCTGGAGCTCAGAGCTTGCTGGTTTAAAAAGCTCTACACCTAGGCGTAACCCTAACCCTAACCGTAACACTGGTCATTTAAATCAGCCTGGGTTTAGGAATTATCCCAAGGGAAAAGCTGTGGAGACAGCCATGTTGTGGCACTTTTGCGCTCCCCTTGGGATGCCTTTCACAGCTGCAGTGTGCTTGGAGCACAGGGCTTCCTGGTTTAAAAAACCACAACTTTAGCCCAAACTGGAGGCTTCTAAATCAGCCTCCGTTTCGGGACGTCCCCAAGGAAAAAGCTGTGGAGGCAGGCATGTTGTGGCACTTCTGCGCTCTTCTTGGGTAGTCCTTCGCAGCTGCTGTGTTCTTGGAACTCAGGGCTTTCTGGTTAAAAGAACACTAACCCTAGGCCTAACTCAAACCTTAAGCCTAGGAAGGAAAATCAGCCTATGATTCGGGATGGTCTCATGGAAATAGCAGTGGAGGCAGCCAAGTTGTGTCACTTTTGCGCTCCCCTTGGGATGCCTTTAACAGCTGCAGTGTGCCTGGAGCACAGGGCTTCCTGGTTTAGAAGTCCTAGGCCTGAGCCTAAGAGTAACCCTAGGAAGGTAAATCAGCCGGGTATTAGGGTTCTTCCTAAGGAAAAAGCTGTGAAAGCAGCCATGTTGTGGCACTTCTGCGCTCCCTTTGGGATGCCTTTGGCAGATGCAGTAAGCCTGGAACTCAGGGCTTCCTGGTTAAAAAAATCCTAGCCCTAGGCTGAGCCCTAACCCTAACCCTAGGCAGATAAATCAGCCTAGGTATAGGGATGGTGCCAAGGAAAAAGCTGTGAAAGCTGCCATGTTGTTGCACTTTTGTACTCCCCTTGGGATGCCTTTCACAGCTGCCGTGTGCCTGGAGCTCAGGGCTTCCTGGTTTAAAAAACCATGTCCCTAGCTGAGACTGGAGGCAGGTGATTCAGCCTAGGCTTAGCAATGGTGCCAATGAAAACGTGTGGAGGCAGCCATTTTCTGGCACTTTTGTGCTCCCCTTGGGATGCCTTTCACAGCTGCCGTGTGTCTGGAGCTCAGAGCTTGCTGGTTTAAAAAGCTCTACACCTAGGCGTAACCCTAACCCTAACCGTAACACTGGTCATTTAAATCAGCCTGGGTTTAGGAATTATCCCAAGGGAAAAGCTGTGGAGACAGCCATGTTGTGGCACTTTTGCGCTCCCCTTGGGATGCCTTTCACAGCTGCAGTGTGCTTGGAGCACAGGGCTTCCTGGTGTAAAAAACCACAACTTTAGCCCAAACTGGAGGCTTCTAAATCAACCTTCCTTTCGGGACGTCCCCAAGGAAAAAGCTGTGGAGGCAGGCATGTTGAGGCACTTCTGCGCTCTTCTTGGGTAGTCCTTCGCAGCTGCTGTGTTCTTGGAACTCAGGGCTTTCTGGTTAAAAGAACACTAACCCTAGGCCTAACTCAAACCTTAAGCCTAGGAAGGAAAATCAGCCTATGATTCGGGATGGTCTCATGGAAATAGCAGTGGAGGCAGCCAAGTTGTGTCACTTTTGCACTCCCCTTGGGATGCCTTTAACAGCTGCAGTGTGCCTGTAGCACAGGGCTTCCTGGTTTTAAAAGTCCTAGGCCTAAGCCTAACAGTTACCCTAGGAAGGTAAATCAGCCGGGTATTAGGGTTCTTCCTAAGGAAAAAGCTGTGAAAGCAGCCATGTTGTGGCACTTCTGCGCTCCCTTTGGGATGCCTTTGGCAGATGCAGTAAGCCTGGAACTCAGGGCTTCCTGGTTAAAAAAAATCCTAGCCCTAGGCTGAGCCCTAACCCTAACCCTAGGCAGATAAATCAGCCTAGGTATAGGGATGGTGCCAAGGAAAAAGCTGTGAAAGCTGCCATGTTGTTGCACTTTTGTACTCCCATTGGGATGCCTTTCACAGCTGCCGTGTGCCTGGAGCTCACGGCTTCCTGGTTTAAAAAACCATGTCCCTAGCTGAGACTGGAGGCAGGTGATTCAGCCTAGGCTTAGCAATGGTGCCAATGAAAACGTGTGGAGGCAGCCATTTTCTGGCACTTTTGTGCTCCCCTTGGGATGCCTTTCGCAGCTGCCGTGTGCCTGGAGCTCAGAGCTTGCTGGTTTAAAAAGCTCTACACCTAGGCGTAACCCTAACCCTAACCGTAACACTGGTCATTTAAATCAGCCTGGGTTTAGGAATTATCCCAAGGGAAAAGCTGTGGAGACAGCCATGTTGTGGCACTTTTGCGCTCCCCTTGGGATGCCTTTCACAGCTGCAGTGTGCTTGGAGCACAGGGCTTCCTGGTGTAAAAAACCACAACTTTAGCCCAAACTGGAGGCTTCTAAATCAGCCTTCGTTTCGGGACGTCCCCAAGGAAAAAGCTGTGGAGGCAGGCATGTTGAGGCACTTCTGCGCTCTTCTTGGGTAGTCCTTCGCAGCTGCTGTGTTCTTGGAACTCAGGGCTTTCTGGTTAAAAGAACACTAACCCTAGGCCTAACTCAAACCTTAAGCCTAGGAAGGAAAATCAGCCTATGATTCGGGATGGTCTCATGGAAATAGCAGTGGAGGCAGCCAAGTTGTGTCACTTTTGCGCTCCCCTTGGGATGCCTTTAACAGCTGCAGTGTGCCTGGAGCACAGGGCTTCCTGGTTTTAAAAGTCCTAGGCCTAAGCCTAACAGTAACCCTAGGAAGGTAAATCAGCCGGGTATTAGGGTTCTTCCTAAGGAAAAAGCTGTGAAAGCAGCCATGTTGTGGCACTTCTGCGCTCCCTTTGGGATGCCTTTGGCAGATGCAGTAAGCCTGGAACTCAGGGCTTCCTGGTTAAAAAAAATCCTAGCCCTAGGCTGAGCCCTAACCCTAAATCTAGGAAGATAAATCAGCCTAGGTATAGGGATGGTACCAAGGAAAAAGCCGTGAAAGCTGCCATGTTGTTGCACTTTTGTACTCCCCTTGGGATGCCTTTCACAGCTGCCGTGTACTTGGAGCTCAGGGCTTCCTGGTTTAAAAAACCATGTCCCTAGCTGAGACTGGAGGCAGGTAATTCAGCCTAGGCTTAGCAATGGTGCCAATGAAAACGTGTGGAGGCAGCCATTTTCTGGCACTTTTGTGCTCCCCTTGGGATGCCTTTCTCAGCTGCCGTGTGCCTGGAGCACAGAGCTTGCTGGTTTAAAAAGCTCTACACCTAGGCGTAACCCTAACACTAACCGTAACACTGGTCATTTAAATGACCTGGGTTTAGGAATTATCCCAAGGGAAAAGCTGTGGAGACAGCCATGTTGTGGCACTTTTGCGCTCCCCTTGGGATGCCTTTCACAGCTGCAGTGTGCTTGGAGCACAGGGCTTCCTGGTGTAAAATACCACAACTTTAGCCCAAACTGGAGGCTTCTAAATCAGCCTTCGTTTCGGGACGTCCCCAAGGAAAAAGCTGTGGAGGCAGGCATGTTGAGGCACTTCTGCGCTCTTCTTGGGTAGTCCTTCGCAGCTGCTGTGTTCTTGGAACTCAGGGCTTTCTGGTTAAAAGAACACTAACCCTAGGCCTAACTCAAACCTTAAGCCTAGGAAGGAAAATCAGCCTATGATTCGGGATGGTCTCATGGAAATAGCAGTGGAGGCAGCCAAGTTGTGTCACTTTTGCGCTCCTCTTGGGATGCCTTTAACAGCTGCAGTGTGCCTGGAGCACAGGGCTTCCTGGTTTTAAAAGTCCTAGGCCTAAGCCTAACAGTAACCCTAGGAAGGTAAATCAGCCGGGTATTAGGGTTCTTCCTAAGGAAAAAGCTGTGAAAGCAGCCATGTTGTGGACCTTCTGCGCTCCCTTTGGGATGCATTTGGCAGATGCAGTAAGCCTGGAACTCAGGGCTTCCTGCTTAAAAAAATCCTAGCCCTAGGCTGAGCCCTAACCCTAACCCTAGGCAAATAAATCAGCCTAGGTATAGGGATGGTGTCAAGGAAAAAGCTGTGAAAGCTGCCATGTTGTTGCACTTTTGTACTCCCCTTGGGATGCCTTTCACAGCTGCCGTGTGCCTGGAGCTCAGGGCTTCCTGGTTTAAAAAGCCATGTCCCTAGCTGAGACTGGAGGCAGGTGATTCAGCCTAGGCTTAGCAATGGTGCCAATGAAAACGTGTGGAGGCAGCCATTTTCTGGCACTTTTGTGCTCCCCTTGGGATGCCTTTCGCAGCTGCCGTGTGCCTGGAGCTCAGAGCTTGCTGTTTTAAAAAGCTCTACACCTAGGCGTAACCCTAACCCTAACCGTAACACTGGTCATTTAAATCAGCCTGGGTTTAGGAATTATCCCAAGGGAAAAGCTGTGGAGACAGCCATGTTGTGGCACTTTTGCGCTCCCCTTGGGATGCCTTTCACAGCTGCAGTGTGCTTGGAGCACAGGGCTTCCTGGTGTAAAAAACCACAACTTTAGCCCAAACTGGAGGCTTCTAAATCAGCCTTCGTTTCGGGACGTCCCCAAGGAAAAAGCTGTGGAGGCAGGCATGTTGAGGCACTTCTGCGCTCTTCTTGGGTAGTCCTTCGCAGCTGCTGTGTTCTTGGAACTCAGGGCTTTCTGGTTAAAAGAACACTAACCCTAGGCCTAACTCAAACCTTAAGCCTAGGAGGGAAAATCAGCCTATGATTCGGGATGGTCTCATGGAAATAGCAGTGGAGGCAGCCAAGTTGTGTCACTTTTGCGCTCCCCTTGGGATGCCTTTAACAGCTGCAGTGTGCCTAGAGAACAGGGCTTCCTGGTTTTAAAAGTCCTAGGCCTAAGCCTAACAGTAACCCTAGGAAGGTAAATCAGCCGGGTATTAGGGTTCTTCCTAAGGAAAAAGCTGTGAAAGCAGCCATGTTGTGGCACTTCTGCGCTCCCTTTGGGATGCCTTTGGCAGATGCAGTAAGCCTGGAACTCAGGGCTTCCTGCTTAAAAAAATCCTAGCCCTAGGCTGAGCCCTAACCTTAACCCTAGGCAGATAATTTAGGCTTTGTATAGGGATGGTGCCAAGGAAAAAGCTGTGAAAGCTGCCATGTTGTTGCACTTTTGTACTCCCCTTGGGATGCCTTTCACAGCTGTCGTGTGCTTGGAGCTCAGGGCTTCCTAGTTTAAAAAACCATGTCCCTAGCTGAGACTGGAGGCAGGTAATTCAGTCTAGGCTTAGCAATGGTGCCAATGAAAACGTGTGGAGGCAGCCATTTTCTGGAACTTTTGTGCTCCCCTTGGGATGCCTTTCGCAGCTGCCGTGTGCCTGGAGCTCAGAGCTTGCTGGTTTAAAAAGCTCTACACCTAGGCGTAAACCTAACCCTAACCGTAACACTGGTCATTTAAATCAGCCTGGGTTTAGGAATTATCCCAAGGGAAAAAGCTGTGGAGACAGCCATGTTGTGGCACATTTGCGCTCCCCTTGGGATGCCTTTCACAGCTGCAGTGTGCTTGGAGCACAGGGCTTCCTGGTGTAAAAAACCACAACTTTAGCCCAAACTGGAGGCTTCTAAATCAGCCTTCGTTTCGGGACGTCCCCAAGGAAAAAGCTGTGGAGGCAGGCATGTTGAGGCACTTCTGCGCTCTTCTTGGGTAGTCCTTCGCAGCTGCTGTGTTCTTGGAACTCAGGGCTTTCTGGTTAAAAGAACACTAACCCTAGGCCTAACTCAAACCTTAAGCCTAGGAAGGAAAATCAGCCTATGATTCGGGATGGTCTCATGGAAATAG
The DNA here is from genome assembly GCF_027887145.1 of Ammospiza caudacuta. Taxonomy (NCBI): domain Eukaryota; kingdom Metazoa; phylum Chordata; class Aves; order Passeriformes; family Passerellidae; genus Ammospiza; species Ammospiza caudacuta. The sequence continues at coordinate 601,238 of NW_026683131.1, read as the reverse complement.
CAGTGGAGGCAGCCGAGTTGTGTCACTTTTGCGCTCCCCTTGGGATGCCTTTAACAGCTGCAGTGTGCCTGGAGCACAGGGCTTCCTGGTTTTAAAAGTCCTAGGCCTAAGCCTAACAGTAACCCTAGGAAGGTAAATCAGCCAGGTATTAGGGTTCTTCCTAAGGAAAAAGCTGTGAAAGCAGCCATGTTGTGGCACTTCTGAGCTCCCTTTGGGATGCCTTTGCCAGATGCAGTAAGCCTGGAACTCAGGGCGTTCTGGTTAAAAAAATGCTTGCCCTTGGCTGAGCCCTAACCCTAACCCTAGGCAGATAAATCAGACTAGGTATAGGGATGGTGCCAAGGAAAAAGCTGTGAAAGCTGCCATGTTGTTGCACTTTTGTACTCCCTTTTGGATGACTTTCACAGCTGCCGTGTGCCTGGAGCTCAGGGCTTCCTGGTTTAAAAAACCATGTCCCAAGCTGAGACTGGAGGCAGGTAATTCAGCCTAGGCTTATCAATGGTGCCAATGAAAACGTGTGGAGGCAGCCATTTTCTGGCACTTTTGTACTCCCCTTGGGATGCCTTTCACAGCTGTCGTGTGTTTGGAGCTCAGGGCTTCCTGGTTTAAAAATCCATGTCCCTAGCTGAGACTGGAGGCAGGTAATTCAGCCTGGGCTAATCAATGGTGCCAATGAAAACATGTGGAGGCAGCCATTTTCTGGCACTTTTGTGCTCCCCTTGGGATGCCTTTCGCAGCTGCCGTGTGCCTGGAGCTCAGAGCTTGCTGGTTTAAAAAGCTCTACACCTAGGCGTAACCCTAACCCTAACCGTAACACTGGTCATTTAAATCAGCCTGGGTTTAGGAATTATCCCAAGGGAAAAGCTGTGGAGACAGCCATGTTGTGGCACTTTTGCGCTCCCCTTGGGATGCCTTTCACAGCTGCAGTGTGCTTGGAGCACAGGGCTTCCTGGTTTAAAAAACCACAACTTTAGCCCAAACTGGAGGCTTCTAAATCAGCCTTCGTTTCGGGACGTCCCCAAGGAAAAAGCTGTGGAGGCAGGCATGTTGAGGCACTTCTGCGCTCTTCTTGGGTAGTCCTTCGCAGCTGCTGTGTTCTTGGAACTCAGGGCTTTCTGGTTAAAAGAACACTAACCCTAGGCCTAACTCAAACCTTAAGCCTAGGAAGGAAAATCAGCCTATGATTCGGGATGGTCTCATGGAAATAGCAGTGGAGGCAGCCAAGTTGTGTCACTTTTGCGCTCCCCTTGGGATGCCTTTCACAGCTGCAGTGTGCCTGGAGCACAGGGCTTCCTGGTTTTAAAAGTCCTAGGCCTAAGCCTAACATTAACCCTAGGAAGGTAAATCAGCCGGGTATTAGGGTTCTTCCTAAGGAAAAAGCTGTGAAAGCAGCCATGTTGTGGCACTTCTGCGCTCCCTTTGGGATGCCTTTGGCAGATGCAGTAAGCCTGGAACCCAGGGCTTTCTGGTTAAAAAAATCCTTGCCGTGGCTGAGCCCTAACCCTAACCCTAGGCAGATAAATTAGCCTAGGTATAGGGATGGTGCCAAGGAAAAAGCTGTGAAAGCTGCCATGTTGTTGTACTTTTGTACTCCCTTTGGGATGCCTTTCACAGCTGCCAAGTGCTTGGAGCTCAGGGCTTCCTGGTGTAAAAAACCATGTCCCTAGCTGTGACTGGAGGCAGGTAATTCAGCCTAGGCCTAGCAATGGTGCCAATGAAAACGTGTGGAGGCAGCCATTTTCTGGCACTTTTGTGCTCCCCTTGGGATGCCTTTCGCAGCTGCCGTGTGCCTGGAGCTCAGAGCTTGCTGGTTTAAAAAGCTCTACCCCTAGGCGTAACCCTAACCCTAACTGTAACACTGGTCATTTAAATCAGCCTGGGTTTAGGAATTATCCCAAGGGAAAAGCTGTGGAGACAGCCATGTTGTGGCACTTTTGCGCTCCCCTTGGGATGCCTTTCACAGCTGCAGTGTGCTTGGAGCACAGGGCTTCCTGGTTTAAAAAACCACAACTTTAGCCCAAACTGGAGGCTTCTAAATCAGCCTTCGTTTCGGGACGTCCCCAAGGAAAAAGCTGTGGAGGCAGGCATGTTGAGGCACTTCTGCGCTCTTCTTGGGTAGTCCTTTGCAGCTGCTGTGTTCTTGGAACTCAGGGCTTTCTGGTTAAAAGAACACTAACCCTAGGCCTAACTCAAACCTTAAGCCTAGGAAGGAAAATCAGCCTATGATTCGGGATGGTCTCATGGAAATAGCAGTGGAGGCAGCCAAGTTGTGTCACTTTTGCGCTCCCCTTGGGATGCCTTTAACAGCTGCAGTGTGCCTGGAGCACAGGGCTTCCTGGTTTTAAAAGTCCTAGGCCTAAGCCTAACAGTAACCCTAGGAAGGTAAATCAGCCGGGTATTAGGGTTCTTCCTAAGGAAAAAGCTGTGAAAGCAGCCATGTTGTGGCACTTCTGCGCTCCCTTTGGGATGCCTTTGGCAGATGCAGTAAGCCTGGAACTCAGGGCTTTCTGGTTAAAAAAATCCTTGCCCTTGGCTGAGCCCTAACCCTAACCCTAGGCAGATAAATCAGCCTAGGTATAGGGATGGTGCCAAGGAAAAAGCTGTGAAAGCTGCCATGTTGTTGCACTTTTGTACTCCCCTTGGGATGCCTTTCACAGCTGCCGTGTGCCTGGAGCTCAGGGCTTCCTGGTTTAAAAAACAATGTCCCTAGCTGTGACTGGAGGCAGGTAATTCAGCCTGGGCTTATCAATGGTGCCAATGAAAACGTGTGGAGGCAGCCATTTTCTGGCACTTTTGTGCTCCCCTTGGGATGCCTTTCGCAGCTGCCGTGTGCCTGGAGCTCAGAGCTTGCTGGTTCAAAAAGCTCTACACCTAGGCGTAACCCTAACCCTAACCGTAACACTGGTCATTTAAATCAGCCTGGGTTTAGGAATTATCCCAAGGGAAAAGCTGTGGAGACAGCCATGTTGTGGCACTTTTGCGCTCCCCTTGGGATGCCTTTCACAGCTGCAGTGTGCTTGGAGCACAGGGCTTCCTGATGTAAAAAACCACAACTTTAGCCCAAACTGGAGGCTTCTAAATCAGCCTTCGTTTCGGGACGTCCCCAAGGAAAAAGCTGTGGAGGCAGGCATGTTGAGGCACTTCTGCGCTCTTCTTGGGTAGTCCTTCGCAGCTGCTGTGTTCTTGGAACTCAGGGCTTTCTGGTTAAAAGAACACTAACCCTAGGCCTAACTCAAACCTTAAGCCTAGGAAGGAAAATCAGCCTATGATTCGGGATGGTCTCATGGAAATAGCAGTGGAGGCAGCCGAGTTGTGTCACTTTTGCGCTCCCCTTGGGATGCCTTTAACAGCTGCAGTGTGCCTGGAGCACAGGGCTTCCTGGTTTTAAAAGTCCTAGGCCTAAGCCTAACAGTAACCCTAGGAAGGTAAATCAGCCGGGTATTAGGGTTCTTCCTAAGGAAAAAGCTGTGAAAGCAGCCATGTTGTGGCACTTCTGCGCTCCCTTTGGGATGCCTTTGGCAGATGCAGTAAGCCTGGAACTCAGGGCTTTCTGGTTAAAAAAATCCTTGCCCTTGGCTGAGCCCTAACCTTAACCCTAGGCAGATAAATCAGCCTAGGTATAGGGACGGTGCCAAGGAAAAAGCTGTGAAAGCTGCCATGTTGTTGCACTTTTGTACTCCCCTTGGGATGCCTTTCACAGCTGCCGTGTGCCTGGAGCTCAGGGCTTCCTGGTTTAAAAAACCATGTCCCTAGCTGAGACTGGAGGCAGATAATTTAGCCTAGGCTTAGCAATGGTGCCAATGAAAACGTGTGGAGGCAGCCATTTTCTGGCACTTTTGTACTCCCTTTGGGATGCCTTTCACAGCTGCCGTGTGCCTGGAGCTCAGGGCTTCCTGGTTTAAAAAACAATGTTCCTAGCTGAGACTGGAGGCAGGTAATTCAGCCTGGGCTTATCAATGGTGCCAATGAAAACGTGTGGAGGCAGCCATTTTCTGGCACTTTTGTGCTCCCCTTGGGATGCCTTTCGCAGCTGCCGTGTGCCTGGAGCTCAGAGCTTGCTGGTTTAAAAAGCTCTACACCTAGGCGTAACCCTAACCCTAACCGTAACTCTGGTCATTTAAATCAGCCTGGGTTTAGGAATTATCCCAAGGGAAAAGCTGTGGAGACAGCCATGTTGTGGCACTTTTGCGCTCCCCTTGGGATGCCTTTCACAGCTGCAGTGTGCTTGGAGCACAGGGCTTCCTGGTGTAAAAAACCACAACTTTAGCCCAAACTGGAGGCTTCTAAATCAGCCTTCGTTTCGGGACGTCCCCAAGGAAAAAGCTGTGGAGGCAGGCATGTTGAGGCACTTCTGCGCTCTTCTTGGGTAGTCCTTCGCAGCTGCTGTGTTCTTGGAACTCAGGGCTTTCTGGTTAAAAGAACACTAACCCTAGGCCTAACTCAAACCTTAAGCCTAGGAAGGAAAATCAGCCTATGATTCGGGATGGTCTCATGGAAATAGCAGTGGAGGCAGCCAAGTTGTGTCACTTTTGTGCTCCCCTTGGGATGCCTTTCACAGCTGCAGTGTGCCTGGAGCACAGGGCTTCCGGGTTTTAAAAGTCCTAGGCCTAAGCCTAACAGTAACCCTAGGAAGGTAAATCAGCCGGGTATTAGGGTTCTTCCTAAGGAAAAAGCTGTGAAAGCAGCCATGTTGTGGCACTTCTGCGCTCCCTTTGGGATGCCTTTGGCAGATGCAGTAAGCCTGGAACTCAGGGCTTCCTGCTTAAAAAAATCCTTGCCCTTGGCTGAGCCCTAACCCTAACCCTAGGCAGATAAATAAGCCTAGGTATAGGGATGGTGCCAAGGAAAAAGCTGTGAAAGCTGCCATGTTGTTGCACTTTTGTACTCCCCTTGGGATGCCTTTCACAGCTGCCGTGTGCCTGGAGCTCAGGGCTTCCTGGTTTAAAAAACCATGTCCCTAGCTGAGACTGGAGGCAGGTGATTCAGCCTAGGCTTAGCAATGGTGCCAATGAAAACGTGTGGAGGCAGCCATTTTCTGGCACTTTTGTGCTCCCCTTGGGATGCCTTTCGCAGCTGCCGTGTGCCTGGAGCACAGAGCTTGCTGGTTTAAAAAGCTCTACACCTAGGCGTAACCCTAACACTAACCGTAACACTGGTCATTTAAATGACCTGGGTTTAGGAATTATCCCAAGGGAAAAGCTGTGGAGACAGCCATGTTGTGGCACTTTTGCGCTCCCCTTGGGATGCCTTTCACAGCTGCAGTGTGCTTGGAGCACAGGGCTTCCTGGTGTAAAATACCACAACTTTAGCCCAAACTGGAGGCTTCTAAATCAGCCTTCGTTTCGGGACGTCCCCAAGGAAAAAGCTGTGGAGGCAGGCATGTTGAGGCACTTCTGCGCTCTTCTTGGGTAGTCCTTCGCAGCTGCTGTGTTCTTGGAACTCAGGGCTTTCTGGTTAAAAGAACACTAACCCTAGGCCTAACTCAAACCTTAAGCCTAGGAAGGAAAATCAGCCTATGATTCGGGATGGTCTCATGGAAATAGCAGTGGAGGCAGCCAAGTTGTGTCACTTTTGCGCTCCTCTTGGGATGCCTTTAACAGCTGCAGTGTGCCTGGAGCACAGGGCTTCCTGGTTTTAAAAGTCCTAGGCCTAAGCCTAACAGTAACCCTAGGAAGGTAAATCAGCCGGGTATTAGGGTTCTTCCTAAGGAAAAAGCTGTGAAAGCAGCCATGTTGTGGACCTTCTGCGCTCCCTTTGGGATGCATTTGGCAGATGCAGTAAGCCTGGAACTCAGGGCTTCCTGCTTAAAAAAATCCTAGCCCTAGGCTGAGCCCTAACCCTAACCCTAGGCAAATAAATCAGCCTAGGTATAGGGATGGTGTCAAGGAAAAAGCTGTGAAAGCTGCCATGTTGTTGCACTTTTGTACTCCCCTTGGGATGCCTTTCACAGCTGCCGTGTGCCTGGAGCTCAGGGCTTCCTGGTTTAAAAAGCCATGTCCCTAGCTGAGACTGGAGGCAGGTGATTCAGCCTAGGCTTAGCAATGGTGCCAATGAAAACGTGTGGAGGCAGCCATTTTCTGGCACTTTTGTGCTCCCCTTGGGATGCCTTTCGCAGCTGCCGTGTGCCTGGAGCTCAGAGCTTGCTGTTTTAAAAAGCTCTACACCTAGGCGTAACCCTAACCCTAACCGTAACACTGGTCATTTAAATCAGCCTGGGTTTAGGAATTATCCCAAGGGAAAAGCTGTGGAGACAGCCATGTTGTGGCACTTTTGCGCTCCCCTTGGGATGCCTTTCACAGCTGCAGTGTGCTTGGAGCACAGGGCTTCCTGGTGTAAAAAACCACAACTTTAGCCCAAACTGGAGGCTTCTAAATCAGCCTTCGTTTCGGGACGTCCCCAAGGAAAAAGCTGTGGAGGCAGGCATGTTGAGGCACTTCTGCGCTCTTCTTGGGTAGTCCTTCGCAGCTGCTGTGTTCTTGGAACTCAGGGCTTTCTGGTTAAAAGAACACTAACCCTAGGCCTAACTCAAACCTTAAGCCTAGGAGGGAAAATCAGCCTATGATTCGGGATGGTCTCATGGAAATAGCAGTGGAGGCAGCCAAGTTGTGTCACTTTTGCGCTCCCCTTGGGATGCCTTTAACAGCTGCAGTGTGCCTAGAGAACAGGGCTTCCTGGTTTTAAAAGTCCTAGGCCTAAGCCTAACAGTAACCCTAGGAAGGTAAATCAGCCGGGTATTAGGGTTCTTCCTAAGGAAAAAGCTGTGAAAGCAGCCATGTTGTGGCACTTCTGCGCTCCCTTTGGGATGCCTTTGGCAGATGCAGTAAGCCTGGAACTCAGGGCTTCCTGCTTAAAAAAATCCTAGCCCTAGGCTGAGCCCTAACCTTAACCCTAGGCAGATAATTTAGGCTTTGTATAGGGATGGTGCCAAGGAAAAAGCTGTGAAAGCTGCCATGTTGTTGCACTTTTGTACTCCCCTTGGGATGCCTTTCACAGCTGTCGTGTGCTTGGAGCTCAGGGCTTCCTAGTTTAAAAAACCATGTCCCTAGCTGAGACTGGAGGCAGGTAATTCAGTCTAGGCTTAGCAATGGTGCCAATGAAAACGTGTGGAGGCAGCCATTTTCTGGAACTTTTGTGCTCCCCTTGGGATGCCTTTCGCAGCTGCCGTGTGCCTGGAGCTCAGAGCTTGCTGGTTTAAAAAGCTCTACACCTAGGCGTAAACCTAACCCTAACCGTAACACTGGTCATTTAAATCAGCCTGGGTTTAGGAATTATCCCAAGGGAAAAAGCTGTGGAGACAGCCATGTTGTGGCACATTTGCGCTCCCCTTGGGATGCCTTTCACAGCTGCAGTGTGCTTGGAGCACAGGGCTTCCTGGTGTAAAAAACCACAACTTTAGCCCAAACTGGAGGCTTCTAAATCAGCCTTCGTTTCGGGACGTCCCCAAGGAAAAAGCTGTGGAGGCAGGCATGTTGAGGCACTTCTGCGCTCTTCTTGGGTAGTCCTTCGCAGCTGCTGTGTTCTTGGAACTCAGGGCTTTCTGGTTAAAAGAACACTAACCCTAGGCCTAACTCAAACCTTAAGCCTAGGAAGGAAAATCAGCCTATGATTCGGGATGGTCTCATGGAAATAGCAGTGGAGGCAGCCGAGTTGTGTCACTTTTGCGCTCCCCTTGGGATGCCTTTAACAGCTGCAGTGTGCCTGGAGCACAGGGCTTCCTGGTTTTAAAAGTCCTAGGCCTAAGCCTAACAGTAACCCTAGGAAGGTAAATCAGCCAGGTATTAGGGTTCTTCCTAAGGAAAAAGCTGTGAAAGCAGCCATGTTGTGGCACTTCTGAGCTCCCTTTGGGATGCCTTTGCCAGATGCAGTAAGCCTGGAACTCAGGGCGTTCTGGTTAAAAAAATGCTTGCCCTTGGCTGAGCCCTAACCCTAACCCTAGGCAGATAAATCAGACTAGGTATAGGGATGGTGCCAAGGAAAAAGCTGTGAAAGCTGCCATGTTGTTGCACTTTTGTACTCCCTTTTGGATGACTTTCACAGCTGCCGTGTGCCTGGAGCTCAGGGCTTCCTGGTTTAAAAAACCATGTCCCAAGCTGAGACTGGAGGCAGGTAATTCAGCCTAGGCTTATCAATGGTGCCAATGAAAACGTGTGGAGGCAGCCATTTTCTGGCACTTTTGTACTCCCCTTGGGATGCCTTTCACAGCTGTCGTGTGTTTGGAGCTCAGGGCTTCCTGGTTTAAAAATCCATGTCCCTAGCTGAGACTGGAGGCAGGTAATTCAGCCTGGGCTAATCAATGGTGCCAATGAAAACATGTGGAGGCAGCCATTTTCTGGCACTTTTGTGCTCCCCTTGGGATGCCTTTCGCAGCTGCCGTGTGCCTGGAGCTCAGAGCTTGCTGGTTTAAAAAGCTCTACACCTAGGCGTAACCCTAACCCTAACCGTAACACTGGTCATTTAAATCAGCCTGGGTTTAGGAATTATCCCAAGGGAAAAGCTGTGGAGACAGCCATGTTGTGGCACTTTTGCGCTCCCCTTGGGATGCCTTTCACAGCTGCAGTGTGCTTGGAGCACAGGGCTTCCTGGTTTAAAAAACCACAACTTTAGCCCAAATTGGAGGCTTCTAAATCAGCCTTCGTTTCGGGACGTCCCCAAGGAAAAAGCTGTGGAGGCAGGCATGTTGAGGCACTTCTGCGCTCTTCTTGGGTAGTCCTTCGCAGCTGCTGTGTTCTTGGAACTCAGGGCTTTCTGGTTAAAAGAACACTAACCCTAGGCCTAACTCAAACCTTAAGCCTAGGAAGGAAAATCAGCCTATGATTCGGGATGGTCTCATGGAAATAGCAGTGGAGGCAGCCAAGTTGTGTCACTTTTGCGCTCCCCTTGGGATGCCTTTCACAGCTGCAGTGTGCCTGGAGCACAGGGCTTCCTGGTTTTAAAAGTCCTAGGCCTAAGCCTAACATTAACCCTAGGAAGGTAAATCAGCCGGGTATTAGGGTTCTTCCTAAGGAAAAAGCTGTGAAAGCAGCCATGTTGTGGCACTTCTGCGCTCCCTTTGGGATGCCTTTGGCAGATGCAGTAAGCCTGGAACCCAGGGCTTTCTGGTTAAAAAAATCCTTGCCGTGGCTGAGCCCTAACCCTAACCCTAGGCAGATAAATTAGCCTAGGTATAGGGATGGTGCCAAGGAAAAAGCTGTGAAAGCTGCCATGTTGTTGTACTTTTGTACTCCCTTTGGGATGCCTTTCACAGCTGCCAAGTGCTTGGAGCTCAGGGCTTCCTGGTGTAAAAAACCATGTCCCTAGCTGTGACTGGAGGCAGGTAATTCAGCCTAGGCCTAGCAATGGTGCCAATGAAAACGTGTGGAGGCAGCCATTTTCTGGCACTTTTGTGCTCCCCTTGGGATGCCTTTCGCAGCTGCCGTGTGCCTGGAGCTCAGAGCTTGCTGGTTTAAAAAGCTCTACCCCTAGGCGTAACCCTAACCCTAACTGTAACACTGGTCATTTAAATCAGCCTGGGTTTAGGAATTATCCCAAGGGAAAAGCTGTGGAGACAGCCATGTTGTGGCACTTTTGCGCTCCCCTTGGGATGCCTTTCACAGCTGCAGTGTGCTTGGAGCACAGGGCTTCCTGGTTTAAAAAACCACAACTTTAGCCCAAACTGGAGGCTTCTAAATCAGCCTTCGTTTCGGGACGTCCCCAAGGAAAAAGCTGTGGAGGCAGGCATGTTGAGGCACTTCTGCGCTCTTCTTGGGTAGTCCTTTGCAGCTGCTGTGTTCTTGGAACTCAGGGCTTTCTGGTTAAAAGAACACTAACCCTAGGCCTAACTCAAACCTTAAGCCTAGGAAGGAAAATCAGCCTATGATTCGGGATGGTCTCATGGAAATAGCAGTGGAGGCAGCCAAGTTGTGTCACTTTTGCGCTCCCCTTGGGATGCCTTTAACAGCTGCAGTGTGCCTGGAGCACAGGGCTTCCTGGTTTTAAAAGTCCTAGGCCTAAGCCTAACAGTAACCCTAGGAAGGTAAATCAGCCGGGTATTAGGGTTCTTCCTAAGGAAAAAGCTGTGAAAGCAGCCATGTTGTGGCACTTCTGCGCTCCCTTTGGGATGCCTTTGGCAGATGCAGTAAGCCTGGAACTCAGGGCTTTCTGGTTAAAAAAATCCTTGCCCTTGGCTGAGCCCTAACCCTAACCCTAGGCAGATAAATCAGCCTAGGTATAGGGATGGTGCCAAGGAAAAAGCTGTGAAAGCTGCCATGTTGTTGCACTTTTGTACTCCCCTTGGGATGCCTTTCACAGCTGCCGTGTGCCTGGAGCTCAGGGCTTCCTGGTTTAAAAAACAATGTCCCTAGCTGTGACTGGAGGCAGGTAATTCAGCCTGGGCTTATCAATGGTGCCAATGAAAACGTGTGGAGGCAGCCATTTTCTGGCACTTTTGTGCTCCCCTTGGGATGCCTTTCGCAGCTGCCGTGTGCCTGGAGCTCAGAGCTTGCTGGTTCAAAAAGCTCTACACCTAGGCGTAACCCTAACCCTAACCGTAACACTGGTCATTTAAATCAGCCTGGGTTTAGGAATTATCCCAAGGGAAAAGCTGTGGAGACAGCCATGTTGTGGCACTTTTGCGCTCCCCTTGGGATGCCTTTCACAGCTGCAGTGTGCTTGGAGCACAGGGCTTCCTGATGTAAAAAACCACAACTTTAGCCCAAACTGGAGGCTTCTAAATCAGCCTTCGTTTCGGGACGTCCCCAAGGAAAAAGCTGTGGAGGCAGGCATGTTGAGGCACTTCTGCGCTCTTCTTGGGTAGTCCTTCGCAGCTGCTGTGTTCTTGGAACTCAGGGCTTTCTGGTTAAAAGAACACTAACCCTAGGCCTAACTCAAACCTTAAGCCTAGGAAGGAAAATCAGCCTATGATTCGGGATGGTCTCATGGAAATAGCAGTGGAGGCAGCCGAGTTGTGTCACTTTTGCGCTCCCCTTGGGATGCCTTTAACAGCTGCAGTGTGCCTGGAGCACAGGGCTTCCTGGTTTTAAAAGTCCTAGGCCTAAGCCTAACAGTAACCCTAGGAAGGTAAATCAGCCGGGTATTAGGGTTCTTCCTAAGGAAAAAGCTGTGAAAGCAGCCATGTTGTGGCACTTCTGCGCTCCCTTTGGGATGCCTTTGGCAGATGCAGTAAGCCTGGAACTCAGGGCTTTCTGGTTAAAAAAATCCTTGCCCTTGGCTGAGCCCTAACCTTAACCCTAGGCAGATAAATCAGCCTAGGTATAGGGACGGTGCCAAGGAAAAAGCTGTGAAAGCTGCCATGTTGTTGCACTTTTGTACTCCCCTTGGGATGCCTTTCACAGCTGCCGTGTGCCTGGAGCTCAGGGCTTCCTGGTTTAAAAAACCATGTCCCTAGCTGAGACTGGAGGCAGATAATTTAGCCTAGGCTTAGCAATGGTGCCAATGAAAACGTGTGGAGGCAGCCATTTTCTGGCACTTTTGTACTCCCTTTGGGATGCCTTTCACAGCTGCCGTGTGCCTGGAGCTCAGGGCTTCCTGGTTTAAAAAACAATGTTCCTAGCTGAGACTGGAGGCAGGTAATTCAGCCTGGGCTTATCAATGGTGCCAATGAAAACGTGTGGAGGCAGCCATTTTCTGGCACTTTTGTGCTCCCCTTGGGATGCCTTTCGCAGCTGCCGTGTGCCTGGAGCTCAGAGCTTGCTGGTTTAAAAAGCTCTACACCTAGGCGTAACCCTAACCCTAACCGTAACTCTGGTCATTTAAATCAGCCTGGGTTTAGGAATTATCCCAAGGGAAAAGCTGTGGAGACAGCCATGTTGTGGCACTTTTGCGCTCCCCTTGGGATGCCTTTCACAGCTGCAGTGTGCTTGGAGCACAGGGCTTCCTGGTTTACAAAACCACAACTTTAGCCCAAATTGGAGGCTTCTAAATCAGCCTTCGTTTCGGGACGTCTCCAAGGAAAAAGCTGTGGAGGCAGGCATGTTGAGGCACTTCTGCGCTCTTCTTGGGTAGTCCTTCGCAGCTGCTGTGTTCTTGGAACTCAGGGCTTTCTGGTTAAAAGAACACTAACCCTAGGCCTAACTCAAACCTTAAGCCTAGGAAGGAAAATCAGCCTATGATTCGGGATGGTCTCATGGAAATAGCAGTGGAGGCAGCCAAGTTGTGTCACTTTTGCGCTCCCCTTGGGATGCCTTTCACAGCTGCAGTGTGCCTGGAGCACAGGGCTTCCTGGTTTTAAAAGTCCTAGGCCTAAGCCTAACAGTAACCCTAGGAAGGTAAATCAGCCGGGTATTAGGGTTCTTCCTAAGGAAAAAGCTGTGAAAGCAGCCATGTTGTGGCACTTCTGCGCTCCCTTTGGGATGCCTTTGGCAGATGCAGTAAGCCTGGAACTCAGGGCTTCCTGGTTAAAAAAATCCTTGCCCTTGGCTGAGCCCTAACCCTAACCAGAGGCAGATAAATCGGCCTAGGTATAGGGATGGTGCCAAGGAAAAAGCTGTGAAAGCTGCCATGTTGTTGCACTTTTGTGCTCCCCTTGGGATGCCTTTCACAGCTGCCGTGTGCCTGGAGCTCAGGGCTTCCTGGTTTAAAAAACCATGTCCCTAGCTGAGACTGGAGGCAGGTGATTCAGCCTAGGCTTAGCAATGGTGCCAATGAAAACGTGTGGAGGCAGCCATTTTCTGGCACTTTTGTGCTCCCCTTGGGATGCCTTTCGCAGCTGCCGTGTGCCTGGAGCTCAGAGCTTGCTGGTTTAAAAAGCTCTACACCTAGGCGTAACCCTAACCCTAACCGTAACACTGGTCATTTAAATCAGCCTGGGTTTAGGAATTATCCCAAGGGAAAAGCTGTGGAGACAGCCATGTTGTGGCACTTTTGCGCTCCCCTTGGGATGCCTTTCACAGCTGCAGTGTGCTTGGAGCACAGGGCTTCCTGGTTTAAAAAACCACAACTTTAGCCCAAACTGGAGGCTTCTAAATCAGCCTTCGTTTCGGGACGTCCCCAAGGAAAAAGCTGTGGAGGCAGGCATGTTGAGGCACTTCTGCGCTCTTCTTGGGTAGTCCTTCGCAGCTGCTGTGTTCTTGGAACTCAGGGCTTTCTGGTTAAAAGAACACTAACCCTAGGCCTAACTCAAACCTTAAGCCTAGGAAGGAAAATCAGCCTATGATTCGGGATGGTCTCATGGAAATAGCAGTGGAGGCAGCCAAGTTGTGTCACTTTTGTGCTCCCCTTGGGATGCCTTTCACAGCTGCAGTGTGCCTGGAGCACAGGGCTTCCGGGTTTTAAAAGTCCTAGGCCTAAGCCTAACAGTAACCCTAGGAAGGTAAATCAGCCGGGTATTAGGGTTCTTCCTAAGGAAAAAGCTGTGAAAGCAGCCATGTTGTGGCACTTCTGCGCTCCCTTTGGGATGCCTTTGGCAGATGCAGTAAGCCTGGAACTCAGGGCTTCCTGCTTAAAAAAATCCTTGCCCTTGGCTGAGCCCTAACCCTAACCCTAGGCAGATAAATAAGCCTAGGTATAGGGATGGTGCCAAGGAAAAAGCTGTGAAAGCTGCCATGTTGTTGCACTTTTGTACTCCCCTTGGGATGCCTTTCACAGCTGCCGTGTGCCTGGAGCTCAGGGCTTCCTGGTTTAAAAAACCATGTCCCTAGCTGAGACTGGAGGCAGGTGATTCAGCCTAGGCTTAGCAATGGTGCCAATGAAAACGTGTGGAGGCAGCCATTTTCTGGCACTTTTGTGCTCCCCTTGGGATGCCTTTCGCAGCTGCCGTGTGCCTGGAGCACAGAGCTTGCTGGTTTAAAAAGCTCTACACCTAGGCGTAACCCTAACACTAACCGTAACACTGGTCATTTAAATGACCTGGGTTTAGGAATTATCCCAAGGGAAAAGCTGTGGAGACAGCCATGTTGTGGCACTTTTGCGCTCCCCTTGGGATGCCTTTCACAGCTGCAGTGTGCTTGGAGCACAGGGCTTCCTGGTGTAAAATACCACAACTTTAGCCCAAACTGGAGGCTTCTAAATCAGCCTTCGTTTCGGGACGTCCCCAAGGAAAAAGCTGTGGAGGCAGGCATGTTGAGGCACTTCTGCGCTCTTCTTGGGTAGTCCTTTGCAGCTGCTGTGTTCTTGGAACTCAGGGCTTTCTGGTTAAAAGAACACTAACCCTAGGCCTAACTCAAACCTTAAGCCTAGGAAGGAAAATCAGCCTATGATTCGGGATGGTCTCATGGAAATAGCAGTGGAGGCAGCCAAGTTGTGTCACTTTTGCGCTCCTCTTGGGATGCCTTTAACAGCTGCAGTGTGCCTGGAGCACAGGGCTTCCTGGTTTTAAAAGTCCTAGGCCTAAGCCTAACAGTAACCCTAGGAAGGTAAATCAGCCGGGTATTAGGGTTCTTCCTAAGGAAAAAGCTTAAAAGCAGCCATGTTGTGGACCTTCTGCGCTCCCTTTGGGATGCATTTGGCAGATGCAGTAAGCCTGGAACTCAGGGCTTCCTGCTTAAAAAAATCCTAGCCCTAGGCTGAGCCCTAACCCTAACCCTAGGCAAATAAATCAGCCTAGGTATAGGGATGGTGTCAAGGAAAAAGCTGTGAAAGCTGCCATGTTGTTGCACTTTTGTACTCCCCTTGGGATGCCTTTCACAGCTGCCGTGTGCCTGGAGCTCAGGGCTTCCTGGTTTAAAAAGCCATGTCCCTAGGTGAGACTGGAGGCAGGTGATTCAGCCTAGGCTTAGCAATGGTGCCAATGAAAACGTGTGGAGGCAGCCATTTTCTGGCACTTTTGTGCTCCCCTTGGGATGCCTTTCGCAGCTGCCGTGTGCCTGGAGCTCAGAGCTTGCTGTTTTAAAAAGCTCTACACCTAGGCGTAACCCTAACCCTAACCGTAACACTGGTCATTTAAATCAGCCTGGGTTTAGGAATTATCCCAAGGGAAAAGCTGTGGAGACAGCCATGTTGTGGCACTTTTGCGCTCCCCTTGGGATGCCTTTCACAGCTGCAGTGTGCTTGGAGCACAGGGCTTCCTGGTGTAAAAAACCACAACTTTAGCCCAAACTGGAGGCTTCTAAATCAGCCTTCGTTTCGGGACGTCCCCAAGGAAAAAGCTGTGGAGGCAGGCATGTTGAGGCACTTCTGCGCTCTTCTTGGGTAGTCCTTCGCAGCTGCTGTGTTCTTGGAACTCAGGGCTTTCTGGTTAAAAGAACACTAACCCTAGGCCTAACTCAAACCTTAAGCCTAGGAGGGAAAATCAGCCTATGATTCGGGATGGTCTCATGGAAATAGCAGTGGAGGCAGCCCAGTTGTGTCACTTTTGCGCTCCCCTTGGGATGCCTTTAACAGCTGCAGTGTGCCTAGAGAACAGGGCTTCCTGGTTTTAAAAGTCCTAGGCCTAAGCCTAACAGTAACCCTAGGAAGGTAAATCAGCCGGGTATTAGGGTTCTTCCTAAGGAAAAAGCTGTGAAAGCAGCCATGTTGTGGCACTTCTGCGCTCCCTTTGGGATGCCTTTGGCAGATGCAGTAAGCCTGGAACTCAGGGCTTCCTGCTTAAAAAAATCCTAGCCCTAGGCTGAGCCCTAACCTTAACCCTAGGCAGATAATTTAGGCTTTGTATAGGGATGGTGCCAAGGAAAAAGCTTTGAAAGCTGCCATGTTGTTGCACTTTTGTACTCCCCTTGGGATGCCTTTCACAGCTGTCGTGTGCTTGGAGCTCAGGGCTTCCTAGTTTAAAAAACCATGTCCCTAGCTGAGACTGGAGGCAGGTAATTCAGTCTAGGCTTAGCAATGGTGCCAATGAAAACGTGTGGAGGCAGCCATTTTCTGGAACTTTTGTGCTCCCCTTGGGATGCCTTTCGCAGCTGCCGTGTGCCTGGAGCTCAGAGCTTGCTGGTTTAAAAAGCTCTACACCTAGGCGTAAACCTAACCCTAACCGTAACACTGGTCATTTAAATCAGCCTGGGTTTAGGAATTATCCCAAGGGAAAAAGCTGTGGAGACAGCCATGTTGTGGCACATTTGCGCACCCCTTGGGATGCCTTTCACAGCTGCAGTGTGCTTGGAGCACAGGGCTTCCTGGTGTAAAAAACCACAACTTTAGCCCAAACTGGAGGCTTCTAAATCAGCCTTCGTTTCGGGACGTCCCCAAGGAAAAAGCTGTGGAGGCAGGCATGTTGAGGCACTTCTGCGCTCTTCTTGGGTAGTCCTTCGCAGCTGCTGTGTTCTTGGAACTCAGGGCTTTCTGGTTAAAAGAACACTAACCCTAGGCCTAACTCAAACCTTAAGCCTAGGAAGGAAAATCAGCCTATGATTCGGGATGGTCTCATGGAAATAGCAGTGGAGGCAGCCGAGTTGTGTCACTTTTGCGCTCCCCTTGGGATGCCTTTAACAGCTGCAGTGTGCCTGGAGCACAGGGCTTCCTGGTTTTAAAAGTCCTAGGCCTAAGCCTAACAGTAACCCTAGGAAGGTAAATCAGCCAGGTATTAGGGTTCTTCCTAAGGAAAAAGCTGTGAAAGCAGCCATGTTGTGGCACTTCTGAGCTCCCTTTGGGATGCCTTTGCCAGATGCAGTAAGCCTGGAACTCAGGGCGTTCTGGTTAAAAAAATGCTTGCCCTTGGCTGAGCCCTAACCCTAACCCTAGGCAGATAAATCAGACTAGGTATAGGGATGGTGCCAAGGAAAAAGCTGTGAAAGCTGCCATGTTGTTGCACTTTTGTACTCCCTTTTGGATGACTTTCACAGCTGCCGTGTGCCTGGACCTCTGGGCTTCCTGGTGTAAAAAACCATGTCCCAAGCTGAGACTGGAGGCAGGTGATTCAGCCTAGGCTTATCAATGGTGCCAATGAAAACGTGTGGAGGCAGCCATTTTCTGGCACTTTTGTACTCCCCTTGGGATGCCTTTCACAGCTGTCGTGTGTTTGGAGCTCAGGGCTTCCTGGTTTAAAAATCCATGTCCCTAGCTGAGACTGGAGGCAGGTAATTCAGCCTGGGCTAATCAATGGTGCCAATGAAAACATGTGGAGGCAGCCATTTTCTGGCACTTTTGTGCTCCCCTTGGGATGCCTTTCGCAGCTGCCGTGTGCCTGGAGCTCAGAGCTTGCTGGTTTAAAAAGCTCTACACCTAGGCGTAACCCTAACCCTAACCGTAACACTGGTCATTTAAATCAGCCTGGGTTTAGGAATTATCCCAAGGGAAAAGCTGTGGAGACAGCCATGTTGTGGCACTTTTGCGCTCCCCTTGGGATGCCTTTCACAGCTGCAGTGTGCTTGGAGCACAGGGCTTCCTGGTTTAAAAAACCACAACTTTAGCCCAAATTGGAGGCTTCTAAATCAGCCTTCGTTTCGGGACGTCCCCAAGGAAAAAGCTGTGGAGGCAGGCATGTTGAGGCACTTCTGCGCTCTTCTTGGGTAGTCCTTCGCAGCTGCTGTGTTCTTGGAACTCAGGGCTTTCTGGTTAAAAGAACACTAACCCTAGGCCTAACTCAAACCTTAAGCCTAGGAAGGAAAATCAGCCTATGATTCGGGATGGTCTCATGGAAATAGCAGTGGAGGCAGCCAAGTTGTGTCACTTTTGCGCTCCCCTTGGGATGCCTTTCACAGCTGCAGTGTGCCTGGAGCACAGGGCTTCCTGGTTTTAAAAGTCCTAGGCCTAAGCCTAACATTAACCCTAGGAAGGTAAATCAGCCGGGTATTAGGGTTCTTCCTAAGGAAAAAGCTGTGAAAGCAGCCATGTTGTGGCACTTCTGCGCTCCCTTTGGGATGCCTTTGGCAGATGCAGTAAGCCTGGAACCCAGGGCTTTCTGGTTAAAAAAATCCTTGCCGTGGCTGAGCCCTAACCCTAACCCTAGGCAGATAAATTAGCCTAGGTATAGGGATGGTGCCAAGGAAAAAGCTGTGAAAGCTGCCATGTTGTTGTACTTTTGTACTCCCTTTGGGATGCCTTTCACAGCTGCCAAGTGCTTGGAGCTCAGGGCTTCCTGGTGTAAAAAACCATGTCCCTAGCTGTGACTGGAGGCAGGTAATTCAGCCTAGGCCTAGCAATGGTGCCAATGAAAACGTGTGGAGGCAGCCATTTTCTGGCACTTTTGTGCTCCCCTTGGGATGCCTTTCGCAGCTGCCGTGTGCCTGGAGCTCAGAGCTTGCTGGTTTAAAAAGCTCTACCCCTAGGCGTAACCCTAACCCTAACTGTAACACTGGTCATTTAAATCAGCCTGGGTTTAGGAATTATCCCAAGGGAAAAGCTGTGGAGACAGCCATGTTGTGGCACTTTTGCGCTCCCCTTGGGATGCCTTTCACAGCTGCAGTGTGCTTGGAGCACAGGGCTTCCTGGTTTAAAAAACCACAACTTTAGCCCAAACTGGAGGCTTCTAAATCAGCCTTCGTTTCGGGACGTCCCCAAGGAAAAAGCTGTGGAGGCAGGCATGTTGAGGCACTTCTGCGCTCTTCTTGGGTAGTCCTTTGCAGCTGCTGTGTTCTTGGAACTCAGGGCTTTCTGGTTAAAAGAACACTAACCCTAGGCCTAACTCAAACCTTAAGCCTAGGAAGGAAAATCAGCCTATGATTCGGGATGGTCTCATGGAAATAGCAGTGGAGGCAGCCAAGTTGTGTCACTTTTGCGCTCCCCTTGGGATGCCTTTAACAGCTGCAGTGTGCCTGGAGCACAGGGCTTCCTGGTTTTAAAAGTCCTAGGCCTAAGCCTAACAGTAACCCTAGGAAGGTAAATCAGCCGGGTATTAGGGTTCTTCCTAAGGAAAAAGCTGTGAAAGCAGCCATGTTGTGGCACTTCTGCGCTCCCTTTGGGATGCCTTTGGCAGATGCAGTAAGCCTGGAACTCAGGGCTTTCTGGTTAAAAAAATCCTTGCCCTTGGCTGAGCCCTAACCCTAACCCTAGGCAGATAAATCAGCCTAGGTATAGGGATGGTGCCAAGGAAAAAGCTGTGAAAGCTGCCATGTTGTTGCACTTTTGTACTCCCCTTGGGATGCCTTTCACAGCTGCCGTGTGCCTGGAGCTCAGGGCTTCCTGGTTTAAAAAACAATGTCCCTAGCTGTGACTGGAGGCAGGTAATTCAGCCTGGGCTTATCAATGGTGCCAATGAAAACGTGTGGAGGCAGCCATTTTCTGGCACTTTTGTGCTCCCCTTGGGATGCCTTTCGCAGCTGCCGTGTGCCTGGAGCTCAGAGCTTGCTGGTTCAAAAAGCTCTACACCTAGGCGTAACCCTAACCCTAACCGTAACACTGGTCATTTAAATCAGCCTGGGTTTAGGAATTATCCCAAGGGAAAAGCTGTGGAGACAGCCATGTTGTGGCACTTTTGCGCTCCCCTTGGGATGCCTTTCACAGCTGCAGTGTGCTTGGAGCACAGGGCTTCCTGGTGTAAAAAACCACAACTTTAGCCCAAACTGGAGGCTTCTAAATCAGCCTTCGTTTCGGGACGTCCCCAAGGAAAAAGCTGTGGAGGCAGGCATGTTGAGGCACTTCTGCGCTCTTCTTGGGTAGTCCTTCGCAGCTGCTGTGTTCTTGGAACTCAGGGCTTTCTGGTTAAAAGAACACTAACCCTAGGCCTAACTCAAACCTTAAGCCTAGGAAGGAAAATCAGCCTATGATTCGGGATGGTCTCATGGAAATAGCAGTGGAGGCAGCCAAGTTGTGTCACTTTTGCGCTCCCCTTGGGATGCCTTTCACAGCTGCAGTGTGCCTGGAGCACAGGGCTTCCTGGTTTTAAAAGTCCTAGGCCTAAGCCTAACAGTAACCCTAGGAAGGTAAATCAGCCGGGTATTAGGGTTCTTCCTAAGGAAAAAGCTGTGAAAGCAGCCATGTTGTGGCACTTCTGCGCTCCCTTTGGGATGCCTTTGGCAGATGCAGTAAGCCTGGAACTCAGGGCTTTCTGGTTAAAAAAATCCTTGCCCTTGGCTGAGCCCTAACCGTAACCCAAGGCAGATAAATCAGCCTAGGTATAGGGACGGTGCCAAGGAAAAAGCTGTGAAAGCTGCCATGTTGTTGCACTTTTGTACTCCCCTTGGGATGCCTTTCACAGCTGCCGTGTGCCTGGAGCTCAGGGCTTCCTGGTTTAAAAAACCATGTCCCTAGCTGAGACTGGAGGCAGATAATTTAGCCTAGGCTTAGCAATGGTGCCAATGAAAACGTGTGGAGGCAGCCATTTTCTGGCACTTTTGTACTGCCTTTGGGATGCCTTTCACAGCTGCCGTGTGCCTGGAGCTCAGGGCTTCCTGGTTTAAAAAACAATGTTCCTAGCTGAGACTGGAGGCAGGTAATTCAGCCTGGGCTTATCAATGGTGCCAATGAAAACGTGTGGAGGCAGCCATTTTCTGGCACTTTTGTGCTCCCCTTGGGATGCCTTTCGCAGCTGCCGTGTGCCTGGAGCTCAGAGCTTGCTGGTTTAAAAAGCTCTACACCTAGGCCTAACCCTAACCCTAACCGTAACTCTGGTCATTTAAATCAGCCTGGGTTTAGGAATTATCCCAAGGGAAAAGCTGTGGAGACAGCCATGTTGTGGCACTTTTGCGCTCCCCTTGGGATGCCTTTCACAGCTGCATTGTGCTTGGAGCACAGGGCTTCCTGGTTTACAAAACCACAACTTTAGCCCAAATTGGAGGCTTCTAAATCAGCCTTCGTTTCGGGACGTCTCCAAGGAAAAAGCTGTGGAGGCAGGCATGTTGAGGCACTTCTGCGCTCTTCTTGGGTAGTCCTTCGCAGCTGCTGTGTTCTTGGAACTCAGGGCTTTCTGGTTAAAAGAACACTAACCCTAGGCCTAACTCAAACCTTAAGCCTAGGAAGGAAAATCAGCCTATGATTCGGGATGGTCTCATGGAAATAGCAGTGGAGGCAGCCAAGTTGTGTCACTTTTGCGCTCCCCTTGGGATGCCTTTCACAGCTGCAGTGTGCCTGGAGCACAGGGCTTCCTGGTTTTAAAAGTCCTAGGCCTAAGCCTAACAGTAACCCTAGGAAGGTAAATCAGCCGGGTATTAGGGTTCTTCCTAAGGAAAAAGCTGTGAAAGCAGCCATGTTGTGGAACTTCTGCGCTCCCTTTGGGATGCCTTTGGCAGATGCAGTAAGCCTGGAACTCAGGGCTTCCTGGTTAAAAAAATCCTTGCCCTTGGCTGAGCCCTAACCCTAACCAGAGGCAGATAAGTCGGCCGAGGTATAGGGATGGTGCCAAGGAAAAAGCTGTGAAAGCTGCCATGTTGTTGCACTTTTGTGCTCCCCTTGGGATGCCTTTCACAGCTGCCGTGTGCCTGGAGCTCAGGGCTTCCTGGTTTAAAAAACCATGTCCCTAGCTGAGACTGGAGGCAGATAATTTAGCCTAGGCTTAGCAATGGTGCCAATGAAAACGTGTGGAGGCAGCCATTTTCTGGCACTTTTGTACTGCCTTTGGGATGCCTTTCACAGCTGCCGTGTGCCTGGAGCTCAGGGCTTCCTGGTTTAAAAAACAATGTTCCTAGCTGAGACTGGAGGCAGGTAATTCAGCCTGGGCTTATCAATGGTGCCAATGAAAACGTGTGGAGGCAGCCATTTTCTGGCACTTTTGTGCTCCCCTTGGGATGCCTTTCGCAGCTGCCGTGTGCCTGGAGCTCAGAGCTTGCTGGTTTAAAAAGCTCTACACCTAGGCCTAACCCTAACCCTAACCGTAACTCTGGTCATTTAAATCAGCCTGGGTTTAGGAATTATCCCAAGGGAAAAGCTGTGGAGACAGCCATGTTGTGGCACTTTTGCGCTCCCCTTGGGATGCCTTTCACAGCTGCATTGTGCTTGGAGCACAGGGCTTCCTGGTTTACAAAACCACAACTTTAGCCCAAATTGGAGGCTTCTAAATCAGCCTTCGTTTCGGGACGTCTCCAAGGAAAAAGCTGTGGAGGCAGGCATGTTGAGGCACTTCTGCGCTCTTCTTGGGTAGTCCTTCGCAGCTGCTGTGTTCTTGGAACTCAGGGCTTTCTGGTTAAAAGAACACTAACCCTAGGCCTAACTCAAACCTTAAGCCTAGGAAGGAAAATCAGCCTATGATTCGGGATGGTCTCATGGAAATAGCAGTGGAGGCAGCCAAGTTGTGTCACTTTTGCGCTCCCCTTGGGATGCCTTTCACAGCTGCAGTGTGCCTGGAGCACAGGGCTTCCTGGTTTTAAAAGTCCTAGGCCTAAGCCTAACAGTAACCCTAGGAAGGTAAATCAGCCGGGTATTAGGGTTCTTCCTAAGGAAAAAGCTGTGAAAGCAGCCATGTTGTGGAACTTCTGCGCTCCCTTTGGGATGCCTTTGGCAGATGCAGTAAGCCTGGAACTCAGGGCTTCCTGGTTAAAAAAATCCTTGCCCTTGGCTGAGCCCTAACCCTAACCAGAGGCAGATAAGTCGGCCGAGGTATAGGGATGGTGCCAAGGAAAAAGCTGTGAAAGCTGCCATGTTGTTGCACTTTTGTGCTCCCCTTGGGATGCCTTTAACAGCTGCAGTGTGCCTGGAGCTCAGAGCTTGCTGGTTTAAAAAGCTCTACACCTACACTTAACCCTAACCCTAACCGTAACACTGGTCATTTAAATCAGCCTGGGTTTAGGAATTATCTCAAGGGAAAAGCTGTGGAGACAGCCATGTTGTGGCACTTTTGCGCTCCCCTTGGGATGCCTTTCACAGCTGCAGTGTGCTTGGAGCACAGGGCTTCCTGGTTTAAAAAACCACAACTTTAGCCCAAACTGGAGGCTTCTAAATCAGCCTTCGTTTCGGGACGTCCCCAAGGAAAAAGCTGTGGAGGCAGGCATGTTGAGGCACTTCTGCGCTCTTCTTGGGTAGTCCTTCGCAGCTGCTGTGTTCTTGGAACTCAGGGCTTTCTGGTTAAAAGAACACTAACCCTAGGCCTAACTCAAACCTTAAGCCTAGGAAGGAAAATCAGCCTATGATTCGGGATGGTCTCATGGAAATAGCAGTGGAGGCAGCCAAGTTGTGTCACTTTTGCGCTCCCCTTGGGATGCCTTTAACAGCTGCAGTGTGCCTGGAGCACAGGGCTTCCTGGTTTTAAAAGTCCTAGGCCTAAGCCTAACAGTAACCCTAGGAAGGTAAATCAGCCGGGTATTAGGGTTCTTCCTAAGGAAAAAGCTGTGAAAGCAGCCATGTTGTGGCACTTCTGCGCTCCCTTTGGGATGCCTTTGGCAGATGCAGTAAGCCTGGAACTCAGGGCTTTCTGGTTAAAAAAATCCTTGCCCTTGGCTGAGCCCTAACCCTAACCCAAGGCAGATAAATCAGCCTAGGTATAGGGATGGTGGCAAGGAAAAAGCTGTGAAAGCTGCCATGTTGTTGCACTTTTGTACTCCCTTTGGGATGCCTTTCACAGCTGCCGTGTGCCTGGAGCTCAGGGCTTCCTGGTGTAAAAAACCATGTCCCTAGCTGAGACTGGAGGCAGATAATTTAGCCTAGGCTTAGCAATGGTGCCAATGAAAACGTGCGGAGGCAGCCATTTTCTGGCACTTTTGTACTCCCTTTGGGATGCCTTTCACAGCTGCCGTGTGCCTGGAGCTCAGGGCTTCCTGGTTTGAAAAACAATGTCCCTACCTGAGACTGGAGGCAGGTAGTTCAGCCTGGGCTTATCAATGGTGCCAATGAAAACGTGTGGAGGCAGCCATTTTCTGGCACTTTTGTGCTACCCTTGGGATGCCTTTCGCAGCTGCCGTGTGCCTGGAGCTCAGAGCTTGCTGGTTTAAAAAGCTCTACACCTAGGCGTAACCCTAACCCTAACCGTAACACTGGTCATTTAAATCAGCCTGGGTTTAGGAATTATCCCAAGGGAAAAGCTGTGGAGACAGCCATGTTGTGGCACTTTTGCGCTCCCCTTGGGATGCCTTTCACAGCTGCAGTGTGCTTGGAGCACAGGGCTTCCTGGTTTAAAAAACCACAACTTTAGCCCAAACTGGAGGCTTCTAAATCAGCCTTCGTTTCGGGACGTCCCCAAGGAAAAAGCTGTGGAGGCAGGCATGTTGAGGCACTTCTGCGCTCTTCTTGGGTAGTCCTTCGCAGCTGCTGTGTTCTTGGAACTCAGGGCTTTCTGGTTAAAAGAACACTAACCCTAGGCCTAACTCAAACCTTAAGCCTAGGAAGGAAAATCAGCCTATGATTCGGGATGGTCTCATGGAAATAGCAGTGGAGGCAGCCAAGTTGTGTCACTTTTGCGCTCCCCTTGGGATGCCTTTAACAGCTGCAGTGTGCCTGGAGCACAGGGCTTCCTGGTTTTAAAAGTCCTAGGCCTAAGCCTAACAGTAACCCTAGGAAGGTAAATCAGCCGGGTATTAGGGTTCTTCCTAAGGAAAAAGCTGTGAAAGCAGCCATGTTGTGGCACTTCTGCGCTCCCTTTGGGATGCCTTTGGCAGATGCAGTAAGCCTGGAACTCAGGGCTTTCTGGTTAAAAAAATCCTTGCCCTTGGCTGAGCCCTAACCCTAACCCAAGGCAGATAAATCAGCCTAGGTATAGGGATGGTGGCAAGGAAAAAGCTGTGAAAGCTGCCATGTTGTTGCACTTTTGTACTCCCCTTGGGATGCCTTTCACAGCTGCCGTGTGCCTGGAGCTCAGGGCTTCCTGGTGTAAAAAACCATGTCCCTAGCTGAGACTGGAGGCAGATAATTTAGCCTAGGCTTAGCAAGGGTGCCAATGAAAACGTGTGGAGGCAGCCATTTTCTGGCACTTTTGTACTCCCTTTGGGATGCCTTTCACAGCTGCCGTGTGCCTGGAGCTCAGGGCTTCCTGGTTTGAAAAACAATGTCCCTAGCTGAGACTGGAGGCAGGTAGTTCAGCCTGGGCTTATCAATGGTGCCAATGAAAACGTGTGGAGGCAGCCATTTTCTGGCACTTTTGTGCTCCCCTTGGGATGCCTTTCGCAGCTGCCGTGTGCCTGGAGCTCAGAGCTTGCTGGTTCAAAAAGCTCTACACCTAGGCATAACCCTAACCCTAACCGTAACACTGGTCATTTAAATCAGCCTGGGTTTAGGAATTATCCCAAGGGAAAAGCTGTGGAGACAGCCATGTTGTGGCACTTTTGCGCTCCCCTTGGGATGCCTTTCACAGCTGCAGTGTGCTTGGAGCACAGGGCTTCCTGGTTTAAAAAACCACAACTTTAGCCCAAACTGGAGGCTTCTAAATCAGCCTTCGTTTCGGGACGTCCCCAAGGAAAAAGCTGTGGAGGCAGGCATGTTGAGGCACTTCTGCGCTCTTCTTGGGTAGTCCTTCGCAGCTGCTGTGTTCTTGGAACTCAGGGCTTTCTGGTTAAAAGAACACTAACCCTAGGCCTAACTCAAACCTTAAGCCTAGGAAGGAAAATCAGCCTATGATTCGGGATGGTCTCATGGAAATAGCAGTGGAGGCAGCCAAGTTGTGTCACTTTTGCGCTCCCCTTGGGATGCCTTTAACAGCTGCAGTGTGCCTGGAGCACAGGGCTTCCTGGTTTTAAAAGTCCTAGGCCTAAGCCTAACAGTAACCCTAGGAAGGTAAATCAGCCGGGTATTAGGGTTCTTCCTAAGGAAAAAGCTGTGAAAGCAGCCATGTTGTGGCACTTCTGCGCTCCCTTTGGGATGCCTTTGGCAGATGCAGTAAGCCTGGAAGTCAGGGATTTCTGGTTAAAAAAATCCTTGCCCTTGGCTGAGCCCTAACCCTAACCCAAGGCAGATAAATCAGCCTAGGTATAGGGATGGTGCCAAGGAAAAAGCTGTGAAAGCTGCCATGTTGTTGCACTTTTGTACTCCCTTTGGGATGCCTTTCACAGCTGCCATGTGCTTGGAGCTCAGGGCTTCCTGGTTTAAAAAACCATGTCCCTAGCTGAGACTGGGGGCAGGTAATTCAGCCTTGGCTTAGCAATGGTGCCAATGAAAAGCTGTGGAGACAGCCATGTTGTGGCACTTTTGCACTCCTCTTGGGATGCCTTTCACAGCTGTCGTGTGTCTGGAGCACAGGGCTTCCTGGTTTAAAAGACCATGTCCCTAGCTGAGACTGGAGGCAGGTAATTCAGCCTAGGCTTAGCAATGGTGCC
The DNA here is from genome assembly GCF_027887145.1 of Ammospiza caudacuta. Lineage (NCBI taxonomy): Eukaryota > Metazoa > Chordata > Aves > Passeriformes > Passerellidae > Ammospiza > Ammospiza caudacuta. Next base: position 575,262 of record NW_026683131.1, on the reverse strand, counting down.
AATGAAAACGTGTCGAGGCAGCCATTTTCTGGCACTTTTGTGCTCCCCTTGGGATGCCTTTCGCAGCTGCCGTGTGCCTGGAGCTCAGAGCTTGCTGGTTTAAAAAGCTCTACACCTAGGCGTAACCCTAACCCTAACCGTAACACTGGTCATTTAAATCAGCCTGGGTTTAGGAATTATCCCAAGGGAAAAGCTGTGGAGACAGCCATGTTGTGGCACTTTTGCGCTCCCCTTGGGATGCCTTTCACAGCTGCAGTGTGCTTGGAGCACAGGGCTTCCTGGTTTAAAAAACCACAACTTTAGCCCAAACTGGAGGCTTCTAAATCAGCCTTCGTTTCGGGACGTCCCCAAGGAAAAAGCTGTGGAGGCAGGCATGTTGAGGCACTTCTGCGCTCTTCTTGGGTAGTCCTTCGCAGCTGCTGTGTCCTTGGAACTCAGGGCTTTCTGGTTAAAAGAACACTAACCCTAGGCCTAACTCAAACCTTAAGCCTAGGAAGGAAAATCAGCCTATGATTCGGGATGGTCTCATGGAAATAGCAGTGGAGGCAGCCAAGTTGTGTCACTTTTGCGCTCCCCTTGGGATGCCTTTAACAGCTGCAGTGTGCCTGGAGCACAGGGCTTCCTGGTTTTAAAAGTCCTAGGCCTAAGCCTAACAGTAACCCTAGGAAGGTAAATCAGCCGGGTATTAGGGTTCTTCCTAAGGAAAAAGCTGTGAAAGCAGCCATGTTGTGGCACTTCTGCGCTCCCTTTGGGATGCCTTTGGCAGATGCAGTAAGCCTGGAACTCAGGGCTTTCTGGTTAAAAAAATCCTTGCCCTTGGCTGAGCCCTAACCCTAACCCAAGGCAGATAAATCAGCCTAGGTATAGGGATGGTGGCAAGGAAAAAGCTGTGAAAGCTGCCATGTTGTTGCACTTTTGTACTCCCCTTGGGATGCCTTTCACAGCTGCCGTGTGCCTGGAGCTCAGGGCTTCCTGGTGTAAAAAACCATGTCCCTAGCTGAGACTGGAGGCAGATAATTTAGCCTAGGCTTAGCAAGGGTGCCAATGAAAACGTGTGGAGGCAGCCATTTTCTGGCACTTTTGTACTCCCTTTGGGATGCCTTTCACAGCTGCCGTGTGCCTGGAGCTCAGGGCTTCCTGGTTTGAAAAACAATGTCCCTAGCTGAGACTGGAGGCAGGTAGTTCAGCCTGGGCTTATCAATGGTGCCAATGAAAACGTGTGGAGGCAGCCATTTTCTGGCACTTTTGTGCTCCCCTTGGGATGCCTTTCGCAGCTGCCGTGTGCCTGGAGCTCAGAGCTTGCTGGTTCAAAAAGCTCTACACCTAGGCATAACCCTAACCCTAACCGTAACACTGGTCATTTAAATCAGCCTGGGTTTAGGAATTATCCCAAGGGAAAAGCTGTGGAGACAGCCATGTTGTGGCACTTTTGCGCTCCCCTTGGGATGCCTTTCACAGCTGCAGTGTGCTTGGAGCACAGGGCTTCCTGGTTTAAAAAACCACAACTTTAGCCCAAACTGGAGGCTTCTAAATCAGCCTTCGTTTCGGGACGTCCCCAAGGAAAAAGCTGTGGAGGCAGGCATGTTGAGGCACTTCTGCGCTCTTCTTGGGTAGTCCTTCGCAGCTGCTGTGTTCTTGGAACTCAGGGCTTTCTGGTTAAAAGAACACTAACCCTAGGCCTAACTCAAACCTTAAGCCTAGGAAGGAAAATCAGCCTATGATTCGGGATGGTCTCATGGAAATAGCAGTGGAGGCAGCCAAGTTGTGTCACTTTTGCGCTCCCCTTGGGATGCCTTTAACAGCTGCAGTGTGCCTGGAGCACAGGGCTTCCTGGTTTTAAAAGTCCTAGGCCTAAGCCTAACAGTAACCCTAGGAAGGTAAATCAGCCGGGTATTAGGGTTCTTCCTAAGGAAAAAGCTGTGAAAGCAGCCATGTTGTGGCACTTCTGCGCTCCCTTTGGGATGCCTTTGGCAGATGCAGTAAGCCTGGAAGTCAGGGATTTCTGGTTAAAAAAATCCTTGCCCTTGGCTGAGCCCTAACCCTAACCCAAGGCAGATAAATCAGCCTAGGTATAGGGATGGTGCCAAGGAAAAAGCTGTGAAAGCTGCCATGTTGTTGCACTTTTGTACTCCCTTTGGGATGCCTTTCACAGCTGCCATGTGCTTGGAGCTCAGGGCTTCCTGGTTTAAAAAACCATGTCCCTAGCTGAGACTGGGGGCAGGTAATTCAGCCTTGGCTTAGCAATGGTGCCAATGAAAAGCTGTGGAGACAGCCATGTTGTGGCACTTTTGCACTCCTCTTGGGATGCCTTTCACAGCTGTCGTGTGTCTGGAGCACAGGGCTTCCTGGTTTAAAAGACCATGTCCCTAGCTGAGACTGGAGGCAGGTAATTCAGCCTAGGCTTAGCAATGGTGCCAATGAAAACGTGTCGAGGCAGCCATTTTCTGGCACTTTTGTGCTCCCCTTGGGATGCCTTTCGCAGCTGCCGTGTGCCTGGAGCTCAGAGCTTGCTGGTTTAAAAAGCTCTACACCTAGGCGTAACCCTAACCCTAACCGTAACACTGGTCATTTAAATCAGCCTGGGTTTAGGAATTATCCCAAGGGAAAAGCTGTGGAGACAGCCATGTTGTGGCACTTTTGCGCTCCCCTTGGGATGCCTTTCACAGCTGCAGTGTGCTTGGAGCACAGGGCTTCCTGGTTTAAAAAACCACAACTTTAGCCCAAACTGGAGGCTTCTAAATCAGCCTTCGTTTCGGGACGTCCCCAAGGAAAAAGCTGTGGAGGCAGGCATGTTGAGGCACTTCTGCGCTCTTCTTGGGTAGTCCTTCGCAGCTGCTGTGTCCTTGGAACTCAGGGCTTTCTGGTTAAAAGAACACTAACCCTAGGCCTAACTCAAACCTTAAGCCTAGGAAGGAAAATCAGCCTATGATTCGGGATGGTCTCATGGAAATAGCAGTGGAGGCAGCCAAGTTGTGTCACTTTTGCGCTCCCCTTGGGATGCCTTTAACAGCTGCAGTGTGCCTGGAGCACAGGGCTTCCTGGTTTTAAAAGTCCTAGGCCTAAGCCTAACAGTAACCCTAGGAAGGTAAATCAGCCGGGTATTAGGGTTCTTCCTAAGGGAAAAGCTGTGAAAGCAGCCATGTTGTGGCACTTCTGCGCTCCCTTTGGGATGACTTTGGCAGATGCAGTAAGCCTGGAACTCAGGGCTTCCTGGTTAAAAAAATCGTAGCCCTAGGCTGAGCCCTAACCCGAACCCTAGGCAGATAAATCAGCCTAGGTATAGGGATGGTGCCAAGGAAAAAGCTGTGAAAGCTGCCATGTTGTTGCACTTTTGTACTCCCCTTGGGATGCCTTTCACAGCTGCCGTGTGCCTGGAGCTCAGGGCTTCCTGGTTTAAAAAACCATGTCCCTAGCTGAGACTGGAGGCAGGTGATTCAGCCTAGGCTTAGCAATGGTGCCAATGAAAACGTGTGGAGGCAGCCATTTTCTGGCACTTTTGTGCTCCCCTTGGGATGCCTTTCGCAGCTGCCGTGTGCCTGGAGCTCAGAGCTTGCTGGTTTAAAAAGCTCTACACCTAGGCGTAACCCTAACCCTAACCGTAACACTGGTCATTTAAATCAGCCTGGGTTTAGGAATTATCCCAAGGGAAAAGCTGTGGAGACAGCCATGTTGTGGCACTTTTGCGCTCCCCTTGGGATGCCTTTCACAGCTGCAGTGTGCTTGGAGCACAGGGCTTCCTGGTTTAAAAAACCACAACTTTAGCCCAAACTGGAGGCTTCTAAATCAGCCTTCGTTTCGGGACGTCCCCAAGGAAAAAGCTGTGGAGGCAGGCATGTTGAGGCACTTCTGCGCTCTTCTTGGGTAGTCCTTCGCAGCTGCTGTGTTCTTGGAACTCAGGGCTTTCTGGTTAAAAGAACACTAACCCTAGGCCTAACTCAAACCTTAAGCCTAGGAAGGAAAATCAGCCTATGATTCGGGATGGTCTCATGGAAATAGCAGTGGAGGCAGCCAAGTTGTGTCACTTTTGCGCTCCCCTTGGGATGCCTTTCACAGCTGCAGTGTGCCTGGAGCACAGGGCTTCCTGGTTTTAAAAGTCCTAGGCCTAAGCCTAACAGTCACCCTAGGAAGGTAAATCAGCCGGGTATTAGGGTTCTTCCTAAGGAAAAAGCTGTGAAAGCAGCCATGTTGTGGCACTTCTGCGCTCCCTTTGGGATGCCTTTGGCAGATGCAGTAAGCCTGGAACTCAGGGCTTTCTGGTTAAAAAAATCCTTGCCCTTGGCTGAGCCCTAACCCTAACCCTAGGCAGATAAATCAGCCTAGGTATAGGGATGGTGCCAAGGAAAAAGCTGTGAAAGCTGCCATGTTGTTGCACTTTTGTACTCCCTTTGGGATGCCTTTCACAGCTCCTGTATGCCTGGAGCTCAGGGCTTCCTGGTTTAAAAAACCATGTCCCTAGCTGAGACTGGAGGCATGTAATTCAGACTAGGCTTATCAATGGTGCCAATGAAAACGTGTGGAGGCAGCCATTTTCAGGCACTTTTGTACTCCCCTTGGGATGCCTTTCGCAGCTGCCGTGTGCCTGGAGCTCAGAGCTTGCTGGTTTAAAAAGCTCTACACCTAGGCCTAACCCTAACCCTAACCGTAACACTGGTCATTTAAATCAGCCTGGGTTTAGGAATTATCCCAAGGGAAAAGCTGTGGAGACAGCCATGTTGTGGCACTTTTGCGCTCCCCTTGGGATGCCTTTCACAGCTGCAGTGTGCTTGGAGCACAGGGCTTCCTGGTTTAAAAAACCACAACTTTAGCCCAAACTGGAGGCTACTAAATCAGCCTTCGTTTCGGGACGTCCCCAAGGAAAAAGCTGTGGAGGCAGGCATGTTGAGGCACTTCTGCGCTCTTCTTGGGTAGTCCTTCGCAGCTGCTGTGTTCTTGGAACTCAGGGCTTTCTGGTTAAAAGAACACTAACCCTAGGCCTAACTCAAACCTTAAGCCTAGGAAGGAAAATCAGCCTATGATTCGGGATGCTCTCATGGAAATAGCAGTGGAGGCAGCCAAGTTGTGTCACTTTTGCACTCCCCTTGGGATGCCTTTAACAGCTGCAGTGTGCCTGCAGCACAGGGCTTCCTGGTTTTAAAAGTCCTAGGCCTAAGCCTAGAGTAACCCTAGGAAGGTAAATCAGCCGGGTATTAGGGTTCTTCCTAAGGAAAAAGCTGTGAAAGCAGCCATGTTGTGGCACTTCTGCGCTCCCTTTGGGATGCCTTTGGCAGATGCAGTAAGCCTGGAAGTCAGGGCTTCCTGGTTAAAAAAATCCTTGCCCTTGGCTGAGCCCTAACCCTAACCAGAGGCAGATAAAACAGCCTAGGTATAGGGATGGTGCCAAGGAAAAAGCTGTGAAAGCTGCCATGTTGTTGCACTTTTGTACTCCCTTTGGGATGCCTTTCACAGCTGCCATGTGCTTGGAGCTCAGGGCTTCCTGGTGTAAAAAACCATGTCCCTAGCTGAGACTGGGGGCAGGTAATTCAGCCTTGGCTTAGCAATGGTGCCAATGAAAACGTGTGGAGGCAGCCATTTTCTGGCACTTTTGCACTCCTCTTGGGATGCCTTTCACAGCTGTCGTGTGTCTGGAGCACAGGGCTTCCTGGTTTAAAAGACCATGTCCCTAGCTGAGACTGGAGGCAGGTAATTCAGCCTAGGCTTAGCAATGGTGCCAATGAAAACGTGTTCAGGCAGCCATTTTCTGGCACTTTTGTGCTCCCCTTGGGATGCCTTTCGCAGCTGCCGTGTGCCTGGAGCTCAGAGCTTGCTGGTTTAAAAAGCTCTACACCTAGGCCTAACCCTAACCCTAACCGTAACACTGGTCATTTAAATCAGCCTGGGTTTAGGAATTATCCCAAGGGAAAAGCTGTGGAGACAGCCATGTTGTGGCACTTTTGCGCTCCCCTTGGGATGCCTTTCACAGCTGCAGTGTGCTTGGAGCACAGGGCTTCCTGGTTTAAAAAACCACAACTTTAGCCCAAACTGGAGGCTTCTAAATCAGCCTTCGTTTCGGGACGTCCCCAAGGAAAAAGCTGTGGAGGCAGGCATGTTGAGGCACTTCTGCGCTCTTCTTGGGTAGTCCTTCGCAGCTGCTGTGTCCTTGGAACTCAGGGCTTTCTGGTTAAAAGAACACTAACCCTAGGCCTAACTCAAACCTTAAGCCTAGGAAGGAAAATCAGCCTATGATTCGGGATGGTCTCATGGAAATAGCAGTGGAGGCAGCCAAGTTGTGTCACTTTTGCGCTCCCCTTGGGATGCCTTTCACAGCTGCAGTGTGCCTGGAGCACAGGGCTTCCTGGTTTTAAAAGTCCTAGGCCTAAGCCTAACAGTAACCCTAGGAAGGTAAATCAGCCGGGTATTAGGGTTCTTCCTAAGGAAAAAGCTGTGAAAGCAGCCATGTTGTGGCACTTCTGCGCTCCCTTTGGGATGCCTTTGGCAGATGCAGTAAGCCTGGAACTCAGGGCTTTCTGGTTAAAAAAATCCTTGCCCTTGGCTGAGCCCTAACCCTAACCCTAGGCAGATAAATCAGCCTAGGTATAGGGATGGTGCCAAGGAAAAAGCTGTGAAAGCTGCCATGTTGTTGCACTTTTGTACTCCCTTTGGGATGCCTTTCACAGCTCCTGTATGCCTGGAGCTCAGGGCTTCCTGGTTTAAAAAACCATGTCCCTAGCTGAGACTGGAGGCATGTAATTCAGACTAGGCTTATCAATGGTGCCAATGAAAACGTGTGGAGGCAGCCATTTTCTGGCACTTTTGTACTCCCCTTGGGATGCCTTTCGCAGCTGCCGTGTGCCTGGAGCTCAGAGCTTGCTGGTTTAAAAAGCTCTACACCTAGGCCTAACCCTAACCCTAACCGTAACACTGGTCATTTAAATCAGCCTGGGTTTAGGAATTATCCCAAGGGAAAAGCTGTGGAGACAGCCATGTTGTGGCACTTTTGCGCTCCCCTTGGGATGCCTTTCACAGCTGCAGTGTGCTTGGAGCACAGGGCTTCCTGGTTTAAAAAACCACAACTTTAGCCCAAACTGGAGGCTACTAAATCAGCCTTCGTTTCGGGACGTCCCCAAGGAAAAAGCTGTGGAGGCAGGCATGTTGAGGCACTTCTGCGCTCTTCTTGGGTAGTCCTTCGCAGCTGCTGTGTTCTTGGAACTCAGGGCTTTCTGGTTAAAAGAACACTAACCCTAGGCCTAACTCAAACCTTAAGCCTAGGAAGGAAAATCAGCCTATGATTCGGGATGCTCTCATGGAAATAGCAGTGGAGGCAGCCAAGTTGTGTCACTTTTGCGCTCCCCTTGGGATGCCTTTAACAGCTGCAGTGTGCCTGGAGCACAGGGCTTCCTGGTTTTAAAAGTCCTAGGCCTAAGCCTAGAGTAACCCTAGGAAGGTAAATCAGCCGGGTATTAGGGTTCTTCCTAAGGAAAAAGCTGTGAAAGCAGCCATGTTGTGGCACTTCTGCGCTCCCTTTGGGATGCCTTTGGCAGATGCAGTAAGCCTGGAAGTCAGGGCTTCCTGGTTAAAAAAATCCTTGCCCTTGGCTGAGCCCTAACCCTAACCAGAGGCAGATAAAACAGCCTAAGTATAGGGATGGTGCCAAGGAAAAAGCTGTGAAAGCTGCCATGTTGTTGCACTTTTGTACTCCCTTTGGGATGCCTTTCACAGCTGCCATGTGCTTGGAGCTCAGGGCTTCCTGGTGTAAAAAACCATGTCCCTAGCTGAGACTGGGGGCAGGTAATTCAGCCTTGGCTTAGCAATGGTGCCAATGAAAACGTGTGGAGGCAGCCATTTTCTGGCACTTTTGCACTCCTCTTGGGATGCCTTTCACAGCTGTCGTGTGTCTGGAGCACAGGGCTTCCTGGTTTAAAAGACCATGTCCCTAGCTGAGACTGGAGGCAGGTAATTCAGCCTAGGCTTAGCAATGGTGCCAATGAAAACGTGTTGAGGCAGCCATTTTCTGGCACTTTTGTGCTCCCCTTGGGATGCCTTTCGCAGCTGCCGTGTGCCTGGAGCTCAGAGCTTGCTGGTTTAAAAAGCTCTACACCTAGGCGTAACCCTAACCCTAACCGTAACACTGGTCATTTAAATCAGCCTGGGTTTAGGAATTATCCCAAGGGAAAAGCTGTGGAGACAGCCATGTTGTGGCACTTTTGCGCTCCCCTTGGGATGCCTTTCACAGCTGCAGTGTGCTTGGAGCACAGGGCTTCCTGGTTTAAAAAACCACAACTTTAGCCCAAACTGGAGGCTTCTAAATCAGCCTTCGTTTCGGGACGTCCCCAAGGAAAAAGCTGTGGAGGCAGGCATGTTGAGGCACTTCTGCGCTCTTCTTGGGTAGTCCTTCGCAGCTGCTGTGTTCTTAGAACTCAGGGCTTTCTGGTTAAAAGAACACTAACCCTAGGCCTAACTCAAACATTAAGCCTAGGAAGGAAAATCAGCCTATGATTCGGGATGGTCTCATGGAAATAGCAGTGGAGGCAGCCAAGTTGTGTCACTTTTGCGCTCCCCTTGGGATGCCTTTAACAGCTGCAGTGTGCCTGGAGCACAGGGCTTCCTGGTTTTAAAAGTCCTAGGCCTAAGCCTAACAGTAACCCTAGGAAGGTAAATCAGCCGGGTATTAGGGTTCTTCCTAAGGGAAAAGCTGTGAAAGCAGCCATGTTGTGGCACTTCTGCGCTCCCTTTGGGATGACTTTGGCAGATGCAGTAAGCCTGGAACTCAGGGCTTTCTGGTTAAAAAAATCGTAGCCCTAGGCTGAGCCCTAACCCGAACCCTAGGCAGATAAATCAGCCTAGGTATAGGGATGGTGCCAAGGAAAAAGCTGTGAAAGCTGCCATGTTGTTGCACTTTTGTACTCCCCTTGGGATGCCTTTCACAGCTGCGGTGTGCCTGGAGCTCAGGGCTTCCTGGTTTAAAAAACCATGTCCCTAGCTGAGACTGGAGGCAGGTGATTCAGCCTAGGCTTAGCAATGGTGCCAATGAAAACGTGTGGAGGCAGCCATTTTCTGGCACTTTTGTGCTCCCCTTGGGATGCCTTTCGCAGCTGCCGTGTGCCTGGAGCTCAGAGCTTGCTGGTTTAAAAAGCTCTACACCTAGGCGTAACCCTAACCCTAACCGTAACACTGGTCATTTATATCAGCCAGGGTTTAGGAATTATCTCAAGGGAAAAGCTGTGGACACAGCCATGTTGTGGCACTTTTGCGCTCCCCTTGGGATGCCTTTCACAGCTGCAGTGTGCTTGGAGCACAGGGCTTCCTGGTTTAAAAAACCACAACTTTAGCCCAAACTGGAGGCTTCTAAATCAGCCTTCGTTTCGGGACGTCCCCAAGGAAAAAGCTGTGGAGGCAGGCATGTTGAGGCACTTCTGCGCTCTTCTTGGGTAGTCCTTCGCAGCTGCTGTGTCCTTGGAACTCAGGGCTTTCTGGTTAAAAGAACACTAACCCTAGGCCTAACTCAAACCTTAAGCCTAGGAAGGAAAATCAGCCTATGATTCGGGATGGTCTCATGGAAATAGCAGTGGAGGCAGCCAAGTTGTGTCACTTTTGCGCTCCCCTTGGGATGCCTTTAACAGCTGCAGTGTGCCTGGAGCACAGGGCTTCCTGGTTTTAAAAGTCCTAGGCCTAAGCCTAACAGTAACCCTAGGAAGGTAAATCAGCCGGGTATTAGGGTTCTTCCTAAGGAAAAAGCTGTGAAAGCAGCCATGTTGTGGCACTTCTGCGCTCCCTTTGGGATGACTTTGGCAGATGCAGTAAGCCTGGAACTCAGGGCTTCCTGCTTAAAAAAATCCTAGCCCTTGGCTGAGCCCTAACCCTAACCCTAGGCAGATAAATCAGCCTAGGTATAGGGATGGTGCCAAGGAAAAAGCTGTGAAAGCTGCCATGTTGTTGCACTTTTGTACTCCCCTTGGGATGCCTTTCACAGCTGCCGTGTGCCTGGAGCTCAGGGCTTCCTGGTTTAAAAAACCATGTCCCTAGCTGAGACTGGAGGCAGGTGATTCAGCCTAGGCTTAGCAATGGTGCCAATGAAAACGTGTGGAGGCAGCCATTTTCTGGCACTTTTGTGCTCCCCTTGGGATGCCTTTCGCAGCTGCCGTGTGCCTGGAGCTCAGAGCTTGCTGGTTCAAAAAGCTCTACACCTAGGCGTAACCCTAACCCTAACCGTAACACTGGTCATTTAAATCAGCCTGGGTTTAGGAATTATCCCAAGGGAAAAGCTGTGGAGACAGCCATGTTGTGGCACTTTTGCGCTCCCCTTGGGATGCCTTTCACAGCTGCAGTGTGCTTGGAGCACAGGGCTTCCTGGTGTAAAAAACCACAACTTTAGCCCAAACTGGAGGCTTCTAAATCAGCCTTCGTTTCGGGACGTCCCCAAGGAAAAAGCTGTGGAGGCAGGCATGTTGAGGCACTTCTGCGCTCTTCTTGGGTAGTCCTTCGCAGCTGCTGTGTTCTTGGAACTCAGGGCTTTCTGGTTAAAAGAACACTAACCCTAGGCCTAACTCAAACCTTAAGCCTAGGAAGGAAAATCAGCCTATGATTCGGGATGGTCTCATGGAAATAGCAGTGGAGGCAGCCAAGTTGTGTCACTTTTGCGCTCCCCTTGGGATGCCTTTAACAGCTGCAGTGTGCCTGGAGCACAGGGCTTCCTGGTTTTAAAAGTCCTAGGCCTAAGCCTAACAGTAACCCTAGGAAGGTAAATCAGCCGGGTATTAGGGTTCTTCCTAAGGAAAAAGCTGTGAAAGCAGCCATGTTGTGGCACTTCTGCGCTCCCTTTGGGATGCCTTTGGCAGATGCAGTAAGCCTGGAACCCAGGGATTTCTGGTTAAAAAAATCCTTGCCCTTGGCTGAGCCCTAACCCTAACCCAAGGCAGATAAATCAGCCTAGGTATAGGGATGGTGCCAAGGAAAAAGCTGTGAAAGCTGCCATGTTGTTGCACTTTTGTACTCCCTTTGGGATGCCTTTCACAGCTGCCATGTGCTTGGAGCTCAGGGCTTCCTGCTGTAAAAAACCATGTCCCTAGCTGAGACTGGGGGCAGGTAATTCAGCCTTGGCTTAGCAATGGTGCCAATGAAAACGTGTGGAGGCAGCCATTTTCTGGCACTTTTGCACTCCTCTTGGGATGCCTTTCACAGCTGTCGTGTGTCTGGAGCACAGGGCTTCCTGGTTTAAAAACCGTGTCCCTAGCTGAGACTGGAGGCAGGTAATTCAGCCTAGGCTCAGCAATGGTGCCAATGAAAACGTGTGGAGGCAGCCATTTTCTGGCACTTTTGTGCTCCCCTTGGGATGCCTTTCGCAGCTGCCGTGTGCCTGGAGCTCAGAGGTTGCTGGTTCAAAAAGCTCTACACCTAGGCGTAACCCTAACCCTATCCGTAACACTGGTCATTTAAATCAGCCTGGGTTTAGGAATTATCCCAAGGGAAAAGCTGTGGAGACAGCCATGTTGTGGCACTTTTGCGCTCCCCTTGGGATGCCTTTCACAGCTGCAGTGTGCTTGGAGCTCAGGGCTTCCTGGTTTAAAAAACCACAACTTTAGCCCAAACTGGAGGCTTCTAAATCAGCCTTCGTTTTGGGACGTCCCCAAGGAAAAAGCTGTGGAGGCAGGCATGTTGAGGCACTTCTGCGCTCTTCTTGGGTAGTCCTTTGCAGCTGCTGTGTTCTTGGAACTCAGGGCTTTCTGGTTAAAAGAACACTAACCCTAGGCCTAACTCAAACCTTAAGCCTAGGAAGAAAAATCAGCCTATGATTCGGGATGGTCTCATGGAAATAGCAGTGGAGGCAGCCAAGTTGTGTCACTTTTGCGCTCCCCTTGGGATGCCTTTCACAGCTGCAGTGTGCCTGGAGCACAGGGCTTCCTGGTTTTAAAAGTCCTAGGCCTAAGCCTAGAGTAACCCTAGGAAGGTAAATCAGCCGGGTATTAGGGTTCTTCCTAAGGAAAAAGCTGTGAAAGCAGCCATGTTGTGGCACTTCTGCACTCCCTTTGAGATGCCTTTGGCAGATGCAGTAAGCCTGGAACTCAGGGCTTCCTGGTTAAAAAAATCCTTGCCCTTGGCTGAGCCCTAACCCTAACCCTAGGCAGATAAATCAGCCTAGGTATAGGGATGGTGCCAAGGAAAAAGCTGTGAAAGCTGCCATGTTGTTGCACTTTTGTACTCCCCTTGTGATGCCTTTCACAGCTCCTGTATGCCTGGAGCTCAGGGCTTCCTGGTTTAAAAAACCATGTCCCTAGCTGAGACTGGAGGCAGGTAATTCAGCCTAGGCTTAGCAATGGTGCCAATGAAAACGTGTGGAGGCAGCCATTTCCTGGCACTTTTGTGCTCCCCTTGGGATGCCTTTCGCAGCTGCCGTGTGCCTGGAGCTCAGAGCTTGCTGGTTTAAAAAGCTCTACACCTAGGCGTAACCCTAACCCTAACCGTAACACTGGTCATTTAAATCAGCCTGGGTTTAGGAATTATCCCAAGGGAAAAGCTGTGGAGACAGCCATGTTGTGGCACTTTTGCGCTCCCCTTGGGATGCCTTTCACAGCTGCAGTGTGCTTGGAGCACAGGGCTTCCTGGTTTAAAAAACCACAACTTTAGCCCAAACTGGAGGCTTCTAAATCAGCCTTCGTTTCGGGACGTCCCCAAGGAAAAAGCTGTGGAGGCAGGCATGTTGAGGCACTTCTGCGCTCTTCTTGGGTAGTCCTTCGCAGCTGCTGTGTTCTTAGAACTCAGGGCTTTCTGGTTAAAAGAACACTAACCCTAGGCCTAACTCAAACATTAAGCCTAGGAAGGAAAATCAGCCTATGATTCGGGATGGTCTCATGGAAATAGCAGTGGAGGCAGCCAAGTTGTGTCACTTTTGCGCTCCCCTTGGGATGCCTTTAACAGCTGCAGTGTGCCTGGAGCACAGGGCTTCCTGGTTTTAAAAGTCCTAGGCCTAAGCCTAACAGTAACCCTAGGAAGGTAAATCAGCCGGGTATTAGGGTTCTTCCTAAGGGAAAAGCTGTGAAAGCAGCCATGTTGTGGCACTTCTGCGCTCCCTTTGGGATGACTTTGGCAGATGCAGTAAGCCTGGAACTCAGGGCTTCCTGGTTAAAAAAATCGTAGCCCTAGGCTGAGCCCTAACCCGAACCCTAGGCAGATAAATCAGCCTAGGTATAGGGATGGTGCCAAGGAAAAAGCTGTGAAAGCTGCCATGTTGTTGCACTTTTGTACTCCCCTTGGGATGCCTTTCACAGCTGCCGTGTGCCTGGAGCTCAGGGCTTCCTGGTTTAAAAAACCATGTCCCTAGCTGAGACTGGAGGCAGGTGATTCAGCCTAGGCTTAGCAATGGTGCCAATGAAAACGTGTGGAGGCAGCCATTTTCTGGCACTTTTGTGCTCCCCTTGGGATGCCTTTCGCAGCTGCCGTGTGCCTGGAGCTCAGAGCTTGCTGGTTTAAAAAGCTCTACACCTAGGCGTAACCCTAACCCTAACCGTAACACTGGTCATTTAAATCAGCCTGGGTTTAGGAATTATCCCAAGGGAAAAGCTGTGGAGACAGCCATGTTGTGGCACTTTTGCGCTCCCCTTGGGATGCCTTTCACAGCTGCAGTGTGCTTGGAGCACAGGGCTTCCTGGTTTAAAAAACCACAACTTTAGCCCAAACTGGAGGCTTCTAAATCAGCCTTCGTTTCGGGACGTCCCCAAGGAAAAAGCTGTGGAGGCAGGCATGTTGAGGCACTTCTGCGCTCTTCTTGGGTAGTCCTTCGCAGCTGCTGTGTTCTTGGAACTCAGGGCTTTCTGGTTAAAAGAACACTAACCCTAGGCCTAACTCAAACCTTAAGCCTAGGAAGGAAAATCAGCCTATGATTCGGGATGGTCTCATGGAAATAGCAGTGGAGGCAGCCAAGTTGTGTCACTTTTGCGCTCCCCTTGGGATGCCTTTAACAGCTGCAGTGTGCCTGGAGCACAGGGCTTCCTGGTTTTAAAAGTCCTAGGCCTAAGCCTAACAGTAACCCTAGGAAGGTAAATCAGCCGGGTATTAGGGTTCTTCCTAAGGAAAAAGCTGTGAAAGCAGCCATGTTGTGGACCTTCTGCGCTCCCTTTGGGATGCCTTTGGCAGATGCAGTAAGCCTGGAACTCAGGGCTTTCTGGTTAAAAAAATCCTTGCCCTTGGCTGAGCCCTAACCCTAACCCTAGGCAGATAAATCAGCCTAGGTATAGGGATGGTGCCAAGGAAAAAGCTGTGAAAGCTGCCATGTTGTTGCACTTTTGTACTCCCTTTGGGATGCCTTTCACAGCTCCTGTATGCCTGGAGCTCAGGGCTTCCTGGTTTAAAAAACCATGTCCCTAGCTGAGACTGGAGGCATGTAATTCAGACTAGGCTTATCAATGGTGCCAATGAAAACGTGTGGAGGCAGCCATTTTCAGGCACTCTTGTACTCCCCTTGGGATGCCTTTCGCAGCTGCCGTGTGCCTGGAGCTCAGAGCTTGCTGGTTTAAAAAGCTCTACACCTAGGCCTAACCCTAACCCTAACCGTAACACTGGTCATTTAAATCAGCCTGGGTTTAGGAATTATCCCAAGGGAAAAGCTGTGGAGACAGCCATGTTGTGGCACTTTTGCGCTCCCCTTGGGATGCCTTTCACAGCTGCAGTGTGCTTGGAGCACAGGGCTTCCTGGTTTAAAAAACCACAACTTTAGCCCAAACTGGAGGCTACTAAATCAGCCTTCGTTTCGGGACGTCCCCAAGGAAAAAGCTGTGGAGGCAGGCATGTTGAGGCACTTCTGCGCTCTTCTTGGGTAGTCCTTCGCAGCTGCTGTGTTCTTGGAACTCAGGGCTTTCTGGTTAAAAGAACACTAACCCTAGGCCTAACTCAAACCTTAAGCCTAGGAAGGAAAATCAGCCTATGATTCGGGATGCTCTCATGGAAATAGCAGTGGAGGCAGCCAAGTTGTGTCACTTTTGCACTCCCCTTGGGATGCCTTTAACAGCTGCAGTGTGCCTGGAGCACAGGGCTTCCTGGTTTTAAAAGTCCTAGGCCTAAGCCTAGAGTAAGCCTAGGAAGGTAAATCAGCCGGGTATTAGGGTTCTTCCTAAGGAAAAAGCTGTGAAAGCAGCCATGTTGTGGCACTTCTGCGCTCCCTTTGGGATGCCTTTGGCAGATGCAGTAAGCCTGGAAGTCAGGGCTTCCTGGTTAAAAAAATCCTTGCCCTTGGCTGAGCCCTAACCCTAACCCTAGGCAGATAAAACAGCCTAGGTATAGGGATGGTGCCAAGGAAAAAGCTGTGAAAGCTGCCATGTTGTTGCACTTTTGTACTCCCTTTGGGATGCCTTTCCCAGCTCCTGTATGCCTGGAGCTCAGGGCTTCCTGGTTTAAAAAACCATGTCCCTAGCTGAGACTGGAGGCATGTAATTCAGACTAGGCTTATCAATGGTGCCAATGAAAACGTGTGGAGGCAGCCATTTTCAGGCACTTTTGTACTCCCCTTGGGATGCCTTTCACAGCTTTCGTGTGCTTGGAGCTCAGGGCTTCCTGGTTTAAAAACCGTGTCCCTAGCTGAGACTGGAGGCAGGTAATTCAGCCTAGGCTTAGCAATGGTGCCAATGAAAACGTGTGGAGGCAGCCATTTTCTGGCACTTTTGTGCTCCCCTTGGGATGCCTTTCGCAGCTGCCGTGTGCCTGGAGCTCAGAGCTTGCTGGTTCAAAAAGCTCTACACCTAGGCGTAACCCTAACCCTATCCGTAACACTGGTCATTTAAATCAGCCTGGGTTTAGGAATTATCCCAAGGGAAAAGCTGTGGAGACAGCCATGTTGTGGCACTTTTGCGCTCCCCTTGGGATGCCTTTCACAGCTGCAGTGTGCTTGGAGCTCAGGGCTTCCTGGTGTAAAATACCACAACTTTAGCCCAAACTGGAGGCTTCTAAATCAGCCTTCGTTTTGGGACGTCCCCAAGGAAAAAGCTGTGGAGGCAGGCATGTTGAGGCACTTCTGCGCTCTTCTTGGGTAGTCCTTTGCAGCTGCTGTGTTCTTGGAACTCAGGGCTTTCTGGTTAAAAGAACACTAACCCTAGGCCTAACTCAAACCTTAAGCCTAGGAAGAAAAATCAGCCTATGATTCGGGATGGTCTCATGGAAATAGCAGTGGAGGCAGCCAAGTTGTGTCACTTTTGCGCTCCCCTTGGGATGCCTTTCACAGCTGCAGTGTGCCTGGAGCACAGGGCTTCCTGGTTTTAAAAGTCCTAGGCCTAGGCCTAACAGTAACCCTAGGAAGGTAAATCAGCCGGGTATTAGGGTTCTTCCTAAGGAAAAAGCTGTGAAAGCAGCCATGTTGTGGCACTTCTGCGCTCCCTTTGGGATGCCTTTGGCAGATGCAGTAAGCCTGGAACTCAGGGCTTTCTGGTTAAAAAAATCCTTGCCCTTGGCTGAGCCCTAACCCTAACCCTAGGCAGATAAATCAGCCTAGGTATAGGGATGGTGCCAAGGAAAAAGCTGTGAAAGCTGCCATGTTGTTGCACTTTTGTACTCCCCTTGGGATGCCTTTCACAGCTGTCGTGTGCCTGGAGCTCAGGGCTTCCTGGTTTAAAAAACCATGTCCCTAGCTGAGACTGGAGGCAGGTAATTCAGCCTAGGCTTAGCAATGGTGCCAATGAAAACGTGTGGAGGCAGCCATTTTCTGGAACTTTTGTGCTCCCCTTGGGATGCCTTTCGCAGCTGCCGTGTGCCTGGAGCTCAGAGCTTGCTGGTTTAAAAAGCTCTACAGCTAGGCCTAACCCTAACCCTAACCGTAACACTGGTCATTTAAATCAGCCTGGGTTTAGGAATTATCCCAAGGGAAAAGCTGTGGAGACAGCCATGTTGTGGCACTTTTGCGCTCCCCTTGGGATGCCTTTCACAGCTGCAGTGTGCTTGGAGCACAGGGCTTCCTGGTTTAAAAAACCACAACTTTAGCCCAAACTGGAGGCTACTAAATCAGCCTTCGTTTCGGGACGTCCCCAAGGAAAAAGCTGTGGAGGCAGGCATGTTGAGGCACTTCTGCGCTCTTCTTGGGTAGTCCTTCGCAGCTGCTGTGTTCTTGGAACTCAGGGCTTTCTGGTTAAAAGAACACTAACCCTAGGCCTAACTCAAACCTTAAGCCTAGGAAGGAAAATCAGCCTATGATTCGGGATGGTCTCATGGAAATAGCAGTGGAGGCAGCCAAGTTGTGTCACTTTTGCACTCCCCTTGGGATGCCTTTCACAGCTGCAGTGTGCCTGGAGCACAGGGCTTCCTGGTTTTAAAAGTCCTAGGCCTAAGCCTAGAGTAACCCTAGGAAGGTAAATCAGCCGGGTATTAGGGTTCTTCCTAAGGAAAAAGCTGTGAAAGCAGCCATGTTGTGGCACTTCTGCGCTCCCTTTGGGATGCCTTTGGCAGATGCAGTAAGCCTGGAACTCAGGGCTTCCTGGTTAAAAAAATTGTAGCCCTAGGCTGAGCCCTAACCCTAACCCTAGGCAGATAAATCAGCCTAGGTATAGGGATGGTGCCAAGGAAAAAGCTGTGAAAGCTGCCATGTTGTTGCACTTTTGTACTCCCCTTGTGATGCCTTTCACAGCTCCTGTATGCCTGGAGCTCAGGGCTTCCTGGTTTAAAAAACCATGTCCCTAGCTGAGACTGGAGGCAGGTAATTCAGCCTAGGCTTAGCAATGGTGCCAATGAAAACGTGTGGAGGCAGCCATTTCCTGGCACTTTTGTGCTCCCCTTGGGATGCCTTTCGCAGCTGCCGTGTGCCTGGAGCTCAGAGCTTGCTGGTTTAAAAAGCTCTACACCTAGGCGTAACCCTAACCCTAACCGTAACACTGGTCATTTAAATCAGCCTGGGTTTAGGAATTATCCCAAGGGAAAAGCTGTGGAGACAGCCATGTTGTGGCACTTTTGCGCTCCCCTTGGGATGCCTTTCACAGCTGCAGTGTGCTTGGAGCACAGGGCTTCCTGGTTTAAAAAACCACAACTTTAGCCCAAACTGGAGGCTTCTAAATCAGCCTTCGTTTCGGGACGTCCCCAAGGAAAAAGCTGTGGAGGCAGGCATGTTGAGGCACTTCTGCGCTCTTCTTGGGTAGTCCTTCGCAGCTGCTGTGTTCTTGGAACTCAGGGCTTTCTGGTTAAAAGAACACTAACCCTAGGCCTAACTCAAACCTTAAGCCTAGGAAGGAAAATCAGCCTATGATTCGGGATGGTCTCATGGAAATAGCAGTGGAGGCAGCCAAGTTGTGTCACTTTTGCGCTCCCCTTGGGATGCCTTTAACAGCTGCAGTGTGCCTGGAGCACAGGGCTTCCTGGTTTTAAAAGTCCTAGGCCTAAGCCTAACAGTAACCCTAGGAAGGTAAATCAGCCGGGTATTAGGGTTCTTCCTAAGGAAAAAGCTGTGAAAGCAGCCATGTTGTGGCACTTCTGCGCTCCCTTTGGGATGCCTTTGGCAGATGCAGTAAGCCTGGAACTCAGGGCTTCCTGGTTAAAAAAATCCTAGCCCTAGGCTGAGCCCTAACCCTAACCCTAGGCAGATAAATCAGCCTAGGTATAGGGATGGTGCCAAGGAAAAAGCTGTGAAAGCTGCCATGTTGTTGCACTTTTGTACTCCCCTTGGGATGCCTTTCACAGCTGCCGTGTGCCTGGAGCACAGGGCTTACTGGTTTAAAAAACCATGTCCCTAGCTGAGACTGGAGGCAGGTAATTCAGAATAGGCTTATCAATGGTGCCAATGAAAACGTGTGGAGGCAGCCATTTTATGGCACTTTTGTACTCCCCTTGGGATGCCTTTCACAGCTTTTGTGTGCTTGGAGCTCAGGGCTTCCTGGTTTAAAAACCGTGTCCCTAGCTGAGACGGGAGGCAGGTAATTCAGCCTAGGCTTAGCAATGGTGCCAATGAAAACGTGTGGAGGCAGCCATTTTCTGGCACTTTTGTGCTCTCCTTGTGATGCCTTTCGCAGCTGCCGTGTGCCTGGAGCTCAGAGCTTGCTGGTTCAAAAAGCTCTACACCTAGGCGTAACCCTAACCCTAACCGTAACACTGGTCATTTAAATCAGCCTGGGTTTAGGAATTATCCCAAGGGAAAAGCTGTGGACACAGCCATGTTGTGGCTTTTTTGCGCTCCCCTTGGGATGCCTTTCACAGCTGCAGTGTGCTTGGAGCACAGGGCTTCCTGGTTTAAAAAACCACAACTTTAGCCCAAACTGGAGGCTTCTAAATCAGCCTTCGTTTCGGGACGTCCCCAAGGAAAAAGCTGTGGAGGCAGACATGTTGAGGCACTTCTGCGCTCTTCTTGGGTAGTCCTTCGCAGCTGCTGTGTTCTTGGAACTCAGGGCTTTCTGGTTAAAAGAACACTAACCCTAGGCCTAACTCAAACCTTAAGCCTAGGAAGGAAAATCAGCCTATGATTCGGGATGGTCTCATGGAAATAGCAGTGGAGGCAGCCAAGTTGTGTCACTTTTGTGCTCCCCTTGGGATGCCTTTAACAGCTGCAGTGTGCCTGGAGCACAGGGCTTCCTGGTTTTAAAAGTCCTAGGCCTAAGCCTAACAATAACCCTAGGAAGGTAAATCAGCCGGGTATTAGGGTTCTTCCTAAGGAAAAAGCTGTGAAAGCAGCCATGTTGTGGCACTTCTGTGCTCTCTTTGGGATGCCTTTGGCAGATGCAGTAAGCCTGGAACTCAGGGCTTTCTGGTTAAAAAAATCCTTGCCCTTGTCTGACCCCTAACCCAAACCCAAGGCAGATATATCAGCCTAGGTATAGGGATGGTGCCAAGGAAAAAGCCGTGAAAGCTGCCATGTTGTTGTACTTTTGTACTCCCTTTGGGATGCCTTTCACAGCTGCCATGTGCTTGGAGCTCAGGGCTTCCTGGTGTAAAAAACCATGTCCCTAGCTGAGACTGGAGGCAGGTAATTCAGACTAGGCTTATCAATGGTGCCAATGAAAACGTGTGGAGGCAGCCATTTTATGGCACTTTTGTACTCCCCTTGGGATGCCTTTCACAGCTGCAGTGTGCCTGGAGCACAGGGCTTCCTGGTTTTAAAAGTCCTAGGCCTAAGCCTAAAAGTAACCCTAGGAAGGTAAATCAGCCGGGTATTAGGGTTCTTCCTAAGGAAAAAGCTGTGAAAGCAGCCATGTTGTGGACCTTCTGCGCTCCCTTTGGGATGCCTTTGGCAGATGCAGTAAGCCTGGAACTCAGGGCGTTCTGGTTAAAAAAATCCTAGCCCTAGGCTGAGCTCTAACCCTAACCAGAGGCAGATAAATCAGCCTAGGTATAGGGATGGTGCCAAGGAAAAAGCTGTGAAAGCTGCCATGTTGTTGCACTTTTGTACTCCCCTTGGGATGCCTTTCACAGCTGCCGTGTGCCTGGAGCTCAGGGCTTCCTGGTTTAAAAATCCATGTCCCTAGCTGAGACTGGAGGCAGGTAATTCAGCCTGGGCTTATCAATGGTGCCAATGAAAACGTGTGGAGGCAGCCATTTTCTGGCACTTTTGTGCTCCCCTTGGGATGCCTTTCGCAGCTGCCGTGTGCCTGGAGCTCAGAGCTTGCTGGTTTAAAAAGCTCTACACCTAGGCGTAACCCTAACCCTAACCGTAACACTGGTCATTTAAATCAGCCTGGGTTTAGGAATTATCCCAAGGGAAAAGCTGTGGGGACAGCCATGTTGTGGCACTTTTGCGCTCCCCTTGGGATGCCTTTAACAGCTGCAGTGTGCTTGGAGCTCAGGGCTTCCTGGTTTAAAAAACCACAACTTTAGCCCAAACTGGAGGCTTCTAAATCAGCCTTCGTTTCGGGATGTCCCCAAGGAAAAAGCTGTGGAGGCAGGCATGTTGAGGCACTTCTGCGCTCTTCTTGGGTAGTCCTTCGCAGCTGCTGTGTTCTTGGAACTCAGGGCTTTCTGGTTAAAAGAACACTAACCCTAGGCCTAACTCAAACCTTAAGCCTAGGAAGGAAAATCAGCCTATGATTCGGGATGGTCTCATGGAAATAGCAGTGGAGGCAGCCAAGTTGTGTCACTTTTGCGCTCCCCTTGGGATGCCTTTAACAGCTGCAGTGTGCCTGGAGCACAGGGCTTCCTGGTTTTAAAAGTCCTAGGCCTAAGCCTAACAGTAACCCTAGGAAGGTAAATCAGCCGGGTATTAGGGTTCTTCCTAAGGAAAAAGCTGTGAAAGCAGCCATGTTGTGGCACTTCTGCGCTCCCTTTGGGATGCCTTTGGCAGATGCAGTAAGCCTGGAACTCAGGGCGTTCTGGTTAAAAAAATCCTAGCCCTAGGCTGAGCTCTAACCCTAACCAGAGGCAGATAAATCAGCCTTGGTATAGGGATGGTGCCAAGGAAAAAGCTGTGAAAGCTGCCATGTTGTTGCACTTTTGTACTCCCCTTGGAATGCCTTTCACAGCTGCCGTGTGCCTGGAGCTCAGGGCTTCCTGGTTTAAAAAACCATGTCCCTAGCTGAGACTGGAGGCAGGTAATTCAGCCTGGTCTTATCAATGGTGCCAATGAAAACGTGTGGAGGCAGCCATTTTCTGGCACTTTTGTACGCCCTTTGGGATGCCTTTCACAGCTGCCGTGTGCCTGGAGCTCAGGGCTTCCTGGTTTAAAAATCCATGTCCCTAGCTGAGACTGGAGGCAGGTAATTCAGCCTGGGCTTATCAATGGTGCCAATGAAAACGTGTGGAGGCAGCCATTTTCTGGCACTTTTGTGCTCCCCTTGGGATGCCTTTCGCAGCTGCCGTGTGCCTGGAGCTCAGAGCTTGCTGGTTTAAAAAGCTCTACACCTAGGCGTAACCCTAACCCTAACCGTAACACTGGTCATTTAAATCAGCCTGGGTTTAGGAATTATCCCAAGGGAAAAGCTGTGGGGACAGCCATGTTGTGGCACTTTTGCGCTCCCCTTGGGATGCCTTTCACAGCTGCAGTGTGCTTGGAGCACAGGGCTTCCTGGTTTAAAAAACCACAACTTTAGCCCAAACTGGAGGCTTCTAAATCAGCCTTCGTTTCGGGATGTCCCCAAGGAAAAAGCTGAGGAGGCAGGCATGTTGAGGCACTTCTGCGCTCTTCTTGGGTAGTCCTTCGCAGCTGCTGTGTTCTTGGAACTCAGGGCTTTCTGGTTAAAAGAACACTAACCCTAGGCCTAACTCAAACCTTAAGCCTAGGAAGGAAAATCAGCCTATGATTCGGGATGGTCTCATGGAAATAGCAGTGGAGGCAGCCAAGTTGTGTCACTATTGCGCTCCCCTTGGGATGCCTTTAACAGCTGCAGTGTGCCTGGAGCACAGGGCTTCCTGGTTTTAAAAGTCCTAGGCCTAAGACTAACATTAACCCTAGGAAGGTAAATCAGCCGGGTATTAGGGTTCTTCCTAAGGAAAAAGCTGTGAAAGCAGCCATGTTGTGGCACTTCTGCGCTCCCTTTGGGATGCCTTTGGCAGATGCAGTAAGCCTGGAACCCAGGGCTTTCTGGTTAAAAAAATCCTTGCCCGTGGCTGAGCCCTAACCCTAACCCAAGGCAGATAAATTAGCCTAGGTATAGGGATGGTGCCAAGGAAAAAGCTGTGAAAGCTGCCATGTTGTTGTACTTTTGTACTCCCTTTGGGATGCTTTTCACAGCTGCCATGTGCTTGGAACTCAGGGCTTCCTGGTGTAAAAAACCATGTCCCTTGCTGAGACTGGAGGCAGGTAATTCAGCCTAGGCTTAGCAATGGTGCCAATGAAAACGTGTGGAGGCAGCCATTTTCTGGCACTTTTGTGCTCCCCTTGGGATGCCTTTCGCAGCTGCCGTGTGCCTGGAGCTCAGAGCTTGCTGGTTTAAAAAGCTCTACACCTAGGCGTAACCCTAACCCTAACTGTAACACTGGTCATTTAAATCAGCCTGGGTTTAGGAATTATCCCAAGGGAAAAGCTGTGGAGACAGCCATGTTGTGGCACTTTTGCGCTCCCCTTGGGATGCCTTTCACAGCTGCAGTGTGCTTGGAGCACAAGGCTTCCTGGTTTAAAAAACCACAACTTTAGCCCAAACTGGAGGCTTCTAAATCAGCCTTCGTTTCGGGACGTCCCCAAGGAAAAAGCTGTGGAGGCAGGCATGTTGAGGCACTTCTGCGCTCTTCTTGGGTAGTCCTTCGCAGCTGCTGTGTTCTTGGAACTCAGGGCTTTCTGGTTAAAAGAACACTAACCCTAGGCCTAACTCAAACCTTAAGCCTAGGAAGGAAAATCAGCCTATGATTCGGGATGGTCTCATGGAAATAGCAGTGGAGGCAGCCAAGTTGTGTCACTTTTGCGCTCCCCTTGGGATGCCTTTAACAGCTGCAGTGTGCCTAGAGAACAGGGCTTCCTGGTTTTAAAAGTCCTAGGCCTAAGACTAACAGTAACCCTAGGAAGGTAAATCAGCCGGGTATTAGGGTTCTTCCTAAGGAAAATCTGTGAAAGCAGCCATGTTGTGGCGCTTCTGCGCTCCCTTTGGGATGACTTTGGCAGATGCAGTAAGCCTGGAACTCAGGGCTTCCTGGTTAAAAAAATCGTAGCCTTTGGCTGAGCCCTAACCCGAACCCTAGGCAGATAAATCAGCCTAGGTATAGGGATGGTGCCAAGGAAAAAGCTGTGAAAGCTGCCATGTTGTTGCACTTTTGTACTCCCCTTGGGATGCCTTTCACAGCTGCCGTGTGCCTGGAGCTCAGGGCTTCCTGGTTTAAAAAACCATGTCCCTAGCTGAGACTGGAGGCAGGTGATTCAGCTTAGGCTTAGCAATGGAGCCAATGAAAACGTGTGGAGGCAGCCATTTCCTGGCACTTTTGTGCTCCCCTTGGGATGCCTTTCGCAGCTGCCGTGTGCCTGGAGCTCAGAGCTTGCTGGTTCAAAAAGCTCTACACCTAGGCGTAACCCTAACCCTAACCGTAACACTGGTCATTTAAATCAGCCTGAGTTTAGGAATCATCCCAAGGGAAAAGCTGTGGAGACAGCCATGTTGTGGCACTTTTGCGCTCCCCTTGGGATGCCTTTCACAGCTGCAGTGTGCTTGGAGCACAGGGCTTCCTGGTTTAAAAAACCACAACTTTAGCCCAAACTGGAGGCTTCTAAATCAGCCTTCGTTTCGGGACGTCCCCAAGGAAAAAGCTGTGGAGGCAGGCATGTTGAGGCACTTCTGCGCTCTTCTTGGGTAGTCCTTCGCAGCTGCTGTGTTCTTGGAACTCAGGGCTTTCTGGTTAAAAGAACACTAACCCTAGGCCTAACTCAAACCTTAAGCCTAGGAAGGAAAATCAGCCTATGATTCGGGATGGTCTCATGGAAATAGCAGTGGAGGCAGCCAAGTTGTGTCACTTTTGCGCTCCCCTTGGGATGCCTTTAACAGCTGCAGTGTGCCTGGAGCACAGGGCTTCCTGGTTTTAAAAGTCCTAGGCCTAAGCCTAACAGTAACCCTAGGAAGGTAAATCAGCCGGGTATTAGGGTTCTTCCTAAGGAAAAAGCTGTGAAAGCAGCCATGTTGTGGACCTTCTGCGCTCCCTTTGGGATGCCTTTGGCAGATGCAGTAAGCCTGGAACTCAGGGCTTTCTGGTTAAAAAAATCCTTGCCCTTGGCTGAGACCTAACCCTAACCCAAGGCAGATAAATCAGCCTAGGTATAGGGATGGTGCCAAGGAAAAAGCTGTGAAAGCAGCCATGTTGTTGTACTTTTGTACTCCCTTTGGGATGCCTTTCACAGCTCCTGTATGCCTGGAGCTCAGGGCTTCCTGGTTTAAAAAACCATGTCCCAAGCTGAGACTGGAGGCAGGTAATTCAGACTAGGCTTATCAATGGTGCCAATGAAAACGTGTGGAGGCAGCAATTTTCAGGCACTTTTGTACTCCCCTTGGGATGCCTTTCACAGCTTTCGTGTGCCTGGAGCTCAGGGCTTCCTGGTTTAAAAACCGTGTCCCTAGCTGAGACTGGAGGCAGGTAATTCAGCCTAGGCTTAGCAATGGTGCCAATGAAAACGTGTGGAGGCAGCCATGTTGTGGCACTTTTGCGCTCCCCTTGGGATGCCTTTCACAGCTGCAGTGTGCTTGGAGCTCAGGGCTTCCTGGTTTAAAAAAGCACAACTTTATCCCAAACTGGAGGCTTCTAAATCAGCCTTCGTTTCGGGACGTCCCCAAGGAAAAAGCTGTGCAGGCAGGCATGTTGAGGCACTTCTGTGCTCTTCTTGGGCAGTCCTTCACAGCTGCTGTGTTCTTGGAACTCAGGGCTTTCTGGTTAAAAGAACACTAACCCTAGGCCTAACTCAAACCTTAAGCCTAGGAAGGAAAATCAGCCTATGATTCGGGATGGTCTCATGGAAATAGCAGTGGAGGCAGCCAAGTTGTGTCACTTTTGCGCTCCCCTTGGGATGCCTTTAAAAGCTGCAGTGTGCCTGGAGCACAGGGCTTCCTGGTTTTAAAAGTCCTAGGCCTAAGCCTAACAGTAACCCTAGGAAGGTAAATCAGCCGGGTATTAGGGTTCTTCCTAAGGAAAAAGCTGTGAAAGCAGCCATGTTGTGGCACTTCTGCGCTCCCTTTGGGATGCCTTTGGCAGATGCAGTAAGCATGGAACTCAGGGCTTCCTGGTTAAAAAAATCATAGCCCTAGGCTGAGCCCTAACCCTAACCCTAGGCAGATAAATCAGCCTAGGTATAGGGATGGTGCCAAGGAAAAAGCTGTGAAAGCTGCCATGTTGTTGCACTTTTGTACTCCCCTTGGGATGCCTTTCACAGCTGCCGTGTGCCTGGAGCACAGGGCTTCCTGGTTTAAAAAACCATGTCCCTAGCTGAGACTGGAGGCAGGTAATTCAGAATAGGCTTAGCAATGGTGCCAATGAAAACGTGTGGAGGCAGCCATTTTATGGCACTTTTGTACTCCCCTTGGGATGCCTTTCACAGTTTTTGTGTGCTTGGAGCTCAGGGCTTCCTGGTTTAAAAACCGTGTCCCTAGCTGAGACGGGAGGCAGGTAATTCAGCCTAGGCTTAGCAATGGTGCCAGTGAAAACGTGTGGAGGCAGCCATTTTCTGGCACTTTTGTGCTCCCCTTGGGATGCCTTTCGCAGCTGCCGTGTGCCTGGAGCTCAGAGCTTGCTGGTTCAAAAAGCTCTACACCTAGGCGTAACCCTAACCCTAACCGTAACACTGGTCATTTAAATCAGCCTGGGTTTAGGAATTATCCCAAGGGAAAAGCTGTAGGCACAGCCATGTTGTGGCTTTTTTGCGCTCCCCTTGGGATGCCTTTCACAGCTGCAGTGTGCTTGGAGCACAGGGCTTCCTGGTGTAAAAAACCACAACTTTAGCCCAAACTGGAGGCTTCTAAATCAGCCTTCGTTTCGGGACGTCCCCAAGGAAAAAGCTGTGGAGGCAGACATGTTGAGGCACTTCTGCGCTCTTCTTGGGTAGTCCTTCGCAGCTGCTGTGTTCTTGGAACTCAGGGCTTTCTGGTTAAAAGAACACTAACCCTAGGCCTAACTCAAACCTTAAGCCTAGGAAGGAAAATCAGCCTATGATTCGGGATGGTCTCATGGAAATAGCAGTGGAGGCAGCCAAGTTGTGTCACTTTTGTGCTCCCCTTGGGATGCCTTTAACAGCTGCAGTGTGCTTGGAGCACAGGGCTTCCTGGTTTTAAAAGTCCTAGGCCTAAGCCTAACAATAACCCTAGGAAGGTAAATCAGCCGGGTATTAGGGTTCTTCCTAAGGAAAAAGCTGTGAAAGCAGCCATGTTGTGGCACTTCTGTGCTCTCTTTGGGATGCCTTTGGCAGATGCAGTAAGCCTGGAACTCAGGGCTTTCTGGTTAAAAAAATCCTTGCCCTTGTCTGACCCCTAACCCAAACCCAAGGCAGATAAATCAGCCTAGGTATAGGGATGGTGCCAAGGAAAAAGCTGTGAAAGCTGCCATGTTGTTGTACTTTTGTACTCCCTTTGGGATGCCCTTCACAGCTGCCATGTGCTTGGAGCTCAGGGCTTCCTGGTGTAAAAAACCATGTCCCTAGCTGAGACTTGAGGCAGGTAATTCAGACTAGGCTTATCAATGGTGCCAATGAAAACGTGTGGAGGCAGCCATTTTCTGGCACTTTTGTACTCCCCTTGGGATGCCTTTCACAGCTGCAGTGTGTCTGGAGCACAGGGCTTCCTGGTTTAAAAGACCATGTCCCTAGCTGAGACTGGAGGCAGGTAATTCAGCCTAGGCTTAGCAATGGTGCCAATGAAAACGTGTGGAGGCAGCCATTTTCTGGCACTTTTGTGCTCCCCTTGGGATGCCTTTCGCAGCTGCCGTGTGCCTGGAGCTCAGAGCTTGCTGGTTCAAAAAGCTCTACACCTAGGCGTAACCCTAACCCTAACCGTAACACTGGTCATTTAAATCAGCCTGGGTTTAGGAATTATCCCAAGGGAAAAGCTGTGGACACAGCCATGTTGTGGCACTTTTGCGCTCCCCTTGGGATGCCTTTCACAGCTGCAGTGTGCTTGGAGCACAGGGCTTCCTGCTTTAAAAAACCACAACTTTAGCCCAAACTGGAGGCTTCTAAATCAGCCTTCGTTTCGGGACGTCCCCAAGGAAAAAGCTGTGGAGGCAGGCATGTTGAGGCACTTCTGCGCTCTTCTTGGGTAGTCCTTCGCAGCTGCTGTGTTCTTGGAACTCAGGGCTTTCTGGTTAAAAGAACACTAACCCTAGGCCTAACTCAAACCTTAAGCCTAGGAAGGAAAATCAGCCTATGATTCGGGATGGTCTCATGGAAATAGCAGTGGAGGCAGCCAAGTTGTGTCACTTTTGTGCTCCCCTTGGGATGCCTTTAACAGCTGCAGTGTGCCTGGAGCACAGGGCTTCCTGGTTTTAAAAGTCCTAGGCCTAAGCCTAACAATAACCCTAGGAAGGTAAATCAGCCGGGTATTAGGGTTCTTCCTAAGGAAAAAGCTGTGAAAGCAGCCATGTTGTGGCACTTCTGTGCTCTCTTTGGGATGCCTTTGGCAGATGCAGTAAGCCTGGAACTCAGGGCTTTCTGGTTAAAAAAATCCTTGCCCTTGTCTGACCCCTAACCCAAACCCAGGGCAGATAAATCAGCCTATGTATAGGGATGGTGCCAAGGAAAAAGCCGTGAAAGCTGCCATGTTGTTGTACTTTTGTACTCCCTTTGGGATGCCTTTCACAGCTGCCATGTGCTTGGAGCTCAGGGCTTCCTGGTGTAAAAAACCATGTCCCTAGCTGAGACTGGAGGCAGGTAATTCATACTAGGCTTATCAATGGTGCCAATGAAAACGTGTGGAGGCAGCCATTTTCTGGCACTTTTGTACTCCCCTTGAGATGCCTTTCACAGCTTTTGTGTGCTTGGAGCTCAGGGCTTCCTGGTTTAAAAGACCATGTCCCTAGCTGAGACTGGAGGCAGGTAATTCAGCCTAGGCTTAGCAATGGTGCCAATGAAAACGTGTGGAGGCAGCCATTTTCTGGCACTTTTGTGCTCCCCTTGGGATGCCTTTCGCAGCTGCCGTGTGCCTGGAGCTCAGAGCTTGCTGGTTTAAAAAGCTCTACACCTAGGCGTAACCCTAACCCTAACCGTAACACTGGTCATTTAAATCAGCCTGGGTTTAGGAATTATCCCAAGGGAAAAGCTGTGGAGACAGCCATGTTGTGGCACTTTTGCGCTCCCCTTGGGATGCCTTTCACAGCTGCAGTGTGCTTGGAGCACAGGGCTTCCTGGTTTACAAAACCACAACTTTAGCCCAAACTGGAGGCTTCTAAATCAGCCTTCGTTTCGGGACGTCCCCAAGGAAAAAGCTGTGGAGGCAGGCATGTTGAGGCACTTCTGCGCTCTTCTTGGGTAGTCCTTCGCAGCTGCTGTGTTCTTGGAACTCAGGGCTTTCTGGTTAAAAGAACACTAACCCTAGGCCTAACTCAAACCATAAGCCTAGGAAGGAAAATCAGCCTATGATTCGGGATGGTCTCATGGAAATAGCAGTGGAGGCAGCCAAGTTGTGTCACTTTTGTGCTCCCCTTGGGATGCCTTTAACAGCTGCAGTGTGCCTGGAGCACAGGGCTTCCTGGTTTTAAAAGTCCTAGGCCTAAGCCTAACAGTAACCCTAGGAAGGTAAATCAGCCGGGTATTAGGGTTCTTCCTAAGGAAAAAGCTGTGAAAGCAGCCATGTTGTGGCACTTCTGTGCTCTCTTTGGGATGCCTTTGGCAGATGCAGTAAGCCTGGAACTCAGGGCTTTCTGGTTAAAAAAATCCTTGCCCTTGTCTGAGCCCTAACCCAAACCCAAGGCAGATAAATCAGCCTAGGTATAGGGATGGTGCCAAGGAAAAAGCTGTGAAAGCTGCCATGTTGTTGTACTTTTGTACTCCCTTTGGGATGCCTTTCACAGCTGCCATGTGCTTGGAGCTCAGGGCTTCCTGGTGTAAAAAACCATGTCCCTTGCTGAGACTGGAGGCAGGTAATTCAGACTAGGCTTATCAATGGTGCCAATGAAAACGTGTGGAGGCAGCCATTTTCTGGCACTTTTGTACTCCCCTTGGGATGCCTTTCACAGCTGCAGTGTGTCTGGAGCACAGGGCTTCCTGGTTTAAAAGACCATGTCCCTAGCTGAGACTGGAGGCAGGTAATTCAGCCTAGTCTTAGCAATGGTGCCAATGAAAACGTGTGGAGGCAGCCATTTTCTGGCACTTTTGTGCTCCCCTTGGGATGCCTTTCACAGCTGCCGTGTGCCTGGAGCTCAGAGCTTGCTGGTTTAAAAAGCTCTACACCTAGGCGTAACCCTAACCCTAACCGTAACACTGGTCATTTAAATCAGCCTGGGTTTAGGAATTATCCCAAGGGAAAAGCTGTGGAGACAGCCATGTTGTGGCACTTTTGCGCTCCCCTTGGGATGCCTTTCACAGCTGCAGTGTGCTTGGAGCACAGGGCTTCCTGGTTTAAAAAACCACAACTTTAGCCCAAACTGGAGGCTTCTAAATCAGCCTTCGTTTCGGGATGTCCCCAAGGAAAAAGCTGTGGAGGCAGGCATGTTGAGGCACTTCTGCGCTCTTCTTGGGTAGTCCTTCGCAGCTGCTGTGTTCTTGGAACTCAGGGCTTTCTGGTTAAAAGAACACTAACCCTGGGCCTAACTCAAACCTTAAGCCTAGGAAGGAAAATCAGCCTATGATTCGGGATGGTCTCATGGAAATAGCAGTGGAGGCAGCCAAGTTGTGTCACTTTTGCGCTCCCCTTGGGATGCCTTTAACAGCTGCAGTGTGCCTGGAGCACAGGGCTTCCTGGTTTTAAAAGTCCTAGGCCTAAGCCTAACAGTAACCCTAGGAAGGTAAATCAGCCGGGTATTAGGGTTCTTCCTAAGGAAAAAGCTGTGAAAGCAGCCATGTTGTGGCACTTCTGCGCTCCCTTTGGGATGCCTTTGGCAGATGCAGTAAGCCTGGAACTCAGGGCGTTCTGGTTAAAAAAATCCTAGCCCTAGGCTGAGCTCTAACCCTAACCAGAGGCAGATAAATCAGCCTAGGTATAGGGATGGTGCCAAGGAAAAAGCTGTGAAAGCTGCCATGTTGTTGCACTTTTGTACTCCCCTTGGGATGCCTTTCACAGCTGCCGTGTGCCTGGAGCTCAGGGCTTCCTGGTTTAAAAAACCATGTCCCTAGCTGAGACTGGAGGCAGGTAATTCAGACTAGGTTTATCAATGGTGCCAATGAAAACGTGTGGAGGCAGCCATTTTCTGGCACTTTTGTACTCCCTTTGGGATGCCTTTCACAGCTGCCGTGTGCCTGGAGCTCAGGGCTTCCTGGTTTAAAAATCCATGTCCCTAGCTGAGACTGGAGGCAGGTAATTCAGCCTGGGCTTATCAATGGTGCCAATGAAAACGTGTGGAGGCAGCCATTTTCTGGCACTTTTGTGCTCCCCTTGGGATGCCTTTCGCAGCTGCCGTGTGCCTGGAGCTCAGAGCTTGCTGGTTTAAAAAGCTCTACACCTAGGCGTAACCCTAACCCTAACCGTAACACTGGTCATTTAAATCAGCCTGGGTTTAGGAATTATCCCAAGGGAAAAGCTGTGGGGACAGCCATGTTGTGGCACTTTTGCGCTCCCCTTGGGATGCCTTTCACAGCTGCAGTGTGCTTGGAGCACAGGGCTTCCTGCTTTAAAAAACCACAACTTTAGCCCAACCTGGAGGCTTCTAAATCAGCCTTCGTTTCGGGACGTCCCCAAGGAAAAAGCTGTGGAGGCAGGCATGTTGAGGCACTTCTGCGCTCTTCTTGGGTAGTCCTTCGCAGCTGCTGTGTTCTTGGAACTCAGGGCTTTCTGGTTAAAAGAACACTAACCCTAGGCCTAACTCAAACCTTAAGCCTAGGAAGGAAAATCAGCCTATGATTCGGGATGGTCTCATGGAAATAGCAGTGGAGGCAGCCAAGTTGTGTCACTATTGCGCTCCCCTTGGGATGCCTTTAACAGCTGCAGTGTGCCTGGAGCACAGGGCTTCCTGGTTTTAAAAGTCCTAGGCCTAAGACTAACATTAACCCTAGGAAGGTAAATCAGCCGGGTATTAGGGTTCTTCCTAAGGAAAAAGCTGTGAAAGCAGCCATGTTGTGGCACTTCTGCGCTCCCTTTGGGATGCCTTTGGCAGATGCAGTAAGCCTGGAACCCAGGGCTTTCTGGTTAAAAAATTCCTTGCCCGTGGCTGAGCCCTAACCCTAACCCAAGGCAGATAAATTAGCCTAGGTATAGGGATGGTGCCAAGGAAAAAGCTGTGAAAGCTGCCATGTTGTTGTACTTTTGTACTCCCTTTGGGATGCCTTTCACAGCTGCCATGTGCTTGGAGCTCAGGGCTTCCTGGTGTAAAAAACCATGTCCCTTGCTGAGACTGGAGGCAGGTAATTCAGACTAGGCTTATCAATGGTGCCAATGAAAACGTGTGGAGGCAGCCATTTTCTGGCACTTTTGTACTCCCCTTGGGATGCCTTTCACAGCTGCAGTGTGTCTGGAGCACAGGGCTTCCTGGTTTAAAAGACCATGTCCCTAGCTGAGACTGGAGGCAGGTAATTCAGCCTAGGCTTAGCAATGGTGCCAATGAAAACGTGTGGAGGCAGCCATTTTCTGGCACTTTTGTGCTCCCCTTGGGATGCCTTTCACAGCTGCCGTGTGCCTGGAGCTCAGAGCTTGCTGGTTTAAAAAGCTCTACACCTAGGCGTAACCCTAACCCTAACCGTAACACTGGTCATTTAAATCAGCCTGGGTTTAGGAATTATCCCAAGGGAAAAGCTGTGGAGACAGCCATGTTGTGGCACTTTTGCGCTCCCCTTGGGATGCCTTTCACAGCTGCAGTGTGCTTGGAGCACAAGGCTTCCTGGTTTAAAAAACCACAACTTTAGCCCAAACTGGAGGCTTCTAAATCAGCCTTCGTTTCGGGATGTCCCCAAGGAAAAAGCTGTGGAGGCAGGCATGTTGAGGCACTTCTGCGCTCTTCTTGGGTAGTCCTTCGCAGCTGCTGTGTTCTTGGAACTCAGGGCTTTCTGGTTAAAAGAACACTAACCCTAGGCCTAACTCAAACCTTAAGCCTAGGAAGGAAAATCAGCCTATGATTCGGGATGGTCTCATGGAAATAGCAGTGGAGGCAGCCAAGTTGTGTCACTTTTGCGCTCCCCTTGGGATGCCTTTAACAGCTGCAGTGTGCCTGGAGCACAGGGCTTCCTGGTTTTAAAAGTCCTAGGCCTAAGCCTAACAGTAACCCTAGGAAGGTAAATCAGCCGGGTATTAGGGTTCTTCCTAAGGAAAAAGCTGTGAAAGCAGCCATGTTGTGGCACTTCTGCGCTCCCTTTGGGATGCCTTTGGCAGATGCAGTAAGCCTGGAACTCAGGGCGTTCTGGTTAAAAAAATCCTAGCCCTAGGCTGAGCTCTAACCCTAACCAGAGGCAGATAAATCAGCCTAGGTATAGGGATGGTGCCAAGGAAAAAGCTGTGAAAGCTGCCATGTTGTTGCACTTTTGTACTCCCCTTGGGATGCCTTTCACAGCTGCCGTGTGCCTGGAGCTCAGGGCTTCCTGGTTTAAAAAACCATGTCCCTAGCTGAGACTGGAGGCAGGTAATTCAGACTAGGCTTATCAATGGTGCCAATGAAAACGTGTGGAGGCAGCCATTTTCTGGCACTTTTGTACTCCCTTTGGGATGCCTTTCACAGCTGCCGTGTGCCTGGAGCTCAGGGCTTCCTGGTTTAAAAATCCATGTCCCTAGCTGAGACTGGAGGCAGGTAATTCAGCCTGGGCTTATCAATGGTGCCAATGAAAACGTGTGGAGGCAGCCATTTTCTGGCACTTTTGTGCTCCCCTTGGGATGCCTTTCGCAGCTGCCGTGTGCCTGGAGCTCAGAGCTTGCTGGTTTAAAAAGCTCTACACCTAGGCGTAACCCTAACCCTAACCGTAACACTGGTCATTTAAATCAGCCTGGGTTTAGGAATTATCCCAAGGGAAAAGCTGTGGGGACAGCCATGTTGTGGCACTTTTGCGCTCCCCTTGGGATGCCTTTCACAGCTGCAGTGTGCTTGGAGCACAGGGCTTCCTGCTTTAAAAAACCACAACTTTAGCCCAAACTGGAGGCTTCTAAATCAGCCTTCGTTTCGGGATATCCCCAAGGAAAAAGCTGTGGAGGCAGGCATGTTGAGGCACTTCTGCGCTCTTCTTGGGTAGTCCTTCGCAGCTGCTGTGTTCTTGGAACTCAGGGCTTTCTGGTTAAAAGAACACTAACCCTAGGCCTAACTCAAACCTTAAGCCTAGGAAGGAAAATCAGCCTATGATTCGGGATGGTCTCATGGAAATAGCAGTGGAGGCAGCCAAGTTGTGTCACTTTTGCGCTCCCCTTGGGATGCCTTTAACAGCTGCAGTGTGCCTGGAGCACAGGGCTTCCTGGTTTTAAAAGTCCTAGGCCTAAGACTAACATTAACCCTAGGAAGGTAAATCAGCCGGGTATTAGGGTTCTTCCTAAGGAAAAAGCTGTGAAAGCAGCCATGTTGTGGCACTTCTGCGCTCCCTTTGGGATGCCTTTGGCAGATGCAGTAAGCCTGGAACCCAGGGCTTTCTGGTTAAAAAAATCCTTGCCCGTGGCTGAGCCCTAACCCTAACCCAAGGCAGATAAATAAGCCTAGGTATAGGGATGGTGCCAAGGAAAAAGCTGTGAAAGCTGCCATGTTGTTGTACTTTTGTACTCCCTTTGGGATGCCTTTCACAGCTGCCATGTGCTTGGAACTCAGGGCTTCCTGGTTTAAAAAACCACGTCCCTAGCTGAGACTGGAGGCAGGTGATTCAGCTTAGGCTTTGCAATGGTGCCAATGAAAACGTGTGGAGGCAGCCATTTCATGGAACTTTTGTGCTCCCCTTGGGATGCCTTTCGCAGCTGCCGTGTGCCTGGAGCTCAGAGCTTGCTGGTTCAAAAAGCTCTACACCTAGGCGTAACCCTAACCCTAACCGTAACACTGGTCATTTAAATCAGCCTGGGTTTAGGAATTATCCCAAGGGAAAAGCTGTGGAGACAGCCATGTTGTGGCACTTTTGCGCTCCCCTTGGGATGCCTTTCACAGCTGCAGTGTGCTTGGAGCACAGGGCTTCCAGGTTTACAAAACCACAACTTTAGCCCAAACTGGAGGCTTCTAAATCAGCCTTCGTTTCGGGACGTCCCCAAGGAAAAAGCTGTGGAGGCAGGCATGTTGAGGCACTTCTGCGCTCTTCTTGGGTAGTCCTTCGCAGCTGCTGTGTTCTTGGAACTCAGGGCTTTCTGGTTAAAAGAACACTAACCCTAGGCCTAACTCAAACCTTAAGCCTAGGAAGGAAAATCAGCCTATGATTCGGGATGGTCTGATGGAAATAGCAGTGGAGGCAGCCAAGTTGTGTCACTTTTGCGCTCCCCTTGGGATGCCTTTAACAGCTGCAGTGTGCCTGGAGCACAGGGCTTCCTGGTTTTAAAAGTCCTAGGCCTAAGCCTAACAGTAACCCTAGGAAGGTAAATCAGCCGGGTATTAGGGTTCTTCCTAAGGAAAAAGCTGTGAAAGCAGCCATGTTGTGGCACTTCTGCGCTCCCTTTGGGATGCCTTTGGCAGATGCAGTAAGCCTGGAACTCAGGGCTTTCTGGTTAAAAAAATCCTTGCCCTTGGCTGAGCCCTAACCCTAACCCAAGGCAGATAAATCAGCCTAGGTATAGGGATGGTGCCAAGGAAAAAGCTGTGAAAGCTGCCATGTTGTTGCACTTTCGTACTCCCCTTGGGATGCCTTTCACAGCTGTCGTGTGCCTGGAGCTCAGGGCTTCCTGGTTTAAAAAACCATGTCCCTAGCTGAGAGTGGAGGCAGATAATTCAGCCTAGGCTTAGCAATGGTGCCAATGAAAACGTGTGGAGGCAGCCATTTTCTGGCACTTTTGTACTCCCTTTGGGATGCCTTTCACAGCTGCCGTGTGCCTGGAGCTCAGGGCTTCCTGGTTTAAAAATCCATGTCCCTAGCTGAGACTGGAGGCAGGTGATTCAGCCTAGGCTTAGCAATGGTGCCAATGAAAACGTGTGGAGGCAGCCATTTTCTGGCACTTTTGTGCTCCCCTTGGGATGCCTTTCGCAGCTGCCGTGTGCCTGGAGCTCAGAGCTTGCTGGTTCAA
This sequence comes from Ammospiza caudacuta, assembly GCF_027887145.1. NCBI lineage: Eukaryota > Metazoa > Chordata > Aves > Passeriformes > Passerellidae > Ammospiza > Ammospiza caudacuta. Next base: position 539,701 of record NW_026683131.1, on the reverse strand, counting down.
AATGCTCTACACCTAGGCGTAACCCTAACCCTGACCGTAACACTGGTCATTTAAATCAGCCTGGGTTTAGGAATTATCCCAAGGGAAAAGCTGTGGAGACAGCCATGTTGTGGCACTTTTGCGCTCCCCTTGGGATGCCTTTCACAGCTGCAGTGTGCTTGGAGCACAGGGCTTCCTGCTTTAAAAAACCACAACTTTAGCCCAAACTGGAGGCTTCTAAATCAGCCTTCGTTTCGGGACGTCCCCAAGGAAAAAGCTGTGAAGGCAGGCATGTTGAGGCACTTCTGCGCTCTTCTTGGGTAGTCCTTCGCAGCTGCTGTGTTCTTGGAACTCAGGGCTTTCTGGTTAAAAGAACACTAACCCTAGGCCTAACTCAAACCTTAAGCCTAGGAAGGAAAATCAGCCTATGATTCGGGATGGTCTCATGGAAATAGCAGTGGAGGCAGCCAAGTTGTGTCACTTTTGCGCTCCCCTTGGGATGCCTTTAACAGCTGCAGTGTGCCTAGAGAACAGGGCTTCCTGGTTTTAAAAGTCCTAGGCCTGAGCCTAAGAGTAACCCTAGGAAGGTAAATCAGCCGGGTATTAGGGTTCTTCCTAAGGAAAAAGCTGTGAAAGCAGCCATGTTGTGGCACTTCTGCGCTCCCTTTGGGATGCGTTTGGCAGATGCAGTAAGCCTGGAACTCAGGGCTTTCTGGTTAAAAAAATCCTTGCCATTGGCTGAGCCCTAACCCTAACCCAAGGCAGATAAATCAGCCTAGGTATAGGGATGGTGCCAAGGAAAAAGCTGTGAAAGCTGCCATGTTGTTGCACTTTTGTACTCCCCTTGGGATGCCTTTCACAGCTGTCGTGTGCCGGGAGCTCAGGGATTCCTGGTTTAAAAAACCATGTCCCTAGCTGAGACTGGAGGCAGGTAATTCAGCCTAGGCTTAGCAATGGTGCCAATGAAAACGTGTGGAGGCAGCCATTTTCTGGCACTTTTGTACTCCCTTTGGGATGCCTTTCACAGCTTTTGTGTGCCTGGAGCTCAGGGCTTCCTGGTTTAAAAAACAATGTCCCTAGCTGAGACTGGAGGCAGGTAATTCAGCCTGGGCTTATCAATGGTGCCAATGAAAACGTGTGGAGGCAGCCATTTTCTGGCACTTTTGTGCTCCCCTTGGGATGCCTTTCGCAGTTGCCGTGTGCCTGGAGCTCAGAGCTTGCTGGTTCAAAAAGCTCTACACCTAGGCGTAACCCTAACCCTAACCGTAACACTGGTCATTTAAATCAGCCTGGGTTTAGGAATTATCCCAAGGGAAAAGCTGTGGAGACAGCCATGTTGTGGCACTTTTGCGCTCCCCTTGGGATGCCTTTCACAGCTGCAGTGTGCTTGGAGCACAGGGCTTCCTGCTTTAAAAAACCACAACTTTAGCCCAAACTGGAGGCTTCTAAATCAGCCTTCGTTTCGGGACGTCCCCAAGGAAAAAGCTGTGGAGGCAGGCATGTTGAGGCACTTCTGCGCTCTTCTTGGGTAGTCCTTTGCAGCTGCTGTGTTCTTGGAACTCAGGGCTTTCTGGTTAAAAGAACACTAACCCTAGGCCTAACTCAAACCTTAAGCCTAGGAAGGAAAATCAGCCTATGATTCGGGATGGTCTCATGGAAATAGCAGTGGAGGCAGCCAAGTTGTGTCACTTTTGCGCTCCCCTTGGGATGCCTTTAACAGCTGCAGTGTGCCTGGAGCACAGGGCTTCCTGGTTTTAAAAGTCCTAGGCCTAAGCCTAACAGTAACCCTAGGAAGGTAAATCAGCCGGGTATTAGGGTTCTTCCTAAGGAAAAAGCTGTGAAAGCAGCCATGTTGTGGCACTTCTGCGCTCCCTTTGGGATGCCTTTGGCAGATGCAGTAAGCCTGGAACTCAGGGCTTTCTGGTTAAAAAAATCCTAGCCCTTGGCTGAGCCCTAACCCTAACCCAAGGCAGATAAATTAGCCTAGGTATAGGGATGGTGCCAAGGAAAAAGCTGTGAAAGCTGCCATGTTGTTGCACTTTTGTACTCCCCTTGGGATGCCTTTCACAGCTGCCAAGTGCCTGGAGCTCAGGGCTTCCTGGTTTAAAAAACCATGTCCCTAGCTGAGACTGGAGGCAGGTAATGCAGCCTAGGCTTAGCAATGGTGCCAATGAAAACGTGTGGAGGCAGCCATTTCCTGGCACTTTTGTGCTCCCCTTGGGATGCCTTTCGCAGCTGCCGTGTGCCTGGACCTCAGAGCTTGCTGGTTTAAAAAGCTCTACCCCTAGGCGTAACCCTAACCCTAACCGTAACACTGGTCATTTAAATCAGCCTGGGTTTAGGAATTATCCCAAGGGAAAAGCAGTGGAGACAGCCATGTTGTGGCACTTTTGCGCTCCCCTTGGGATGCCTTTCACAGCTGCAGTGTGCTTGGAGCTCAGGGCTTCCTGGTTTAAAAAACCATGTCCCTAGCTGAGACTGGACGCAGGTAATTCAGCCTAGGCTTAGCAATGGTGCCAATGAAAACGTGTGGAAGCAGCCATTTTCTGGCACTTTTGTGCTCCCCCTGGGATGCCTTTCGCAGCTGCCGTGTGCCTGGAGCTCAGAGCTTAATGGTTTATAAAGCTCTACACTTAGGCGTAATCCTAACCCTGACCGTAACACTGGTCATTTAAATCAGCCTGGGTTTAGGAATTATCCCAAGGGAAAAGCTGTGGAGATAGCCATGTTGTGGCACTTTTGCGCTCCCCTTGGGATGCCTTTCACAGCTGCAGTGTGCTTGGAGCACAGGGCTTCCTGGTTTAAAAAACCACAACTTTAGCCCAAACTGGAGGCTTCTAAATCAGCCTTCGTTTTGGGACGTCGCCAAGGAAAAAGCTGTGGAGGCAAGCATGTTGAGGCACTTCTGCGCTCTTCTTGGGTAGTCCTTCGCAGCTGATGTGTTCTTGGAACTCAGGGCTGTCTGGTTAAAAGAACACTAACCCTAGGCCTAACTCAAACCTTAAGCCTAGGAAGGAAAATCAGCCTATGATTCGGGATGGTCTCATGGAAATAGCAGTGGAGGCAGCTAAGTTGTGTCACTTTTGCGCTCCCCTTGGGATGCCTTTAACAGCTGCAGTGTACCTGGAGCACAGGGCTTCCTGGTTTTAAAAGTCCTAGGCCTAAGCCTAACAGTAACCCTAGGAAGGTAAATCAGCCGGGTATTAGGGTTCTTCCTAAGGAAAAAGCTGTGAAAGCAGCCATGTTGTGGCACTTCTGCGCTCCCTTTGGGATGCCTTTGGCAGATGCTGTAAGCCTGGAACTCAGGGCTTCCTGCTTAATAAAATCCTAGCCTTAGGCTGAGCCCTAACCCCAACCCTAGGCAGATAAATTAGCCTAGGTATAGGGATGGTGCCAAGGAAAAAGCTGTGAAAGCTGCCATGTTGTTGCACTTTTGTACTCCTCTTGGGATGCCTTTCACAGCTGCCGTGTGCCTGGAGCTCAGGGCTTCCTGGTTTAAAAAACCATGTCCCTAGCTGAGACTGGAGGCAGGTGATTCAGCCGAGGCTTAGCAATGGAGCCAATGAAACGTGTGGAGGCAGCCATTTTCTGGCACTTTTGTGCTCCCCTTGGGATGCCTTTCGCAGCTGCCGTGTGCCTGGAGCTCAGAGCTTGCTGGTTTAAAAAGCTCTACATCTAGGCGTAACCTTAACCCTAACCGTAACACTGGTCATTTAAATCAGCCTGGGTTTAGGAATTATCCCAAGGGAAAAGCTGTGGAGACAGCCATGTTGTGGCACTTTTGCGCTCCCCTTGGGATGCCTTTCACAGCTGCAGTGTGCTTGGAGCACAGGGCTTCCTGGTTTACAAAACCACAACTTTAGCCCAAACTGGAGGCTTCTAAATCAGCCTTCGTTTCGGGACGTCCCCAAGGAAAAAGCTGTGGAGGCAGGCATGTTGAGGCACTTCTGCGCTCTTCATGGGTAGTCCTTTGCAGCTGCTGTGTTCTTGGAACTCAGGGCTTTCTGGTTAAAAGAACACTAACCCTAGGCCTAACTCAAACCTTAAGCCTAGGAAGGAAAATCAGCCTATGATTCGGGATGGTCTCATGGAAATAGCAGTGGAGGCAGCCAAGTTGTGTCACTTTTGCGCTCCCCTTGGGATGCCTTTAACAGCTGCAGTGTGCCTAGAGAACAGGGCTTCCTGGTTTTAAAAGTCCTAGGCCTGAGCCTAAGAGTAACCCTAGGAAGGTAAATCAGCCGGGTATTAGGGTTCTTCCTAAGGAAAAAGCTGTGAAAGCAGCCATGTTGTGGCACTTCTGCGCTCCCTTTGGGATGCCTTTGGCAGATGCAGTAAGCCTGGAAGTCAGGGCTTCCTGGTTAAAAAAATCCTTGCCCTTGGCTGAGCCCTAACCCTAACCCTAGGCAGATAAAACAGCCTAGGTATAGGGATGGTGCCAAGGAAAAAGCTGTGAAAGCTGCCATATTGTTGTACTTTTGTACTCCCTTTGGGATGCCTTTCACAGCTGCCATGTGCTTGGAGCTCAGGGCTTCCTGGTGTAAAAAACCATGTCCCTTGCTGAGACTGGAGGCAGGTAATTCAGACTAGGCTTATCAATGGTGCCAATGAAAACGTGTGGAGGCAGCCATTTTCTGGCACTTTTGTACTCCCCTTGGGATGCCTTTCACAGCTTTCGTGTGCCTGGACCACAGGGCTTCCTGGTTTAAAAGACCATGTCCCTAGCTGAGACTGGAGGCAGGTAATTCAGCCTAGGCTTAGCAATGGTGCCAATGAAAACGTGTGGAGGCAGCCATTTTCTGGCACTTTTGTGCTCCCCTTGGGATGCCTTTCGCAGCTGCCGTGTGCCTGGAGCTCAGAGCTTGCTGGTTCAAAAAGCTCTACACCTTGGCGTAATCCTAACCCTGACCGTAACACTGGTCATTTAAATCAGACTGGGTTTAGGAATTATCCCAAGGGAAAAGCTGTGGAGACAGCCATGTTGTGGCACTTTTGCGCTCCCCTTGGGATGCCTTTCCCAGCTGCAGTGTGCTTGGAGCACAGGGCTTTCTGGTTTTAAAAGTCCTAGGCCTAAGCCTAACAGTAACACTAGGAAGGTAAATCAGCCGGGTATTAGGGTTCTTCCTAAGGAAAAAGCTGTGAAAGCAGCCATGTTGTGGCACTTCTGTGCTCTCTTTGGGATGCCTTTGGCAGATGCAGTAAGCCTGGAACTCAGGGCTTCCTGCTTAAAAAAATCCTGGCCCTAGGCTGAGCCCTAACCCTAACCCTAGGCAGATAAATCAGCCTTGGTATAGGGATGGTGCCAAGGAAAAAGCTGTGAAAGCTGCCATGTTTTTGCACTTTCGTACTCCCCTTGGGATGCCTTTCACAGCTGCCGTGTGCCTGGAGCTCAGGGCTTCCTGGTTTAAAAATCCATGTCCCTAGCTGAGATTGGAGGCCGGTAATTCAGCCTAGGCTTAGCAATGGTGCCAATGAAAACGTGTGGAGGCAGCCATTTCCTGGCACTTTTGTGCTCCCCTTGGGATTCCTTTCGCAGCTGCCGTGTGCCTGGAGCTCAGAGCTTGCTGGTTTAAAAAGCTCTACACCTAGGCGTAACCCTAACCCTATCCGTAACACTGGTCATTTAAATCAGCCTGGGTTTAGGAATTATCCCAAGGGAAAAGCTGTGGAGACAGCCATGTTGTGGCACTTTTGCGCTCCCCTTGGGATGCCTTTCACAGCTGCAGTGTGCTTGGAGCACAGGGCTTCCTGGTTTAAAAAACCACAACTTTAGCCCAAACTGGAGGCTTCTAAATCAGCCTTCGTTTCGGGACGTCCCCAAGGAAAAAGCTGTGGAGGCAGGCATGTTGAGGCACTTCTGCGCTCTTCTTGGGTAGTCCTTCGCAGCTGCTGTGTTCTTGGAACTCAGGGCTTTCTGGTTAAAAGAACACTAACCCTAGGCCTAACTCAAACCTTAAGCCTAGGAAGGAAAATCAGCCTATGATTCGGGATGGTCTCATGGAAATAGCAGTGGAGGCAGCCAAGTTGTGTCACTTTTGCGCTCCCCTTGGGATGCCTTTAACAGCTGCAGTGTGCCTGGAGCACAGGGCTTCCTGGTTTTAAAAGTCCTAGGCCTAAGCCTAACAGTAACCCTAGGAAGGTAAATCAGCCGGGTATTAGGGTTCTTCCTAAGGAAAAAGCTGTGAAAGCAGCCATGTTGTGGACCTTCTGCGCTCCCTTTGGGATGCCTTTGGCAGATGCAGTAAGCCTGGAACTCAGGGCTTCCTGCTTAAAAAAATCCTAGCCCTAGGCTGAGCCCTACCCCTAACCCTAGGCAGATAAATCAGCCTAGGTATAGGGATGGTGCCAAGGAAAAAGCTGTGAAAGCTGCCATGTTGTTGTACTTTTGTACTCCCTTTGGGATGCCTTTCACAGCTGCCATGTGCTTGGAGCTCAGGGCTTCCTGGTGTAAAAAACCATGTCCCTTGCTGAGACTGGAGGCAGGTAATTCAGACTAGGCTTATCAATGGTGCCAATGAAAACGTGTGGAGGCAGCCATTTTCTGGCACTTTTGTACTCCCCTTGGGATGCCTTTCACAGCTGCCGTGTGCCTGGAGCACAGGGCTTCCTGGTTTAAAAGACCATGTGCCTAGCTGAGACTGGAGGCAGGTAATTCAGCCTAGGCTTAGCAATGGTGCCAATGAAAACGTGTGGAGGCAGCCATTTTCTGGCATTTTTGTGCTCCCCTTGGGATGCCTTTCACAGCTGCCGTGTGCCTGGAGCTCAGAGCTTGCTGGTTTAAAAAGCTCTACACCTAGGCCTAACCCTAACCCTAACCGTAACACTGGTCATTTAAATCAGCCTGGGTTTAGGAATTATCCCAAGGGAAAAGCTGTGGAGACAGCCATGTTGTGGCACTTTTGCGCTCCCCTTGGGATGCCTTTCCCAGCTGCAGTGTGCTTGGAGCACAGGGCTTTCTGGTTTTAAAAGTCCTAGGCCTAAGCCTAACAGTAACCCTAGGAAGGTAAATCAGCCGGGTATTAGGGTTCTTCCTAAGGAAAAAGCTGTGAAAGCAGCCATGTTGTGGCACTTCTGCGCTCCCTTTGGGATGCCTTTGGCAGATGCAGTAAGCCTGGAACTCAGGGCTTCCTGCTTAAAAAAATCCTGGCCCTAGGCTGAGCCCTAACCCTAACCCTAGGCAGATAAATCAGCCTTGGTATAGGGATGGTGCCAAGGAAAAAGCTGTGAAAGCTGCCATGTTTTTGCACTTTCGTACTCCCCTTGGGATGCCTTTCACAGCTGCCGTGTGCCTGGAGCTCAGGGCTTCCTGGTTTAAAAATCCATGTCCCTAGCTGAGATTGGAGGCCGGTAATTCAGCCTAGGCTTAGCAATGGTGCCAATGAAAACGTGTGGAGGCAGCCATTTCCTGGCACTTTTGTGCTCCCCTTGGGATTCCTTTCGCAGCTGCCGTGTGCCTGGAGCTCAGAGCTTGCTGGTTTAAAAAGCTCTACACCTAGGCGTAACCCTAACCCTATCCGTAACACTGGTCATTTAAATCAGCCTGGGTTTAGGAATTATCCCAAGGGAAAAGCTGTGGAGACAGCCATGTTGTGGCACTTTTGCGCTCCCCTTGGGATGCCTTTCACAGCTGCAGTGTGCTTGGAGCACAGGGCTTCCTGGTTTAAAAAACCACAACTTTAGCCCAAACTGGAGGCTTCTAAATCAGCCTTCGTTTCGGGACGTCCCCAAGGAAAAAGCTGTGCAGGCAGGCATGTTGAGGCACTTCTGCGCTCTTCTTGGGTAGTCCTTCGCAGCTGCTGTGTTCTTGGAACTCAGGGCTTTCTGGTTAAAAGAACACTAACCCTAGGCCTAACTCAAACCTTAAGCCTAGGAAGGAAAATCAGCCTATGATTCGGGATGGTCTGATGGAAATAGCAGTGGAGGCAGCCAAGTTGTGTCACTTTTGCGCTCCCCTTGGGATGCCTTTAACAGCTGCAGTGTGCCTGGAGCACAGGGCTTCCTGGTTTTAAAAGTCCTAGGCCTAAGCCTAACAGTAACCCTAGGAAGGTAAATCAGCCGGGTATTAGGGTTCTTCCTAAGGAAAAAGCTGTGAAAGCAGCCATGTTGTGGACCTTCTGCGCTCCCTTTGGGATGCCTTTGGCAGATGCAGTAAGCCTGGAACTCAGGGCTTCCTGCTTAAAAAAATCCTAGCCCTAGGCTGAGCCCTACCCCTAACCCTAGGCAGATAAATCAGCCTAGGTATAGGGATGGTGCCAAGGAAAAAGCTGTGAAAGCTGCCATGTTGTTGTACTTTTGTACTCCCTTTGGGATGCCTTTCACAGCTGCCATGTGCTTGGAGCTCAGGGCTTCCTGGTGTAAAAAACCATGTCCCTTGCTGAGACTGGAGGCAGGTAATTCAGACTAGGCTTATCAATGGTGCCAATGAAAACGTGTGGAGGCAGCCATTTTCTGGCACTTTTGTACTCCCCTTGGGATGCCTTTCACAGCTGCCGTGTGCCTGGAGCACAGGGCTTCCTGGTTTAAAAGACCATGTGCCTAGCTGAGACTGGAGGCAGGTAATTCAGCCTAGGCTTAGCAATGGTGCCAATGAAAACGTGTGGAGGCAGCCATTTTCTGGCATTTTTGTGCTCCCCTTGGGATGCCTTTCACAGCTGCCGTGTGCCTGGAGCTCAGAGCTTGCTGGTTTAAAAAGCTCTACACCTAGGCCTAACCCTAACCCTAACCGTAACACTGGTCATTTAAATCAGCCTGGGTTTAGGAATTATCCCAAGGGAAAAGCTGTGGAGACAGCCATGTTGTGGCACTTTTGCGCTCCCCTTGGGATGCCTTTCCCAGCTGCAGTGTGCTTGGAGCACAGGGCTTTCTGGTTTTAAAAGTCCTAGGCCTAAGCCTAACAGTAACCCTAGGAAGGTAAATCAGCCGGGTATTAGGGTTCTTCCTAAGGAAAAAGCTGTGAAAGCAGCCATGTTGTGGCACTTCTGCGCTCCCTTTGGGATGCCTTTGGCAGATGCAGTAAGCCTGGAACTCAGGGCTTCCTGCTTAAAAAAATCCTGGCCCTAGGCTGAGCCCTAACCCTAACCCTAGGCAGATAAATCAGCCTTGGTATAGGGATGGTGCCAAGGAAAAAGCTGTGAAAGCTGCCATGTTTTTGCACTTTCGTACTCCCCTTGGGATGCCTTTCACAGCTGCCGTGTGCCTGGAGCTCAGGGCTTCCTGGTTTAAAAATCCATGTCCCTAGCTGAGATTGGAGGCCGGTAATTCAGCCTAGGCTTAGCAATGGTGCCAATGAAAACGTGTGGAGGCAGCCATTTCCTGGCACTTTTGTGCTCCCCTTGGGATTCCTTTCGCAGCTGCCGTGTGCCTGGAGCTCAGAGCTTGCTGGTTTAAAAAGCTCTACACCTAGGCGTAACCCTAACCCTATCCGTAACACTGGTCATTTAAATCAGCCTGGGTTTAGGAATTATCCCAAGGGAAAAGCTGTGGAGACAGCCATGTTGTGGCACTTTTGCGCTCCCCTTGGGATGCCTTTCACAGCTGCAGTGTGCTTGGAGCACAGGGCTTCCTGGTTTAAAAAACCACAACTTTAGCCCAAACTGGAGGCTTCTAAATCAGCCTTCGTTTCGGGACGTCCCCAAGGAAAAAGCTGTGGAGGCAGGCATGTTGAGGCACTTCTGCGCTCTTCTTGGGTAGTCCTTCGCAGCTGCTGTGTTCTTGGAACTCAGGGCTTTCTGGTTAAAAGAACACTAACCCTAGGCCTAACTCAAACCTTAAGCCTAGGAAGGAAAATCAGCCTATGATTCGGGATGGTCTGATGGAAATAGCAGTGGAGGCAGCCAAGTTGTGTCACTTTTGCGCTCCCCTTGGGATGCCTTTAACAGCTGCAGTGTGCCTGGAGCACAGGGCTTCCTGGTTTTAAAAGTCCTAGGCCTAAGCCTAACAGTAACCCTAGGAAGGTAAATCAGCCGGGTATTAGGGTTCTTCCTAAGGAAAAAGCTGTGAAAGCAGCCATGTTGTGGACCTTCTGCGCTCCCTTTGGGATGCCTTTGGCAGATGCAGTAAGCCTGGAACTCAGGGCTTCCTGCTTAAAAAAATCCTAGCCCTAGGCTGAGCCCTACCCCTAACCCTAGGCAGATAAATCAGCCTAGGTATAGGGATGGTGCCAAGGAAAAAGCTGTGAAAGCTGCCATGTTGTTGTACTTTTGTACTCCCTTTTGGATGCCTTTCACAGCTGCCATGTGCTTGGAGCTCAGGGCTTCCTGGTGTAAAAAACCATGTCCCTTGCTGAGACTGGAGGCAGGTAATTCAGACTAGGCTTATCAATGGTGCCAATGAAAACGTGTGGAGGCAGCCATTTTCTGGCACTTTTGTACTCCCCTTGGGATGCCTTTCACAGCTGCCGTGTGCCTGGAGCACAGGGCTTCCTGGTTTAAAAGACCATGTGCCTAGCTGAGACTGGAGGCAGGTAATTCAGCCTAGGCTTAGCAATGGTGCCAATGAAAACGTGTGGAGGCAGCCATTTTCTGGCATTTTTGTGCTCCCCTTGGGATGCCTTTCACAGCTGCCGTGTGCCTGGAGCTCAGAGCTTGCTGGTTTAAAAAGCTCTACACCTAGGCCTAACCCTAACCCTAACCGTAACACTGGTCATTTAAATCAGCCTGGGTTTAGGAATTATCCCAAGGGAAAAGCTGTGGAGACAGCCATGTTGTGGCACTTTTGCGCTCCCCTTGGGATGCCTTTCCCAGCTGCAGTGTGCTTGGAGCACAGGGCTTTCTGGTTTTAAAAGTCCTAGGCCTAAGCCTAACAGTAACACTAGGAAGGTAAATCAGCCGGGTATTAGGGTTCTTCCTAAGGAAAAAGCTGTGAAAGCAGCCATGTTGTGGCACTTCTGTGCTCTCTTTGGGATGCCTTTGGCAGATGCAGTAAGCCTGGAACTCAGGGCTTTCTGGTTAAAAAATCCTTGCCCTTGGCTGAGCCCAAACCCAAACCCAAGGCAGATAAATCAGCCTAGGTATAGGGATGGTGCCAAGGAAAAAGCTGTGAAAGCTGCCATGTTTTTGTACTTTTGTACTCCCTTTGGGATGCCTTTCACAGCTGCCATGTGCCTGGAGCTCAGAGCTTGCTGGTTTAAAAAGCTCTACACCTAGGCGTAACCCTAACCCTAACCGTAACACTGGTCATTTAAATCAGCCTGGGTTTAGGAATTATCCCAAGCGAAAAGCTGTGGAGACAGCCATGTTGTGGCGCTTTTGCGCTCCCCTTGGGATGCCTTTCACAGCTGCAGTGTGCTTGGAGCACTGGGCTTCCTGGTGTACAAAACCACAACTTTAGCCCAAACTGGAGGCTTCTAAATCAGCCTTCGTTTCGGGACATCCCCAAGGAAAAAGCTGTGGAGGCAGGCATGTTGAGGCACTTCTGCGCTCTTCTTGGGTAGTCCTTTGCAGCTGCTGTGTTCTTGGAACTCAGGGCTTTCTGGTTAAAAGAACACTAACCCTAGGCCTAACTCAAACCTTAAGCCTAGGAAGGAAAATCAGCCTATGATTCGGGATGGTCTCATGGAAATAGCAGTGGAGGCAGCTAAGTTGTGTCACTTTTGCGCTCCCCTTGGGATGCCTTTAACAGCTGCAGTGTGCCTGGAGCACAGGGCTTCCTGGTTTTAAAAGTCCTAGGCCTAAGCCTAACAGTAACCCTAGGAAGGTAAATCAGCCGGGTATTAGGGTTCTTCCTAAGGAAAAAGCTGTGAAAGCAGCCATGTTGTGGCACTTCTGCGCTCCCTTTGGGATGCCTTTGGCAGATGCAGTAAGCCTGGAACTCAGGGCTTCCTGCTTAAAAAAATCCTGCCCCTAGGCTGAGCCCTAACCATAACCCTAGGCTGATAAATCAGCCTTGGTATAGGGATGGTGCCAAGGAAAAAGCTGTGAAAGCTGCCATGTTTTTGCACTTTCGTACTCCCCTTGGGATGCCTTTCACAGCTGCCGTGTGCCTGGAGCTCAGGGCTTCCTGGTTTAAAAAACCATGTCCCTAGCTGAGATTGGAGGCCGGTAATTCAGCCTAGGCTTAGCAATGGTGCCAATGAAAACGTGTGGAGGCAGCCATTTCCTGGCACTTTTGTGCTCCCCTTGGGATTCCTTTCGCAGCTGCCGTGTGCCTGGAGCTCAGAGCTTGCTGGTTTAAAAAGCTCTACACCTAGGCGTAACCCTAACCCTATCCGTAACACTGGTCATTTAAATCAGCCTGGGTTTAGGAATTATCCCAAGGGAAAAGCTGTGGAGACAGCCATGTTGTGGCACTTTTGCGCTCCCCTTGGGATGCCTTTCACAGCTGCAGTGTGCTTGGAGCACAGGGCTTCCTGGTTTAAAAAACCACAACTTTAGCCCAAACTGGAGGCTTCTAAATCAGCCTTCGTTTCGGGACGTCCCCAAGGAAAAAGCTGTGGAGGCAGGCATGTTGAGGCACTTCTGCGCTCTTCTTGGGTAGTCCTTCGCAGCTGCTGTGTTCTTGGAACTCAGGGCTTTCTGGTTAAAAGAACACTAACCCTAGGCCTAACTCAAACCTTAAGCCTAGGAAGGAAAATCAGCCTATGATTCGGGATGGTCTGATGGAAATAGCAGTGGAGGCAGCCAAGTTGTGTCACTTTTGCGCTCCCCTTGGGATGCCTTTAACAGCTGCAGTGTGCCTGGAGCACAGGGCTTCCTGGTTTTAAAAGTCCTAGGCCTAAGCCTAACAGTAACCCTAGGAAGGTAAATCAGCCGGGTATTAGGGTTCTTCCTAAGGAAAAAGCTGTGAAAGCAGCCATGTTGTGGACCTTCTGCGCTCCCTTTGGGATGCCTTTGGCAGATGCAGTAAGCCTGGAACTCAGGGCTTCCTGCTTAAAAAAATCCTAGCCCTAGGCTGAGCCCTACCCCTAACCCTAGGCAGATAAATCAGCCTAGGTATAGGGATGGTGCCAAGGAAAAAGCTGTGAAAGCTGCCATGTTGTTGTACTTTTGTACTCCCTTTGGGATGCCTTTCACAGCTGCCATGTGCTTGGAGCTCAGGGCTTCCTGGTGTAAAAAACCATGTCCCTTGCTGAGACTGGAGGCAGGTAATTCAGACTAGGCTTATCAATGGTGCCAATGAAAACGTGTGGAGGCAGCCATTTTCTGGCACTTTTGTACTCCCCTTGGGATGCCTTTCACAGCTGCCGTGTGCCTGGAGCACAGGGCTTCCTGGTTTAAAAGACCATGTGCCTAGCTGAGACTGGAGGCAGGTAATTCAGCCTAGGCTTAGCAATGGTGCCAATGAAAACGTGTGGAGGCAGCCATTTTCTGGCATTTTTGTGCTCCCCTTGGGATGCCTTTCACAGCTGCCGTGTGCCTGGAGCTCAGAGCTTGCTGGTTTAAAAAGCTCTACACCTAGGCCTAACCCTAACCCTAACCGTAACACTGGTCATTTAAATCAGCCTGGGTTTAGGAATTATCCCAAGGGAAAAGCTGTGGAGACAGCCATGTTGTGGCACTTTTGCGCTCCCCTTGGGATGCCTTTCCCAGCTGCAGTGTGCTTGGAGCACAGGGCTTTCTGGTTTTAAAAGTCCTAGGCCTAAGCCTAACAGTAACCCTAGGAAGGTAAATCAGCCGGGTATTAGGGTTCTTCCTAAGGAAAAAGCTGTGAAAGCAGCCATGTTGTGGCACTTCTGCGCTCCCTTTGGGATGCCTTTGGCAGATGCAGTAAGCCTGGAACTCAGGGCTTCCTGCTTAAAAAAATCCTGGCCCTAGGCTGAGCCCTAACCCTAACCCTAGGCAGATAAATCAGCCTTGGTATAGGGATGGTGCCAAGGAAAAAGCTGTGAAAGCTGCCATGTTTTTGCACTTTCGTACTCCCCTTGGGATGCCTTTCACAGCTGCCGTGTGCCTGGAGCTCAGGGCTTCCTGGTTTAAAAATCCATGTCCCTAGCTGAGATTGGAGGCCGGTAATTCAGCCTAGGCTTAGCAATGGTGCCAATGAAAACGTGTGGAGGCAGCCATTTCCTGGCACTTTTGTGCTCCCCTTGGGATTCCTTTCGCAGCTGCCGTGTGCCTGGAGCTCAGAGCTTGCTGGTTTAAAAAGCTCTACACCTAGGCGTAACCCTAACCCTATCCGTAACACTGGTCATTTAAATCAGCCTGGGTTTAGGAATTATCCCAAGGGAAAAGCTGTGGAGACAGCCATGTTGTGGCACTTTTGCGCTCCCCTTGGGATGCCTTTCACAGCTGCAGTGTGCTTGGAGCACAGGGCTTCCTGGTTTAAAAAACCACAACTTTAGCCCAAACTGGAGGCTTCTAAATCAGCCTTCGTTTCGGGACGTCCCCAAGGAAAAAGCTGTGGAGGCAGGCATGTTGAGGCACTTCTGCGCTCTTCTTGGGTAGTCCTTCGCAGCTGCTGTGTTCTTGGAACTCAGGGCTTTCTGGTTAAAAGAACACTAACCCTAGGCCTAACTCAAACCTTAAGCCTAGGAAGGAAAATCAGCCTATGATTCGGGATGGTCTGATGGAAATAGCAGTGGAGGCAGCCAAGTTGTGTCACTTTTGCGCTCCCCTTGGGATGCCTTTAACAGCTGCAGTGTGCCTGGAGCACAGGGCTTCCTGGTTTTAAAAGTCCTAGGCCTAAGCCTAACAGTAACCCTAGGAAGGTAAATCAGCCGGGTATTAGGGTTCTTCCTAAGGAAAAAGCTGTGAAAGCAGCCATGTTGTGGACCTTCTGCGCTCCCTTTGGGATGCCTTTGGCAGATGCAGTAAGCCTGGAACTCAGGGCTTCCTGCTTAAAAAAATCCTAGCCCTAGGCTGAGCCCTACCCCTAACCCTAGGCAGATAAATCAGCCTAGGTATAGGGATGGTGCCAAGGAAAAAGCTGTGAAAGCTGCCATGTTGTTGTACTTTTGTACTCCCTTTTGGATGCCTTTCACAGCTGCCATGTGCTTGGAGCTCAGGGCTTCCTGGTGTAAAAAACCATGTCCCTTGCTGAGACTGGAGGCAGGTAATTCAGACTAGGCTTATCAATGGTGCCAATGAAAACGTGTGGAGGCAGCCATTTTCTGGCACTTTTGTACTCCCCTTGGGATGCCTTTCACAGCTGCCGTGTGCCTGGAGCACAGGGCTTCCTGGTTTAAAAGACCATGTGCCTAGCTGAGACTGGAGGCAGGTAATTCAGCCTAGGCTTAGCAATGGTGCCAATGAAAACGTGTGGAGGCAGCCATTTTCTGGCATTTTTGTGCTCCCCTTGGGATGCCTTTCACAGCTGCCGTGTGCCTGGAGCTCAGAGCTTGCTGGTTTAAAAAGCTCTACACCTAGGCCTAACCCTAACCCTAACCGTAACACTGGTCATTTAAATCAGCCTGGGTTTAGGAATTATCCCAAGGGAAAAGCTGTGGAGACAGCCATGTTGTGGCACTTTTGCGCTCCCCTTGGGATGCCTTTCCCAGCTGCAGTGTGCTTGGAGCACAGGGCTTTCTGGTTTTAAAAGTCCTAGGCCTAAGCCTAACAGTAACACTAGGAAGGTAAATCAGCCGGGTATTAGGGTTCTTCCTAAGGAAAAAGCTGTGAAAGCAGCCATGTTGTGGCACTTCTGTGCTCTCTTTGGGATGCCTTTGGCAGATGCAGTAAGCCTGGAACTCAGGGCTTTCTGGTTAAAAAATCCTTGCCCTTGGCTGAGCCCAAACCCAAACCCAAGGCAGATAAATCAGCCTAGGTATAGGGATGGTGCCAAGGAAAAAGCTGTGAAAGCTGCCATGTTTTTGTACTTTTGTACTCCCTTTGGGATGCCTTTCACTGCTGCCATGTGCCTGGAGCTCAGAGCTTGCTGGTTTAAAAAGCTCTACACCTAGGCGTAACCCTAACCCTAACCGTAACACTGGTCATTTAAATCAGCCTGGGTTTAGGAATTATCCCAAGCGAAAAGCTGTGGAGACAGCCATGTTGTGGCGCTTTTGCGCTCCCCTTGGGATGCCTTTCACAGCTGCAGTGTGCTTGGAGCACTGGGCTTCCTGGTGTACAAAACCACAACTTTAGCCCAAACTGGAGGCTTCTAAATCAGCCTTCGTTTCGGGACATCCCCAAGGAAAAAGCTGTGGAGGCAGGCATGTTGAGGCACTTCTGCGCTCTTCTTGGGTAGTCCTTTGCAGCTGCTGTGTTCTTGGAACTCAGGGCTTTCTGGTTAAAAGAACACTAACCCTAGGCCTAACTCAAACCTTAAGCCTAGGAAGGAAAATCAGCCTATGATTCGGGATGGTCTCATGGAAATAGCAGTGGAGGCAGCTAAGTTGTGTCACTTTTGCGCTCCCCTTGGGATGCCTTTAACAGCTGCAGTGTGCCTGGAGCACAGGGCTTCCTGGTTTTAAAAGTCCTAGGCCTAAGCCTAACAGTAACCCTAGGAAGGTAAATCAGCC
This sequence comes from Ammospiza caudacuta, assembly GCF_027887145.1. Lineage (NCBI taxonomy): Eukaryota > Metazoa > Chordata > Aves > Passeriformes > Passerellidae > Ammospiza > Ammospiza caudacuta. The sequence continues at coordinate 523,329 of NW_026683131.1, read as the reverse complement.
GGGTATTAGGGTTCTTCCTAAGGAAAAAGCTGTGAAAGCAGCCATGTTGTGGCACTTCTGCGCTCCCTTTGGGATGCCTTTGGCAGATGCAGTAAGCCTGGAACTCAGGGCTTCCTGCTTAAAAAAATCCTGCCCCTAGGCTGAGCCCTAACCATAACCCTAGGCTGATAAATCAGCCTTGGTATAGGGATGGTGCCAAGGAAAAAGCTGTGAAAGCTGCCATGTTTTTGCACTTTCGTACTCCCCTTGGGATGCCTTTCACAGCTGCCGTGTGCCTGGAGCTCAGGGCTTCCTGGTTTAAAAAACCATGTCCCTAGCTGAGATTGGAGGCCGGTAATTCAGCCTAGGCTTAGCAATGGTGCCAATGAAAACGTGTGGAGGCAGCCATTTCCTGGCACTTTTGTGCTCCCCTTGGGATTCCTTTCGCAGCTGCCGTGTGCCTGGAGCTCAGAGCTTGCTGGTTTAAAAAGCTCTACACCTAGGCGTAACCCTAACCCTATCCGTAACACTGGTCATTTAAATCAGCCTGGGTTTAGGAATTATCCCAAGGGAAAAGCTGTGGAGACAGCCATGTTGTGGCACTTTTGCGCTCCCCTTGGGATGCCTTTCACAGCTGCAGTGTGCTTGGAGCACAGGGCTTCCTGGTTTAAAAAACCACAACTTTAGCCCAAACTGGAGGCTTCTAAATCAGCCTTCGTTTCGGGACGTCCCCAAGGAAAAAGCTGTGGAGGCAGGCATGTTGAGGCACTTCTGCGCTCTTCTTGGGTAGTCCTTCGCAGCTGCTGTGTTCTTGGAACTCAGGGCTTTCTGGTTAAAAGAACACTAACCCTAGGCCTAACTCAAACCTTAAGCCTAGGAAGGAAAATCAGCCTATGATTCGGGATGGTCTGATGGAAATAGCAGTGGAGGCAGCCAAGTTGTGTCACTTTTGCGCTCCCCTTGGGATGCCTTTAACAGCTGCAGTGTGCCTGGAGCACAGGGCTTCCTGGTTTTAAAAGTCCTAGGCCTAAGCCTAACAGTAACCCTAGGAAGGTAAATCAGCCGGGTATTAGGGTTCTTCCTAAGGAAAAAGCTGTGAAAGCAGCCATGTTGTGGACCTTCTGCGCTCCCTTTGGGATGCCTTTGGCAGATGCAGTAAGCCTGGAACTCAGGGCTTCCTGCTTAAACAAATCCTAGCCCTAGGCTGAGCCCTACCCCTAACCCTAGGCAGATAAATCAGCCTAGGTATAGGGATGGTGCCAAGGAAAAAGCTGTGAAAGCTGCCATGTTGTTGTACTTTTGTACTCCCTTTGGGATGCCTTTCACAGCTGCCATGTGCTTGGAGCTCAGGGCTTCCTGGTGTAAAAAACCATGTCCCTTGCTGAGACTGGAGGCAGGTAATTCAGACTAGGCTTATCAATGGTGCCAATGAAAACGTGTGGAGGCAGCCATTTTCTGGCACTTTTGTACTCCCCTTGGGATGCCTTTCACAGCTGCCGTGTGCCTGGAGCACAGGGCTTCCTGGTTTAAAAGACCATGTGCCTAGCTGAGACTGGAGGCAGGTAATTCAGCCTAGGCTTAGCAATGGTGCCAATGAAAACGTGTGGAGGCAGCCATTTTCTGGCATTTTTGTGCTCCCCTTGGGATGCCTTTCACAGCTGCCGTGTGCCTGGAGCTCAGAGCTTGCTGGTTTAAAAAGCTCTACACCTAGGCCTAACCCTAACCCTAACCGTAACACTGGTCATTTAAATCAGCCTGGGTTTAGGAATTATCCCAAGGGAAAAGCTGTGGAGACAGCCATGTTGTGGCACTTTTGCGCTCCCCTTGGGATGCCTTTCCCAGCTGCAGTGTGCTTGGAGCACAGGGCTTTCTGGTTTTAAAAGTCCTAGGCCTAAGCCTAACAGTAACACTAGGAAGGTAAATCAGCCGGGTATTAGGGTTCTTCCTAAGGAAAAAGCTGTGAAAGCAGCCATGTTGTGGCACTTCTGTGCTCTCTTTGGGATGCCTTTGGCAGATGCAGTAAGCCTGGAACTCAGGGCTTTCTGGTTAAAAAATCCTTGCCCTTGGCTGAGCCCAAACCCAAACCCAAGGCAGATAAATCAGCCTAGGTATAGGGATGGTGCCAAGGAAAAAGCTGTGAAAGCTGCCATGTTTTTGTACTTTTGTACTCCCTTTGGGATGCCTTTCACAGCTGCCATGTGCCTGGAGCTCAGAGCTTGCTGGTTTAAAAAGCTCTACACCTAGGCGTAACCCTAACCCTAACCGTAACACTGGTCATTTAAATCAGCCTGGGTTTAGGAATTATCCCAAGCGAAAAGCTGTGGAGACAGCCATGTTGTGGCGCTTTTGCGCTCCCCTTGGGATGCCTTTCACAGCTGCAGTGTGCTTGGAGCACTGGGCTTCCTGGTGTACAAAACCACAACTTTAGCCCAAACTGGAGGCTTCTAAATCAGCCTTCGTTTCGGGACATCCCCAAGGAAAAAGCTGTGGAGGCAGGCATGTTGAGGCACTTCTGTGCTCTTCTTGGGTAGTCCTTTGCAGCTGCTGTGTTCTTGGAACTCAGGGCTTTCTGGTTAAAAGAACACTAACCCTAGGCCTAACTCAAACCTTAAGCCTAGGAAGGAAAATCAGCCTATGATTCGGGATGGTCTCATGGAAATAGCAGTGGAGGCAGCTAAGTTGTGTCACTTTTGCGCTCCCCTTGGGATGCCTTTAACAGCTGCAGTGTGCCTGGAGCACAGGGCTTCCTGGTTTTAAAAGTCCTAGGCCTAAGCCTAACAGTAACCCTAGGAAGGTAAATCAGCCGGGTATTAGGGTTCTTCCTAAGGAAAAAGCTGTGAAAGCAGCCATGTTGTGGCACTTCTGCGCTCCCTTTGGGATGCCTTTGGCAGATGCAGTAAGCCTGGAACTCAGGGCTTCCTGCTTAAAAATATCCTGCCCCTAGGCTGAGCCCTAACCATAACCCTAGGCAGATAAATCAGCCTTGGTATAGGGATGGTGCCAAGGAAAAAGCTGTGAAAGCTGCCATGTTTTTGCACTTTCGTACTCCCCTTGGGATGCCTTTCACAGCTGCCGTGTGCCTGGAGCTCAGGGCTTCCTGGTTTAAAAATCCATGTCCCTAGCTGAGATTGGAGGCCGGTAATTCAGCCTAGGCTTAGCAATGGTGCCAATGAAAACGTGTGGAGGCAGCCATTTCCTGGCACTTTTGTGCTCCCCTTGGGATTCCTTTCGCAGCTGCCGTGTGCCTGGAGCTCAGAGCTTGCTGGTTTAAAAAGCTCTACACCTAGGCGTAACCCTAACCCTATCCGTAACACTGGTCATTTAAATCAGCCTGGGTTTAGGAATTATCCCAAGGGAAAAGCTGTGGAGACAGCCATGTTGTGGCACTTTTGCGCTCCCCTTGGGATGCCTTTCACAGCTGCAGTGTGCTTGGAGCACAGGGCTTCCTGGTGTAAAAAACCACAACTTTAGCCCAAACTGGAGGCTTCTAAATCAGCCTTCGTTTCGGGACGTCCCCAAGGAAAAAGCTGTGGAGGCAGGCATGTTGAGGCACTTCTGCGCTCTTCTTGGGTAGTCCTTCGCAGCTGCTGTGTTCTTGGAACTCAGGGCTTTCTGGTTAAAAGAACACTAACCCTAGGCCTAACTCAAACCTTAAGCCTAGGAAGGAAAATCAGCCTATGATTCGGGATGGTCTGATGGAAATAGCAGTGGAGGCAGCCAAGTTGTGTCACTTTTGCGCTCCCCTTGGGATGCCTTTAACAGCTGCAGTGTGCCTGGAGCACAGGGCTTCCTGGTTTTAAAAGTCCTAGGCCTAAGCCTAACAGTAACCCTAGGAAGGTAAATCAGCCGGGTATTAGGGTTCTTCCTAAGGAAAAAGCTGTGAAAGCAGCCATGTTGTGGACCTTCTGCGCTCCCTTTGGGATGCCTTTGGCAGATGCAGTAAGCCTGGAACTCAGGGCTTCCTGCTTAAACAAATCCTAGCCCTAGGCTGAGCCCTACCCCTAACCCTAGGCAGATAAATCAGCCTAGGTATAGGGATGGTGCCAAGGAAAAAGCTGTGAAAGCTGCCATGTTGTTGTACTTTTGTACTCCCTTTGGGATGCCTTTCACAGCTGCCATGTGCTTGGAGCTCAGGGCTTCCTGGTGTAAAAAACCATGTCCCTTGCTGAGACTGGAGGCAGGTAATTCAGACTAGGCTTATCAATGGTGCCAATGAAAACGTGTGGAGGCAGCCATTTTCTGGCACTTTTGTACTCCCCTTGGGATGCCTTTCACAGCTGCCGTGTGCCTGGAGCACAGGGCTTCCTGGTTTAAAAGACCATGTGCCTAGCTGAGACTGGAGGCAGGTAATTCAGCCTAGGCTTAGCAATGGTGCCAATGAAAACGTGTGGAGGCAGCCATTTTCTGGCATTTTTGTGCTCCCCTTGGGATGCCTTTCACAGCTGCCGTGTGCCTGGAGCTCAGAGCTTGCTGGTTTAAAAAGCTCTACACCTAGGCCTAACCCTAACCCTAACCGTAACACTAGTCATTTAAATCAGCCTGGGTTTAGGAATTATCCCAAGGGAAAAGCTGTGGAGACAGCCATGTTGTGGCACTTTTGCGCTCCCCTTGGGATGCCTTTCCCAGCTGCAGTGTGCTTGGAGCACAGGGCTTTCTGGTTTTAAAAGTCCTAGGCCTAAGCCTAACAGTAACACTAGGAAGGTAAATCAGCCGGGTATTAGGGTTCTTCCTAAGGAAAAAGCTGTGAAAGCAGCCATGTTGTGGCACTTCTGTGCTCTCTTTGGGATGCCTTTGGCAGATGCAGTAAGCCTGGAACTCAGGGCTTTCTGGTTAAAAAATCCTTGCCCTTGGCTGAGCCCAAACCCAAACCCAAGGCAGATAAATCAGCCTAGGTATAGGGATGGTGCCAAGGAAAAAGCTGTGAAAGCTGCCATGTTTTTGTACTTTTGTACTCCCTTTGGGATGCCTTTCACAGCTGCCATGTGCCTGGAGCTCAGAGCTTGCTGGTTTAAAAAGCTCTACACCTAGGCGTAACCCTAACCCTATCCGTAACACTGGTCATTTAAATCAGCCTGGGTTTAGGAATTATCCCAAGGGAAAAGCTGTGGAGACAGCCATGTTGTGGCACTTTTGCGCTCCCCTTGGGATGCCTTTCACAGCTGCAGTGTGCTTGGAGCACAGGGCTTCCTGGTTTAAAAAACCACAACTTTAGCCCAAACTGGAGGCTTCTAAATCAGCCTTCGTTTCGGGACGTCCCCAAGGAAAAAGCTGTGGAGGCAGGCATGTTGAGGCACTTCTGCGCTCTTCTTGGGTAGTCCTTCGCAGCTGCTGTGTTCTTGGAACTCAGGGCTTTCTGGTTAAAAGAACACTAACCCTAGGCCTAACTCAAACCTTAAGCCTAGGAAGGAAAATCAGCCTATGATTCGGGATGGTCTGATGGAAATAGCAGTGGAGGCAGCCAAGTTGTGTCACTTTTGCGCTCCCCTTGGGATGCCTTTAACAGCTGCAGTGTGCCTGGAGCACAGGGCTTCCTGGTTTTAAAAGTCCTAGGCCTAAGCCTAACAGTAACCCTAGGAAGGTAAATCAGCCGGGTATTAGGGTTCTTCCTAAGGAAAAAGCTGTGAAAGCAGCCATGTTGTGGACCTTCTGCGCTCCCTTTGGGATGCCTTTGGCAGATGCAGTAAGCCTGGAACTCAGGGCTTCCTGCTTAAAAAAATCCTAGCCCTAGGCTGAGCCCTAACCCTAACCCTAGGCAGATAAATCAGCCTAGGTATAGGGATGGTGCCAAGGAAAAAGCTGTGAAAGCTGCCATGTTGTTGTACTTTTGTACTCCCTTTGGGATGCCTTTCACAGCTGCCATGTGCTTGGAGCTCAGGGCTTCCTGGTGTAAAAAACCATGTCCCTTGCTGAGACTGGAGGCAGGTAATTCAGACTAGGCTTATCAATGGTGCCAATGAAAACGTGTGGAGGCAGCCATTTTCTGGCACTTTTGTACTCCCCTTGGGATGCCTTTCACAGCTGCCGTGTGCCTGGAGCACAGGGCTTCCTGGTTTAAAAGACCATGTGCCTAGCTGAGACTGGAGGCAGGTAATTCAGCCTAGGCTTAGCAATGGTGCCAATGAAAACGTGTGGAGGCAGCCATTTTCTGGCATTTTTGTGCTCCCCTTGGGATGCCTTTCACAGCTGCCGTGTGCCTGGAGCTCAGAGCTTGCTGGTTTAAAAAGCTCTACACCTAGGCCTAACCCTAACCCTAACCGTAACACTGGTCATTTAAATCAGCCTGGGTTTAGGAATTATCCCAAGGGAAAAGCTGTGGAGACAGCCATGTTGTGGCACTTTTGCGCTCCCCTTGGGATGCCTTTCCCAGCTGCAGTGTGCTTGGAGCACAGGGCTTTGTGTTTTTAAAAGTCCTAGGCCTAAGCCTAACAGTAACACTAGGAAGGTAAATCAGCCGGGTATTAGGGTTCTTCCTAAGGAAAAAGCTGTGAAAGCAGCCATGTTGTGGCACTTCTGTGCTCTCTTTGGGATGCCTTTGGCAGATGCAGTAAGCCTGGAACTCAGGGCTTTCTGGTTAAAAAATCCTTGCCCTTGGCTGAGCCCAAACCCAAACCCAAGGCAGATAAATCAGCCTAGGTATAGGGATGGTGCCAAGGAAAAAGCTGTGAAAGCTGCCATGTTTTTCTACTTTTGTACTCCCTTTGGGATGCCTTTCACAGCTGCCATGTGCCTGGAGCTCAGAGCTTGCTGGTTTAAAAAGCTCTACTCCTAGGCGTAACCCTAACCCTAACCGTAACACTGGTCATTTAAATCAGCCTGGGTTTAGGAATTATCCCAAGCGAAAAGCTGTGGAGACAGCCATGTTGTGGCACTTTTGCGCTCCCCTTGGGATGCCTTTCACAGCTGCAGTGTGCTTGGAGCACTGGGCTTCCTGGTTTACAAAACCACAACTTTAGCCCAAACTGGAGGCTTCTAAATCAGCCTTCGTTTCGGGACGTCCCCAAGGAAAAAGCTGTGGAGGCAGGCATGTTGAGGCACTTCTGCGCTCTTCTTGGGTAGTCCTTTGCAGCTGCTGTGTTCTTGGAACTCAGGGCTTTCTGGTTAAAAGAACACTAACCCTAGGCCTAACTCAAACCTTAAGCCTAGGAAGGAAAATCAGCCTATGATTCGGGATGGTCTCATGGAAATAGCAGTGGAGGCAGCTAAGTTGTGTCACTTTTGCGCTCCCCTTGGGATGCCTTTAACAGCTGCAGTGTGCCTGGAGCACAGGGCTTCCTGGTTTTAAAAGTCCTAGGCCTAAGCCTAACAGTAACCCTAGGAAGGTAAATCAGCCGGGTATTAGGGTTCTTCCTAAGGAAAAAGCTGTGAAAGCAGCCATGTTGTGGACCTTCTGCGCTCCCTTTGGGATGCCTTTGGCAGATGCAGTAAGCCTGGAACTCAGGGCTTCCTGCTTAAAAAAATCCTGCCCCTAGGCTGAGCCCTAACCATAACCCTAGGCAGATAAATCAGCCTTGGTATAGGGATGGTGCCAAGGAAAAAGCTGTGAAAGCTGCCATGTTTTTGCACTTTCGTACTCCCCTTGGGATGCCTTTCACAGCTGCCGTGTGCCTGGAGCTCAGGGCTTCCTGGTTTAAAAAACCATGTCCCTAGCTGAGATTGGAGGCCGGTAATTCAGCCTAGGCTTAGCAATGGTGCCAATGAAAACGTGTGGAGGCAGCCATTTTCTGGCACTTTTGTGCTCCCCTTGGGATTCCTTTCGCAGCTGCCGTGTGCCTGGAGCTCAGAGCTTGCTGGTTTAAAAAGCTCTACACCTAGGCGTAACCCTAACCCTATCCGTAACACTGGTCATTTAAATCAGCCTGGGTTTAGGAATTATCCCAAGGGAAAAGCTGTGGAGACAGCCATGTTGTGGCACTTTTGCGCTCCCCTTGGGATGCCTTTCACAGCTGCAGTGTGCTTGGAGCACAGGGCTTTCTGGTTTTAAAAGTCCTAGGCTTAAGCCTAACAGTAACACTAGGAAGGTAAATCAGCCGCGTATTAGGGTTCTTCCTAAGGAAAAAGCTGTGAAAGCAGCCATGTTGTGGCACTTCTGCGCTCTCTTTGGGATGCCTTTGGCAGATGCAGTAAGCCTGGAACTCAGGGCTTCCTGGTTAAAAAATCCTTGCCCTTGGCTGAGCCCTAACCCAAACCAAAGGCAGATAAATCAGCCTAGGTATAGGGATGGTGCCAAGGAAAAAGCTGTGAAAGCTGCCATGTTTTTGTACTTTTGTACTCCCTTTGGGATGCCTTTCACAGCTGCCATGTGCCTGGAGCTCAGAGCTTGCTGGTTTAAAAAGCTCTACACCTAGGCGTAACCCTAACTCTAACGGTAACACTGGTCATTTAAATCAGCTTGGGTTTAGGAATTATCCCAAGCGAAAAGCTGTGGAGACAGCTATGTTGTGGCGCTTTTGCGCTCCCCTTGGGATGCCTTTCACAGCTGCAGTGTGCTTGGAGCACAGGGCTTCCTGGTTTACAAAACCACAACTTTAGCCCAAACTGGAGGCTTCTAAATCAGCCTTCGTTTCGGGACGTCCCCAAGGAAAAAGCTGTGGAGGCAGGCATGTTGAGGCACTTCTGCGCTCTTCTTGGGTAGTCCTTTGCAGCTGCTGTGTCCTTGGAACTCAGGGCTTTCTGGTTAAAAGAACACTAACCCTAGGCCTAACTCAAACCTTAAGCCTAGGAAGGAAAATCAGCCTATGATTCGGGATGGTCTCATGGAAATAGCAGTGGAGGCAGCTAAGTTGTGTCACTTTTGCGCTCCCCTTGGGATGCCTTTAACAGCTGCAGTGTGCCTGGAGCACAGGGCTTCCTGGTTTTAAAAGTCCTAGGCCTAAGCCTAACAGTAACCCTAGGAAGGTAAATCAGCCGGGTATTAGGGTTCTTCCTGAGGAAAAAGCTGTGAAAGCAGCCATGTTGTGGCACTTCTGCGCTCCCTTTGGGATTCCTTTGGCAGATGCAGTAAGCCTGGAACTCAGGGCTTCCTGCTTAATAAAATCCTAGCCTTAGGCTGAGCCCTAACCCCAACCCTAGGCAGATAAATTAGCCTAGGTATAGGGATGGTGCCAAGGAAAAAGCTGTGAAAGCTGCCATGTTGTTGCACTTTTGTACTCCCCTTGGGATGCCTTTCACAGCTGCCGTGTGCCTGGAGCTCAGGGCTTCCTGGTTTAAAAAACAATGTCCCTAGCTGATACTGGAGGCAGGTAATTCAGCCTAGGCTTAGCAATGGTGCCAATGAAAACGTGTGGAGGCAGCCATTTTCTGGCACTTTTGTGCTCCCCTTGGGATGCCTTTCGCAGCTGCCGTGTGCCTGGACCTCAGAGCTTGCTGGTTTAAAAAGCTCTACACTTAGGGGTAACTGTAACCCTGACCGTAACACTGGTCATTTAAATCAGCCTGGGTTTAGGAATTATCCCAAGGGAAAAGCTGTGGACACAGCCATGTTGTGGCACTTTGGCGCTCCCCTTGGGATGCCTTTCACAGCTGCAGTGTGTCAGGAGCTCAGGGCTTCCTGGTTTAAAAGACCATGTCCCTAGCTGAGACTGGAGGCAGGTAATTCAGCCTAGGCTTAGCAATGGTGCCAATGAAAACCTGTTGAGGCAGCCATTTTCTGGCACTTTTGTGCTCCCCTTGGGATGCCTTTCGCAGCTGCTGTGTGCCTGGAGCTCAGAGCTTGCTGGTTTAAAAAGCTCTACACCTAGGCGTAACCCTAACCCTAACCGTAACACTGGTCATTTAAATCAGCCTGGGTTTAGGAATTATCCCAAGGGAAAAGCTGTGGAGACAGCCATGTTGTGGCACTTTTGCGCTCCCCTTGGGAAGCCGTTCACAGCTGCAGTGTGCTTGGAGCACACGGCTTCCTGGTTTTAAAAGTCCTAGGCCTAAGCCTAACCGTAACACTAGGAAGGTAAATCAGCCGGGTATTAGGGTTCTTCCTAAGGAAAAAGCTGTGAAAGCAGCCATGTTGTGGCACTTCTGTGCTCTCTTTGGGATGCCTTTGGCAGATGCAGTAAGCCTGGAACTCAGGGCTTTCTGGTTAAAAAATCCTTGCCCTTGGCTGAGCCCTAACCCAAACCCAAGGCAGATAAATCAGCCTAGGTATAGGGATGGTGCCAAGGAAAAAGCTGTGAAAGCTGCCATGTTTTTGTACTTTTGCACTCCCTTTGGGATGCCTTTCACAGCTGCAGTGTGCTTGGAGCACAGGGCTTCCTGGTTTACAAAACCACAACTTTAGCCCAAACTGGAGGCTTCTAAATCAGCCTTCGTTTCGGGACGTCCCCAAGGAAAAAGCTGTGGAGGCAGGCATGTTGAGGCACTTCTGCGCTCTTCTTGGGTAGTCCTTCGCAGCTTCTGTGTTCTTGGAACTCAGGGCTTTCTGGTTAAAAGAACACTAACCCTAGGCCTAACTCAAACCTTAAGCCTAGGAAGGAAAATCAGCCTATGATTCGGGATGGTCTCATGGAAATAGCAGTGGAGGCAGCCAAGTTGTGTCACTTTTGCGCTCCCCTTGGGATGCCTTTAACAGCTGCAGTGTGCCTGGAGCACAGGGCTTCCTGGTTTTAAAAGTCCTAGGCCTAAGCCTAACAGTAACCCTAGGAAGGTAAATCAGCCGGGTATTAGGGTTCTTCCTAAGGAAAAAGCTGTGAAAGCAGCCATGTTGTGGCACTTCTGCGCTCCCTTTGGGATGCCTTTGGCAGATGCAGTAAGCCTGGAACTCAGGGCTTCCTGCTTAATGAAATCCTAGCCTTAGGCTGAGCCCTAACCCCAACCCTAGGCAGATAAATTAGCCTAGGTATAGGGATGGTGCCAAGGAAAAATCTGTGAAAGCTGCCATGTTGTTGCACTTTTGTACTCCCCTTGGGATGCCTTTCACAGCTGTCGTGTGCCTGGAGCTCAGGGCTTCCTGGTTTAAAAATCCATGTCCCTAGCTGAGACTGGAGGCAGGTAATTCAGCCTAGGCTTAGCAATGGTGCCAATGAAAACGTGTGGAGGCAGCCATTTTCTGGCACTTTTGTGCTCCCCTTGGGATGCCTTTCGCAGCTGCCGTGTGCATGGAGCTCAGAGCTTGCTGGTTTAAAAAGCTCTACACCTAGGCGTAACCCAAACCCTACCCGTAACACTGGTCATTTAAATCAGCCTGGGTTTAGGAATTATCCCAAGGGAAAAGCTGTGGAGACAGCCATGTTGTGGCACTTTTGCGCTCCCCTTTGGGATGCCTTTCACAGCTGCCGTGTGCCTGGAGCTCAGGGCTTCCTGGTTTAAAAATCCATGTCCCTAGCTGAGACTGGAGGCAGGTAATTCAGCCTAGGCTTAGCAATGGTGCCCATGAAAACGTGTGGAGGCAGCCATTTTCTGGCACTTTTGTGCTCCCCTTGGGATGCCTTTCACAGCTGCCGTGTTCCTGGAGCTCAGAGCTTGCTGGTTTAAAAAGCTCTACACCTAGGCGTAACCCTAACCCTAACCGTAACACTGGTCATTTAAATCAGCCTGGGTTTAGGAATTATCCCAAGGGAAAAGCTGTGGAGACAGCCATGTTGTGGCACTTTTGCGCTCCCCTTGGGATGCCTTTCACAGCTGCAGTGTGCTTGGAGCACAGGGCTTCCTGGTGTAAAAAACCACAACTTTAGCCCAAACTGGAGGCTTCTAAATCAGCCTTCGTTTCGGGACGTCCCCAAGGAAAAAGCTGTGGAGGCAGGCATGTTGAGGCACTTCTGCGCTCTTCTTGGGTAGTCCTTCGCAGCTGCTGTGTTCTTGGATCTCAGGGCTTTCTGGTTAAAAGAACACTAACCCTAGGCCTAACTCAAACCTTAAGCCTAGGAAGGAAAATCAGCCTATGATTCGGGATGGTCTCATGGAAATAGCAGTGGAGGCAGCCAAGTTGTGTCACTTTTGCGCTCCCCTTGGGATGCCTTTAACAGCTGCAGTGTGCCTGGAGCACAGGGCTTCCTGGTTTTAAAAGTCCTAGGCCTAAGCCTAACAGTAACCCTAGGAAGGTAAATCAGCCGGGTATTAGGGTTCTTCCTAAGGAAAAAGCTGTGAAAGCAGCCATGTTGTGGCACTTCTGCGCTCCCTTTGGGATGCCTTTGGCAGATGCAGTAAGCCTGGAACTCAGGGCTTCCTGGTTAAAAAAATCATAGCCCTAGGCTGAGCCCTAACCAAAACCCTAGGCAGATAAATCAGCCTTGGTATAGGGATGGTGCCAAGGAAAAAGCTGTGAAAGCTGCCATGTTGTTGCACTTTTGTACTCCCCTTGGGATGCCTTTCACAGCTGCCGTGTGCCTGGAGCTCAGGGCTTCCTGGTTTAAAAATCCATGTCCCTAGCTGAGACTGGAGGCAGGTGATTCAGCCTAGGCTTAGCAATGGTGCCAATGAAAACGTGTGGAGGCAGCCATTTGCTGGCACTTTTGTGCTCCCCTTGGGATGCCTTTCGCAGCTGCCGTGTGCCTGGAGCTCAGAGCTTGCTGGTTTAAAAAGCTCTACACCTAGGCGTAACCCTAACCCTAACCGTAACACTGGTCATTTAAAACGGCCTGGGTTTAGGAATTATCCCAAGGGAAAAGCTGTGGAGACAGCCATGTTGTGGCACTTTTGCGCTCCCCTTGGGATGCCTTTAACAGCTGCAGTGTGCCTGGAGCACAGGGCTTCCTGGTTTTAAAAGTCCTAGGCCTAAGCCTAACAGTAACCCTAGGAAGGTAAATCAGCTGCTATTAGGGTTCTTCCTAAGGAAAAAGCTGTGAAAGCAGCCATGTTTTGGACCTTCTGCGCTCCCTTTGGGATGCCTTTGGCAGATGCAGTAAGCCTGGAACTCAGGGCTTCCTGCTTAAAAAAATCCTAGCCCTAGGCTGAGCCCTAACCTTAACCCTAGACAGATAATTTAGGCTTGGTATAGGGATGGTGCCAAGGAAAAAGCTGTGAAAGCTGCCATGTTGTTGCACTTTTGTACTCCCCTTGGGATGCCTTTCACAGCTGTCGTGGTCTTGGAGCTCAGGGCTTCCTAGTTTAAAAAACCATGTCCCTAGCTGAGACTGGAGGCAGGTAATTCAGTCTAGGCTTAGCAATGGTGCCAATGAAAACGTGTGGAGGCAGCCATTTTCTGGCACTTTTGTGCTCCCCTTGGGATGCCTTTCGCAGCTGCCGTGTGCCTGGAGCTCAGAGCTTGCTGGTTTAAAAAGCTCTACACCTAGGCGTAAACCTAACCCTAACCGTAACACTGGTCATTTAAATCAGCCTGGGTTTAGGAATTATCCCAAGGGAAAAAGCTGTGGAGACAGCCATGTTGTGGCACATTTGCGCACCCCTTGGGATGCCTTTCACAGCTGCAGTGTGCTTGGAGCACAGGGCTTCCGGGTGTAAAAAACCACAACTTTAGCCCAAACTGGAGGCTTCTAAATCAGCCTTCGTTTCGGGACGTCCCCAAGGAAAAAGCTGTGGAGGCAGGCATGTTGAGGCACTTCTGCGCTCTTCTTGGGTAGTCCTTCGCAGCTGCTGTGTTCTTGGAACTCAGGGCTTTCTGGTTAAAAGAACACTAACCCTAGGCCTAACTCAAACCTTAAGCCTAGGAAGGAAAATCAGCCTATGATTCGGGATGGTCTCATGGAAATAGCAGTGGAGGCAGCCAAGTTGTGTCACTTTTGCGCTCCCCTTGGGATGCCTTTAACAGCTGCAGTGTGCCTGGAGCCCAGGGCTTCCTGGTTTTAAAAGTCCTAGGCCTAAGCCTAACAGTAACCCTAGGAAGGTAAATCAGCCGGGTATTAGGGTTCTTCCTAAGGAAAAAGCTGTGAAAGCAGCCATGTTGTGGCACTTCTGCGCTCCCTTTGGGATGCCTTTGGCAGATGCAGTAAGCCTGGAACTCAGGGCTTCCTGGTTAAAAAAATCATAGCCCTAGGCTGAGCCCTAACCAAAACCCTAGGCAGATAAATCAGCCTTGGTATAGGGATGGTGCCAAGGAAAAAGCTGTGAAAGCTGCCATGTTTTTGTACTTTTGTACTCCCTTTGGGATGCCTTTCACAGCTGCCATGTGCCTGGAGCTCAGAGCTTGCTGGTTTAAAAAGCTCTACACCTAGGCGTAACCCTAACTCTAACGGTAACACTGGTCATTTAAATCAGCTTGGGTTTAGGAATTATCCCAAGCGAAAAGCTGTGGAGACAGCTATGTTGTGGCGCTTTTGCGCTCCCCTTGGGATGCCTTTCACAGCTGCAGTGTGCTTGGAGCACAGGGCTTCCTGGTTTACAAAACCACAACTTTAGCCCAAACTGGAGGCTTCTAAATCAGCCTTCGTTTCGGGACGTCCCCAAGGAAAAAGCTGTGGAGGCAGGCATGTTGAGGCACTTCTGCGCTCTTCTTGGGTAGTCCTTTGCAGCTGCTGTGTTCTTGGAACTCAGGGCTTTCTGGTTAAAAGAACACTAACCCTAGGCCTAACTCAAACCTTAAGCCTAGGAAGGAAAATCAGCCTATGATTCGGGATGGTCTCATGGAAATAGCAGTGGAGGCAGCTAAGTTGTGTCACTTTTGCGCTCCCCTTGGGATGCCTTTAACAGCTGCAGTGTGCCTGGAGCACAGGGCTTCCTGGTTTTAAAAGTCCTAGGCCTAAGCCTAACAGTAACCCTAGGAAGGTAAATCAGCCGGGTATTAGGGTTCTTCCTGAGGAAAAAGCTGTGAAAGCAGCCATGTTGTGGCACTTCTGCGCTCCCTTTGGGATTCCTTTGGCAGATGCAGTAAGCCTGGAACTCAGGGCTTCCTGCTTAATAAAATCCTAGCCTTAGGCTGAGCCCTAACCCCAACCCTAGGCAGATAAATTAGCCTAGGTATAGGGATGGTGCCAAGGAAAAAGCTGTGAAAGCTGCCATGTTGTTGCACTTTTGTACTCCCCTTGGGATGCCTTTCACAGCTGCCGTGTGCCTGGAGCTCAGGGCTTCCTGGTTTAAAAAACAATGTCCCTAGCTGATACTGGAGGCAGGTAATTCAGCCTAGGCTTAGCAATGGTGCCAATGAAAACGTGTGGAGGCAGCCATTTTCTGGCACTTTTGTGCTCCCCTTGGGATGCCTTTCGCAGCTGCCGTGTGCCTGGACCTCAGAGCTTGCTGGTTTAAAAAGCTCTACACTTAGGGGTAACTGTAACCCTGACCGTAACACTGGTCATTTAAATCAGCCTGGGTTTAGGAATTATCCCAAGGGAAAAGCTGTGGACACAGCCATGTTGTGGCACTTTGGCGCTCCCCTTGGGATGCCTTTCACAGCTGCAGTGTGTCAGGAGCTCAGGGCTTCCTGGTTTAAAAGACCATGTCCCTAGCTGAGACTGGAGGCAGGTAATTCAGCCTAGGCTTAGCAATGGTGCCAATGAAAACCTGTTGAGGCAGCCATTTTCTGGCACTTTTGTGCTCCCCTTGGGATGCCTTTCGCAGCTGCTGTGTGCCTGGAGCTCAGAGCTTGCTGGTTTAAAAAGCTCTACACCTAGGCGTAACCCTAACCCTAACCGTAACACTGGTCATTTAAATCAGCCTGGGTTTAGGAATTATCCCAAGGGAAAAGCTGTGGAGACAGCCATGTTGTGGCACTTTTGCGCTCCCCTTGGGAAGCCGTTCACAGCTGCAGTGTGCTTGGAGCACACGGCTTCCTGGTTTTAAAAGTCCTAGGCCTAAGCCTAACCGTAACACTAGGAAGGTAAATCAGCCGGGTATTAGGGTTCTTCCTAAGGAAAAAGCTGTGAAAGCAGCCATGTTGTGGCACTTCTGTGCTCTCTTTGGGATGCCTTTGGCAGATGCAGTAAGCCTGGAACTCAGGGCTTTCTGGTTAAAAAATCCTTGCCCTTGGCTGAGCCCTAACCCAAACCCAAGGCAGATAAATCAGCCTAGGTATAGGGATGGTGCCAAGGAAAAAGCTGTGAAAGCTGCCATGTTTTTGTACTTTTGCACTCCCTTTGGGATGCCTTTCACAGCTGCAGTGTGCTTGGAGCACAGGGCTTCCTGGTTTACAAAACCACAACTTTAGCCCAAACTGGAGGCTTCTAAATCAGCCTTCGTTTCGGGACGTCCCCAAGGAAAAAGCTGTGGAGGCAGGCATGTTGAGGCACTTCTGCGCTCTTCTTGGGTAGTCCTTCGCAGCTTCTGTGTTCTTGGAACTCAGGGCTTTCTGGTTAAAAGAACACTAACCCTAGGCCTAACTCAAACCTTAAGCCTAGGAAGGAAAATCAGCCTATGATTCGGGATGGTCTCATGGAAATAGCAGTGGAGGCAGCCAAGTTGTGTCACTTTTGCGCTCCCCTTGGGATGCCTTTAACAGCTGCAGTGTGCCTGGAGCACAGGGCTTCCTGGTTTTAAAAGTCCTAGGCCTAAGCCTAACAGTAACCCTAGGAAGGTAAATCAGCCGGGTATTAGGGTTCTTCCTAAGGAAAAAGCTGTGAAAGCAGCCATGTTGTGGCACTTCTGCGCTCCCTTTGGGATGCCTTTGGCAGATGCAGTAAGCCTGGAACTCAGGGCTTCCTGCTTAATGAAATCCTAGCCTTAGGCTGAGCCCTAACCCCAACCCTAGGCAGATAAATTAGCCTAGGTATAGGGATGGTGCCAAGGAAAAATCTGTGAAAGCTGCCATGTTGTTGCACTTTTGTACTCCCCTTGGGATGCCTTTCACAGCTGTCGTGTGCCTGGAGCTCAGGGCTTCCTGGTTTAAAAATCCATGTCCCTAGCTGAGACTGGAGGCAGGTAATTCAGCCTAGGCTTAGCAATGGTGCCAATGAAAACGTGTGGAGGCAGCCATTTTCTGGCACTTTTGTGCTCCCCTTGGGATGCCTTTCGCAGCTGCCGTGTGCATGGAGCTCAGAGCTTGCTGGTTTAAAAAGCTCTACACCTAGGCGTAACCCAAACCCTACCCGTAACACTGGTCATTTAAATCAGCCTGGGTTTAGGAATTATCCCAAGGGAAAAGCTGTGGAGACAGCCATGTTGTGGCACTTTTGCGCTCCCCTTTGGGATGCCTTTCACAGCTGCCGTGTGCCTGGAGCTCAGGGCTTCCTGGTTTAAAAATCCATGTCCCTAGCTGAGACTGGAGGCAGGTAATTCAGCCTAGGCTTAGCAATGGTGCCCATGAAAACGTGTGGAGGCAGCCATTTTCTGGCACTTTTGTGCTCCCCTTGGGATGCCTTTCACAGCTGCCGTGTGCCTGGAGCTCAGAGCTTGCTGGTTTAAAAAGCTCTACACCTAGGCGTAACCCTAACCCTAACCGTAACACTGGTCATTTAAATCAGCCTGGGTTTAGGAATTATCCCAAGGGAAAAGCTGTGGAGACAGCCATGTTGTGGCACTTTTGCGCTCCCCTTGGGATGCCTTTCACAGCTGCAGTGTGCTTGGAGCACAGGGCTTCCTGGTGTAAAAAACCACAACTTTAGCCCAAACTGGAGGCTTCTAAATCAGCCTTCGTTTCGGGACGTCCCCAAGGAAAAAGCTGTGGAGGCAGGCATGTTGAGGCACTTCTGCGCTCTTCTTGGGTAGTCCTTCGCAGCTGCTGTGTTCTTGGATCTCAGGGCTTTCTGGTTAAAAGAACACTAACCCTAGGCCTAACTCAAACCTTAAGCCTAGGAAGGAAAATCAGCCTATGATTCGGGATGGTCTCATGGAAATAGCAGTGGAGGCAGCCAAGTTGTGTCACTTTTGCGCTCCCCTTGGGATGCCTTTAACAGCTGCAGTGTGCCTGGAGCACAGGGCTTCCTGGTTTTAAAAGTCCTAGGCCTAAGCCTAACAGTAACCCTAGGAAGGTAAATCAGCCGGGTATTAGGGTTCTTCCTAAGGAAAAAGCTGTGAAAGCAGCCATGTTGTGGCACTTCTGCGCTCCCTTTGGGATGCCTTTGGCAGATGCAGTAAGCCTGGAACTCAGGGCTTCCTGGTTAAAAAAATCATAGCCCTAGGCTGAGCCCTAACCAAAACCCTAGGCAGATAAATCAGCCTTGGTATAGGGATGGTGCCAAGGAAAAAGCTGTGAAAGCTGCCATGTTGTTGCACTTTTGTACTCCCCTTGGGATGCCTTTCACAGCTGCCGTGTGCCTGGAGCTCAGGGCTTCCTGGTTTAAAAATCCATGTCCCTAGCTGAGACTGGAGGCAGGTGATTCAGCCTAGGCTTAGCAATGGTGCCAATGAAAACGTGTGGAGGCAGCCATTTGCTGGCACTTTTGTGCTCCCCTTGGGATGCCTTTCGCAGCTGCCGTGTGCCTGGAGCTCAGAGCTTGCTGG
Organism: Ammospiza caudacuta; assembly: GCF_027887145.1. NCBI lineage: Eukaryota > Metazoa > Chordata > Aves > Passeriformes > Passerellidae > Ammospiza > Ammospiza caudacuta. The sequence continues at coordinate 505,095 of NW_026683131.1, read as the reverse complement.
TTTAAAAAGCTCTACACCTAGGCGTAACCCTAACCCTAACCGTAACACTGGTCATTTAAAACGGCCTGGGTTTAGGAATTATCCCAAGGGAAAAGCTGTGGAGACAGCCATGTTGTGGCACTTTTGCGCTCCCCTTGGGATGCCTTTAACAGCTGCAGTGTGCCTGGAGCACAGGGCTTCCTGGTTTTAAAAGTCCTAGGCCTAAGCCTAACAGTAACCCTAGGAAGGTAAATCAGCTGCTATTAGGGTTCTTCCTAAGGAAAAAGCTGTGAAAGCAGCCATGTTTTGGACCTTCTGCGCTCCCTTTGGGATGCCTTTGGCAGATGCAGTAAGCCTGGAACTCAGGGCTTCCTGCTTAAAAAAATCCTAGCCCTAGGCTGAGCCCTAACCTTAACCCTAGACAGATAATTTAGGCTTGGTATAGGGATGGTGCCAAGGAAAAAGCTGTGAAAGCTGCCATGTTGTTGCACTTTTGTACTCCCCTTGGGATGCCTTTCACAGCTGTCGTGGTCTTGGAGCTCAGGGCTTCCTAGTTTAAAAAACCATGTCCCTAGCTGAGACTGGAGGCAGGTAATTCAGTCTAGGCTTAGCAATGGTGCCAATGAAAACGTGTGGAGGCAGCCATTTTCTGGCACTTTTGTGCTCCCCTTGGGATGCCTTTCGCAGCTGCCGTGTGCCTGGAGCTCAGAGCTTGCTGGTTTAAAAAGCTCTACACCTAGGCGTAAACCTAACCCTAACCGTAACACTGGTCATTTAAATCAGCCTGGGTTTAGGAATTATCCCAAGGGAAAAAGCTGTGGAGACAGCCATGTTGTGGCACATTTGCGCACCCCTTGGGATGCCTTTCACAGCTGCAGTGTGCTTGGAGCACAGGGCTTCCGGGTGTAAAAAACCACAACTTTAGCCCAAACTGGAGGCTTCTAAATCAGCCTTCGTTTCGGGACGTCCCCAAGGAAAAAGCTGTGGAGGCAGGCATGTTGAGGCACTTCTGCGCTCTTCTTGGGTAGTCCTTCGCAGCTGCTGTGTTCTTGGAACTCAGGGCTTTCTGGTTAAAAGAACACTAACCCTAGGCCTAACTCAAACCTTAAGCCTAGGAAGGAAAATCAGCCTATGATTCGGGATGGTCTCATGGAAATAGCAGTGGAGGCAGCCAAGTTGTGTCACTTTTGCGCTCCCCTTGGGATGCCTTTAACAGCTGCAGTGTGCCTGGAGCACAGGGCTTCCTGGTTTTAAAAGTCCTAGGCCTAAGCCTAACAGTAACCCTAGGAAGGTAAATCAGCCGGGTATTAGGGTTCTTCCTAAGGAAAAAGCTGTGAAAGCAGCCATGTTGTGGCACTTCTGCGCTCCCTTTGGGATGCCTTTGGCAGATGCAGTAAGCCTGGAACTCAGGGCTTCCTGGTTAAAAAAATCATAGCCCTAGGCTGAGCCCTAACCAAAACCCTAGGCAGATAAATCAGCCTTGGTATAGGGATGGTGCCAAGGAAAAAGCTGTGAAAGCTGCCATGTTGTTGCACTTTTGTACTCCCCTTGGGATGCCTTTCACAGCTGCCGTGTGCCTGGAGCTCAGGGCTTCCTGGTTTAAAAATCCATGTCCCTAGCTGAGACTGGAGGCAGGTGATTCAGCCTAGGCTTAGCAATGGTGCCAATGAAAACGTGTGGAGGCAGCCATTTCCTGGCACTTTTGTGCTCCCCTTGGGATGCCTTTCGCAGCTGCCGTGTGCCTGGAGCTCAGAGCTTGCTGGTTTAAAAAGCTCTACACCTAGGCGTAAACCTAACCCTAACCGTAACACTGGTCATTTAAATCAGCCTGGGTTTAGGAATTATCCCAAGGGAAAAAGCTGTGGAGACAGCCATGTTGTGGCACATTTGCGCACCCCTTGGGATGCCTTTCACAGCTGCAGTGTGCTTGGAGCACAGGGCTTCCGGGTGTAAAAAACCACAACTTTAGCCCAAACTGGAGGCTTCTAAATCAGCCTTCGTTTCGGGACGTCCCCAAGGAAAAAGCTGTGGAGGCAGGCATGTTGAGGCACTTCTGCGCTCTTCTTGGGTAGTCCTTCGCAGCTGCTGTGTTCTTGGAACTCAGGGCTTTCTGGTTAAAAGAACACTAACCCTAGGCCTAACTCAAACCTTAAGCCTAGGAAGGAAAATCAGCCTATGATTCGGGATGGTCTCATGGAAATAGCAGTGGAGGCAGCCGAGTTGTGTCACTTTTGCGCTCCCCTTGGGATGCCTTTAACAGCTGCAGTGTGCCTGGAGCACAGGGCTTCCTGGTTTTAAAAGTCCTAGGCCTAAGCCTAACAGTAACCCTAGGAAGGTAAATCAGCCAGGTATTAGGGTTCTTCCTAAGGAAAAAGCTGTGAAAGCAGCCATGTTGTGGCACTTCTGCGCTCCCTTTGGGATGCCTTTGGCAGATGCAGTAAGCCTGGAACTCAGGGCGTTCTGGTTAAAAAAATGCTTGCCCTTGGCTGAGCCCTAACCCTAACCCTAGGCAGATAAATCAGACTAGGTATAGGGATGGTGCCAAGGAAAAAGCTGTGAAAGCTGCCATGTTGTTGCACTTTTCTACTCCCTTTTGGATGACTTTCACAGCTGCCGTGTGCCTGGAGCTCTGGGCTTCCTGGTGTAAAAAACCATGTCCCAAGCTGAGACTGGAGGCAGGTAATTCAGCCTAGGCTTATCAATGGTGCCAATGAAAACGTGTGGAGGCAGCCATTTTCTGGCACTTTTGTACTCCCCTTGGGATGCCTTTCACAGCTGTCGTGTGTTTGGAGCTCAGGGCTTCCTGGTTTAAAAATCCATGTCCCTAGCTGAGACTGGAGGCAGGTAATTCAGCCTGGGCTTATCAATGGTGCCAATGAAAACGTGTGGAGGCAGCCATTTTCTGGCACTTTTGTGCTCCCCTTGGGATGCCTTTCGCAGCTGCCGTGTGCCTGGACCTCAGAGCTTGCTGGTTTAAAAAGCTCTACACCTAGGCGTAACCCTAACCCTAACCGTAACACTGGTCATTTAAATCAGCCTGGGTTTAGGAATTATCCCAAGGGAAAAGCTGTGGGGACAGCCATGTTGTGGCACTTTTGCGCTCCCCTTGGGATGCCTTTCACAGCTGCAGTGTGCTTGGAGCACAGGGCTTCCTGGTTTAAAAAACCACAACTTTAGCCCAAACTGGAGGCTTCTAAATCAGCCTTCGTTTCGGGACGTCCCCAAGGAAAAAGCTGTGGAGGCAGGCATGTTGAGGCACTTCTGCGCTCTTCTTGGGTAGTCCTTCGCAGCTGCTGTGTTCTTGGAACTCAGGGCTTTCTGGTTAAAAGAACACTAACCCTAGGCCTAACTCAAACCTTAAGCCTAGGAAGGAAAATCAGCCTATGATTCGGGATGGTCTCATGGAAATAGCAGTGGAGGCAGCCAAGTTGTGTCACTTTTGCGCTCCCCTTGGGATGCCTTTAACAGCTGCAGTGTGCCTGGAGCACAGGGCTTCCTGGTTTTAAAAGTCCTAGGCCTAAGCCTAACAGTAACCCTAGGAAGGTAAATCAGCCGGGTATTAGGGTTCTTCCTAAGGAAAAAGCTGTGAAAGCAGCCATGTTGTGGCACTTCTGCGCTCCCTTTGGGATGCCTTTGGCAGATGCAGTAAGCCTGGAACCCAGGGCTTTCTGGTTAAAAAAATCCTTGCCGTGGCTGAGCCCTAACCCTAACCCTAGGCAGATAAATTAGCCTAGGTATAGGGATGGTGCCAAGGAAAAAGCTGTGAAAGCTGCCATGTTGTTGTACTTTTGTACTCCCTTTGGGATGCCTTTCACAGCTGCCACGTGCTTGGAGCTCAGGGCTTCCTGGTGTAAAAAACCATGTCCCTAGCTGAGACTGGAGGCAGGTAATTCAGCCTAGGCCTAGCAATGGTGCCAATGAAAACGTGTGGAGGCAGCCATTTTCTGGCACTTTTGTACTCCCCTTGGGATGCCTTTCGCAGCTGCCGTGTGCCTGGAGCTCAGAGCTTGCTGGTTTAAAAAGCTCTACCCCTAGGCGTAACCCTAACCCTAACTGTAACACTGGTCATTTAAATCAGCCTGGGTTTAGGAATTATCCCAAGGGAAAAGCTGTGGAGACAGCCATGTTGTGGCACTTTTGCGCTCCCCTTGGGATGCCTTTCACAGCTGCAGTGTGCTTGGAGCACAGGGCTTCCTGGTTTAAAAAACCACAACTTTAGCCCAAACTGGAGGCTTCTAAATCAGCCTTCGTTTCGGGACGTCCCCAAGGAAAAAGCTGTGGAGGCAGGCATGTTGAGGCACTTCTGCGCTCTTCTTGGGTAGTCCTTCGCAGCTGCTGTGTTCTTGGAACTCAGGGCTTTCTGGTTAAAAGAACACTAACCCTAGGCCTAACTCAAACCTTAAGCCTAGGAAGGAAAATCAGCCTATGATTCGGGATGGTCTCATGGAAATAGCAGTGGAGGCAGCCAAGTTGTGTCACTTTTGCGCTCCCCGTGGGATGCCTTTCCCAGCTGCCGTGTGCCTGGAGCTCTGGGCTTCCTGGTGTAAAAAACCATGTCCCAAGCTGAGACTGGAGGCAGGTAATTCAGCCTAGGCTTATCAATGGTGCCAATGAAAACGTGTGGAGGCAGCCATTTTCTGGCACTTTTGTACTCCCCTTGGGATGCCTTTCACAGCTGTCGTGTGTTTGGAGCTCAGGGCTTCCTGGTTTAAAAATCCATGTCCCTAGCTGAGACTGGAGGCAGGTAATTCAGCCTGGGCTAATCAATGGTGCCAATGAAAACGTGTGGAGGCAGCCATTTTCTGGCACTTTTGTGCTCCCCTTGGGATGCCTTTCGCAGCTGCCGTGTGCCTGGACCTCAGAGCTTGCTGGTTTAAAAAGCTCTACACCTAGGCGTAACCCTAACCCTAACCGTAACACTGGTCATTTAAATCAGCCTGGGTTTAGGAATTATCCCAAGGGAAAAGCTGTGGACACAGCCATGTTGTGGCACTTTTGCGCTCCCCTTGGGATGCCTTTCACAGCTGCAGTGTGCTTGGAGCACAGGGCTTCCTGGTTTAAAAAACCACAACTTTAGCCCAAACTGGAGGCTTCTAAATCAGCCTTCGTTTCGGGACGTCCCCAAGGAAAAAGCTGTGGAGGCAGGCATGTTGAGGCACTTCTGCGCTCTTCTTGGGTAGTCCTTCGCAGCTGCTGTGTTCTTGGAACTCAGGGCTTTCTGGTTAAAAGAACACTAACCCTAGGCCTAACTCAAACCTTAAGCCTAGGAAGGAAAATCAGCCTATGATTCGGGATGGTCTCATGGAAATAGCAGTGGAGGCAGCCAAGTTGTGTCACTTTTGCGCTCCCCTTGGGATGCCTTTTACTGCTGCAGTGTGCCTGGAGCACAGGGCTTCCTGGTTTTAAAAGTCCTAGGCCTAAGCCTAACAGTAACCCTAGGAAGGTAAATCAGCCGGGTATTAGGGTTCTTCCTAAGGAAAAAGCTGTGAAAGCAGCCATGTTGTGGCACTTCTGCGCTCCCTTTGGGATGCCTTTGGCAGATGCAGTAAGCCTGGAACCCAGGGCTTTCTGGTTAAAAAAATCCTTGCCGTGGCTGAGCCCTAACCCTAACCCTAGGCAGATAAATTAGCCTAGGTATAGGGATGGTGCCAAGGAAAAAGCTGTGAAAGCTGCCATGTTGTTGTACTTTTGTACTCCCTTTGGGATGCCTTTCACAGCTGCCACGTGCTTGGAGCTCAGGGCTTCCTGGTGTAAAAAACCATGTCCCTAGCTGAGACTGGAGGAAGGTAATTCAGCCTAGGCCTAGCAATGGTGCCAATGAAAACGTGTGGAGGCAGCCATTTTCTGGCACTTTTGTACTCCCCTTGGGATGCCTTTCGCAGCTGCCGTGTGCCTGGAGCTCAGAGCTTGCTGGTTTAAAAAGCTCTACCCCTAGGCGTAACCCTAACCCTAACTGTAACACTGGTCATTTAAATCAGCCTGGGTTTAGGAATTATCCCAAGGGAAAAGCTGTGGAGACAGCCATGTTGTGGCACTTTTGCGCTCCCCTTGGGATGCCTTTCACAGCTGCAGTGTGCTTGGAGCACAGGGCTTCCTGGTTTAAAAAACCACAACTTTAGCCCAAACTGGAGGCTTCTAAATCAGCCTTCGTTTCGGGACGTCCCCAAGGAAAAAGCTGTGGAGGCAGGCATGTTGAGGCACTTCTGCGCTCTTCTTGGGTAGTCCTTCGCAGCTGCTGTGTTCTTGGAACTCAGGGCTTTCTGGTTAAAAGAACACTAACCCTAGGCCTAACTCAAACCTTAAGCCTAGGAAGGAAAATCAGCCTATGATTCGGGATGGTCTCATGGAAATAGCAGTGGAGGCAGCCAAGTTGTGTCACTTTTGCGCTCCCCTTGGGATGCCTTTAACAGCTGCAGTGTGCCTGGAGCACAGGGCTTCCTGGTTTTAAAAGTCCTAGGCCTAAGCCTAACAGTAACCCTAGGAAGGTAAATCAGCCAGGTATTAGGGTTCTTCCTAAGGAAAAAGCTGTGAAAGCAGCCATGTTGTGGCACTTCTGCGCTCCCTTTGGGATGCCTTTGGCAGATGCAGTAAGCCTGGAACTCAGGGCTTTCTGGTTAAAAAAATCCTTGCCCTTGGCTGAGCCCTAACCCTAACCCTAGGCAGATAAATCAGCCTAGGTATAGGGATGGTGCCAAGGAAAAAGCTGTGAAAGCTGCCATGTTGTTGCACTTTTGTACTCCCCTTGGGATGCCTTTCACAGCTGCCGTGTGCCTGGAGCTCAGGGCTTCCTGGTTTAAAAAACAATGTCCCTAGCTGTGACTGGAGGCAGGTAATTCAGCCTGGGCTTATCAATGCTGCCAATGAAAACGTGTGGAGGCAGCCATTTTCTGGCACTTTTGTGCTCCCCTTGGGATGCCTTTCGCAGCTGCCGTGTGCCTGGAGCTCAGAGCTTGCTGGTTCAAAAAGCTCTACACCTAGGCGTAACCCTAACCCTAACCGTAACACTGGTCATTTAAATCAGCCTGGGTTTAGGAATTATCCCAAGGGAAAAGCTGTGGAGACAGCCATGTTGTGGCACTTTTGCGCTCCCCTTGGGATGCCTTTCACAGCTGCAGTGTGCTTGGAGCACAGGGCTTCCTGCTTTAAAAAACCACAACTTTAGCCCAAACTGGAGGCTTCTAAATCAGCCTTCGTTTCGGGACGTCCCCAAAGAAAAAAGCTGTGGAGGCAGGCATGTTGAGGCACTTCTGCGCTCTTCTTGGGTAGTCCTTCGCAGCTGCTGTGTTCTTGGAACTCAGGGCTTTCTGGTTAAAAGAACACTAACCCTAGGCCTAACTCAAACCTTAAGCCTAGGAAGGAAAATCAGCCTATGATTCGGGATGGTCTCATGGAAATAGCAGTGGAGGCAGCCAAGTTGTGTCACTTTTGCGCTCCCCTTGGGATGCCTTTAACAGCTGCAGTGTGCCTGGAGCACAGGGCTTCCTGGTTTTAAAAGTCCTAGGCCTAAGCCTAACAGTAACCCTAGGAAGGTAAATCAGCCGGGTATTAGGGTTCTTCCTAAGGAAAAAGCTGTGAAAGCAGCCATGTTGTGGCACTTCTGCGCTCCCTTTGGGATGCCTTTGGCAGATGCAGTAAGCCTGGAACTCAGGGCTTTCTGGTTAAAAAAATCCTTGCCCTTGGCTGAGCCCTAACCTCAACCCAAGGCAGATAAATCAGCCTAGGTATAGGGACGGTGCCAAGGAAAAAGCTGTGAAAGCTGCCATGTTGTTGCACTTTTGTACTCCCCTTGGGATGCCTTTCACAGCTGCCGTGTGCCTGGAGCTCAGGGCTTCCTGGTTTATAAAACCATGTCCCTAGCTGAGACTGGAGGCAGATAATTTAGCCTAGGCTTAGCAATGGTGCCAATGAAAACGTGTGGAGGGAGCCATTTTCTGGCACTTTTGTACTCCCTTTGGGATGCCTTTCACAGCTGCCGTGTGCCTGGAGCTCAGGGCTTCCTGGTTTAAAAATCCATGTCCCTAGCTGAGACTGGAGGCAGGTAATTCAGCCTGGGCTTATCAATGGTGCCAATGAAAACGTGTGGAGGCAGCCATTTTCTGGCACTTTTGTGCTCCCCTTGGGATGCCTTTCGCAGCTGCCGTGTGCCTGGAGCTCAGAGCTTGCTGGTTCAAAAAGCTCTACACTTAGGGGTAACTGTAACCCTGACCGTAACACTGGTCATTTAAATCAGCCTGGGTTTAGGAATTATCCCAAGGGAAAAGCTGTGGACACAGCCATGTTGTGGAACTTTGGCGCTCCCCTTGGGATGCCTTTCACAGCTGCAGTGTGTCAGGAGCTCAGGGCTTCCTGGTTTAAAAGACCATGTCCCTAGCTGAGACTGGAGGCAGGTAATTCAGCCTAGGCTTAGCAATGGTGCCAATGAAAACCTGTTGAGGCAGCCATTTTCTGGCACTTTTGTGCTCCCCTTGGGATGCCTTTCGCAGCTGCTGTGTGCCTGGAGCTCAGAGCTTGCTGGTTTAAAAAGCTCTACACCTAGGCGTAACCCTAACCCTAACCGTAACACTGGTCATTTAAATCAGCCTGGGTTTAGGAATTATCCCAAGGGAAAAGCTGTGGAGACAGCCATGTTGTGGCACTTTTGCGCTCCCCTTGGGAAGCCGTTCACAGCTGCAGTGTGCTTGGAGCACAGGGCTTTCTGGTTTTAAAAGTCCTAGGCCTAAGCCTAACAGTAACACTAGGAAGGTAAATCAGCCGGGTATTAGGGTTCTTCCTAAGGAAAAAGCTGTGAAAGCAGCCATGTTGTGGCACTTCTGTGCTCTCTTTGGGATGCCTTTGGCAGATGCAGTAAGCCTGGAACTCAGGGCTTTCTGGTTAAAAAATCCTTGCCCTTGGCTGAGCCCTAACCCAAACCCAAGGCAGATAAATCAGCCTAGGTATAGGGATGGTGCCAAGGAAAAAGCTGTGAAAGCTGCCATGTTTTTGTACTTTTGCACTCCCTTTGGGATGCCTTTCACAGCTGCAGTGTGCTTGGAGCACAGGGCTTCCTGGTTTACAAAACCACAACTTTAGCCCAAACTGGAGGCTTCTAAATCAGCCTTCGTTTCGGGACGTCCCCAAGGAAAAAGCTGTGGAGGCAGGCATGTTGAGGCACTTCTGCGCTCTTCTTGGGTAGTCCTTCGCAGCTTCTGTGTTCTTGGAACTCAGGGCTTTCTGGTTAAAAGAACACTAACCCTAGGCCTAACTCAAACCTTAAGCCTAGGAAGGAAAATCAGCCTATGATTCGGGATGGTCTCATGGAAATAGCAGTGGAGGCAGCCAAGTTGTGTCACTTTTGCGCTCCCCTTGGGATGCCTTTAACAGCTGCAGTGTGCCTGGAGCACAGGGCTTCCTGGTTTTAAAAGTCCTAGGCCTAAGCCTAACAGTAACCCTAGGAAGGTAAATCAGCCGGGTATTAGGGTTCTTCCTAAGGAAAAAGCTGTGAAAGCAGCCATGTTGTGGCACTTCTGCGCTCCCTTTGGGATGCCTTTGGCAGATGCAGTAAGCCTGGAACTCAGGGCTTCCTGCTTAATGAAATCCTAGCCTTAGGCTGAGCCCTAACCCCAACCCTAGGCAGATAAATTAGCCTAGGTATAGGGATGGTGCCAAGGAAAAATCTGTGAAAGCTGCCATGTTGTTGCACTTTTGTACTCCCCTTGGGATGCCTTTCACAGCTGTCGTGTGCCTGGAGCTCAGGGCATCCTGGTTTAAAAATCCATGTCCCTAGCTGAGACTGGAGGCAGGTAATTCAGCCTAGGCTTAGCAATGGTGCCAATGAAAACGTGTGGAGGCAGCCATTTTCTGGCACTTTTGTGCTCCCCTTGGGATGCCTTTCGCAGCTGCCGTGTGCATGGAGCTCAGAGCTTGCTGGTTTAAAAAGCTCTACACCTAGGCGTAACCCAAACCCTACCCGTAACACTGGTCATTTAAATCAGCCTGGGTTTAGGAATTATCCCAAGGGAAAAGCTGTGGAGACAGCCATGTTGTGGCACTTTTGCGCTCCCCTTTGGGATGCCTTTCACAGCTGCCGTGTGCCTGGAGCTCAGGGCTTCCTGGTTTAAAAATCCATGTCCCTAGCTGAGACTGGAGGCAGGTAATTCAGCCTAGGCTTAGCAATGGTGCCCATGAAAACGTGTGGAGGCAGCCATTTTCTGGCACTTTTGTGCTCCCCTTGGGATGCCTTTCGCAGCTGCCGTGTGCCTGGAGCTCAGAGCTTGCTGGTTTAAAAAGCTCTACACCTAGGCGTAACCCTAACCCTAACAGTAACACTGGTCATTTAAATCAGCCTGGGTTTAGGAATTATCCCAAGGGAAAAGCTGTGGAGACAGCCATGTTGTGGCACTTTTGCGCTCCCCTTGGGATGCCTTTCACAGCTGCAGTGTGCTTGGAGCACAGGGCTTCCTGGTTTAAAAAACCACAACTTTAGCCCAAACTGGAGGCTTCTAAATCAGCCTTCGTTTCGGGACGTCCCCAAGGAAAAAGCTGTGGAGGCAGGCATGTTGAGGCACTTCTGCGCTCTTCTTGGGTAGTCCTTTGCAGCTGCTGTGTTCTTGGATCTCAGGGCTTTCTGGTTAAAAGAACACTAACCCTAGGCCTAACTCAAACCTTAAGCCTAGGAAGGAAAATCAGCCTATGATTCGGGATGGTCTCATGGAAATAGCAGTGGAGGCAGCCAAGTTGTGTCACTTTTGCGCTCCCCTTGGGATGCCTTTAACAGCTGCAGTGTGCCTGGAGCACAGGGCTTCCTGGTTTTAAAAGTCCTAGGCCTAAGCCTAACAGTAACCCTAGGAAGGTAAATCAGCCGGGTATTAGGGTTCTTCCTAAGGAAAAAGCTGTGAAAGCAGCCATGTTGTGGCACTTCTGCGCTCCCTTTGGGATGCCTTTGGCAGATGCAGTAAGCCTGGAACTCAGGGCTTCCTGGTTAAAAAAATCATAGCCCTAGGCTGAGCCCTCACCAAAACCCTAGGCAGATAAATCAGCCTTGGTATAGGGATGGTGCCAAGGAAAAAGCTGTGAAAGCTGCCATGTTGTTGCACTTTTGTACTCCCCTTGGGATGCCTTTCACAGCTGCCGTGTGCCTGGAGCTCAGGGCTTCCTGGTTTAAAAATCCATGTCCCTAGCTGAGACTGGAGGCAGGTGATTCAGCCTAGGCTTAGCAATGGTGCCAATGAAAACGTGTGGAGGCAGCCATTTGCTGGCACTTTTGTGCTCCCCTTGGGATGCCTTTCGCAGCTGCCGTGTGCCTGGAGCTCAGAGCTTGCTGGTTTAAAAAGCTCTACACCTAGGCGTAACCCTAACCCTAACCGTAACACTGGTCATTTAAAACAGCCTGGGTTTAGGAATTATCCCAAGGGAAAAGCTGTGGAGACAGCCATGTTGTGGCACTTTTGCGCTCCCCTTGGGATGCCTTTAACAGCTGCAGTGTGCCTGGAGCACAGGGCTTCCTGGTTTTAAAAGTCCTAGGCCTAAGCCTAACAGTAACCCTAGGAAGGTAAATCAGCCGGGTATTAGGGTTCTTCCTAAGGAAAAAGCTGTGAAAGCAGCCATGTTTTGGACCTTCTGCGCTCCCTTTGGGATGCCTTTGGCAGATGCAGTAAGCCTGGAACTCAGGGCTTCCTGCTTAAAAAAATCCTAGCCCTAGGCTGAGCCCTAACCTTAACCCTAGGCAGATAATTTAGGCATGGTATAGGGATGGTGCCAAGGAAAAAGCTGTGAAAGCTGCCATGTTGTTGCACTTTTGTACTCCCCTTGGGATGCCTTTCACAGCTGTCGTGGTCTTGGAGCTCAGGGCTTCCTAGTTTAAAAAACCATGTCCCTAGCTGAGACTGGAGGCAGGTAATTCAGTCTAGGCTTAGCAATGGTGCCAATGAAAACGTGTGGAGGCAGCCATTTTCTGGAACTTTTGTGCTCCCCTTGGGATGCCTTTCGCAGCTGCCGTGTGCCTGGAGCTCAGAGCTTGCTGGTTTAAAAAGCTCTACACCTAGGCGTAAACCTAACCCTAACCGTAACACTGGTCATTTAAATCAGCCTGGGTTTAGGAATTATCCCAAGGGAAAAAGCTGTGGAGACAGCCATGTTGTGGCACATTTGCGCACCCCTTGGGATGCCTTTCACAGCTGCAGTGTGCTTGGAGCACAGGGCTTCCGGGTGTAAAAAACCACAACTTTAGCCCAAACTGGAGGCTTCTAAATCAGCCTTCGTTTCGGGACGTCCCCAAGGAAAAAGCTGTGGAGGCAGGCATGTTGAGGCACTTCTGCGCTCTTCTTGGGTAGTCCTTCGCAGCTGCTGTGTTCTTGGAACTCAGGGCTTTCTGGTTAAAAGAACACTAACCCTAGGCCTAACTCAAACCTTAAGCCTAGGAAGGAAAATCAGCCTATGATTCGGGATGGTCTCATGGAAATAGCAGTGGAGGCAGCCGAGTTGTGTCACTTTTGCGCTCCCCTTGGGATGCCTTTAACAGCTGCAGTGTGCCTGGAGCACAGGGCTTCCTGGTTTTAAAAGTCCTAGGCCTAAGCCTAACAGTAACCCTAGGAAGGTAAATCAGCCAGGTATTAGGGTTCTTCCTAAGGAAAAAGCTGTGAAAGCAGCCATGTTGTGGCACTTCTGCGCTCCCTTTGGGATGCCTTTGGCAGATGCAGTAAGCCTGGAACTCAGGGCGTTCTGGTTAAAAAAATGCTTGCCCTTGGCTGAGCCCTAACCCTAACCCTAGGCAGATAAATCAGACTAGGTATAGGGATGGTGCCAAGGAAAAAGCTGTGAAAGCTGCCATGTTGTTGCACTTTTGTACTCCCTTTTGGATGACTTTCACAGCTGCCGTGTGCCTGGAGCTCTGGGCTTCCTGGTGTAAAAAACCATGTCCCAAGCTGAGACTGGAGGCAGGTAATTCAGCCTAGGCTTATCAATGGTGCCAATGAAAACGTGTGGAGGCAGCCATTTTCTGGCACTTTTGTACTCCCCTTGGAATGCCTTTCACAGCTGTCGTGTGTTTGGAGCTCAGGGCTTCCTGGTTTAAAAATCCATGTCCCTAGCTGAGACTGGAGGCAGGTAATTCAGCCTGGGCTAATCAATGGTGCCAATGAAAACGTGTGGAGGCAGCCATTTTCTGGCACTTTTGTGCTCCCCTTGGGATGCCTTTCGCAGCTGCCGTGTGCCTGGAGCTCAGAGCTTGCTGGTTTAAAAAGCTCTACACCTAGGCGTAACCCTAACCCTAACCGTAACACTGGTCATTTAAATCAGCCTGGGTTTAGGAATTATCCCAAGGGAAAAGCTGTGGACACAGCCATGTTGTGGCACTTTTGCGCTCCCCTTGGGATGCCTTTCACAGCTGCAGTGTGCTTGGAGCACAGGGCTTCCTGCTTTAAAAAACCACAACTTTAGCCCAAACTGGAGGCTTCTAAATCAGCCTTCGTTTCGGGACGTCCCCAAGGAAAAAGCTGTGGAGGCAGGCATGTTGAGGCACTTCTGCGCTCTTCTTGGGTAGTCCTTCGCAGCTGCTGTGTTCTTGGAACTCAGGGCTTTCTGGTTAAAAGAACACTAACCCTAGGCCTAACTCAAACCTTAAGCCTAGGAAGGAAAATCAGCCTATGATTCGGGATGGTCTCATGGAAATAGCAGTGGAGGCAGCCAAGTTGTGTCACTTTTGCGCTCCCCTTGGGATGCCTTTAACTGCTGCAGTGTGCCTGGAGCACAGGGCTTCCTGGTTTTAAAAGTCCTAGGCCTAAGCCTAACATTAACCCTAGGAAGGTAAATCAGCCGGGTATTAGGGTTCTTCCTAAGGAAAAAGCTGTGAAAGCAGCCATGTTGTGGCACTTCTGCGCTCCCTTTGGGATGCCTTTGGCAGATGCAGTAAGCCTGGAACCCAGGGCTTTCTGGTTAAAAAAATCCTTGCCGTGGCTGAGCCCTAACCCTAACCCTAGGCAGATAAATTAGCCTAGGTATAGGGATGGTGCCAAGGAAAAAGCTGTGAAAGCTGCCATGTTGTTGTACTTTTGTACTCCCTTTGGGATGCCTTTCACAGCTGCCAAGTGCTTGGAGCTCAGGGCTTCCTGGTGTAAAAAACCATGTCCCTAGCTGAGACTGGAGGCAGGTAATTCAGCCTAGGCCTAGCAATGGTGCCAATGAAAACGTGTGGAGGCAGCCATTTTCTGGCACTTTTGTGCTCCCCTTGGGATGCCTTTCGCAGCTGCCGTGTGCCTGGAGCTCAGAGCTTGCTGGTTTAAAAAGCTCTACCCCTAGGCGTAACCCTAACCCTAACTGTAACACTGGTCATTTAAATCAGCCTGGGTTTAGGAATTATCCCAAGGGAAAAGCTGTGGAGACAGCCATGTTGTGGCACTTTTGCGCTCCCCTTGGGATGCCTTTCACAGCTGCAGTGTGCTTGGAGCACAGGGCTTCCTGGTTTAAAAAACCACAACTTTAGCCCAAACTGGAGGCTTCTAAATCAGCCTTCGTTTCGGGACGTCCCCAAGGAAAAAGCTGTGGAGGCAGGCATGTTGAGGCACTTCTGCGCTCTTCTTGGGTAGTCCTTCGCAGCTGCTGTGCTCTTGGAACTCAGGGCTTTCTGGTTAAAAGAACACTAACCCTAGGCCTAACTCAAACCTTAAGCCTAGGAAGGAAAATCAGCCTATGATTCGGGATGGTCTCATGGAAATAGCAGTGGAGGCAGCCAAGTTGTGTCACTTTTGCGCTCCCCTTCGGATGCCTTTAACAGCTGCAGTGTGCCTGGAGCACAGGGCTTCCTGGTTTTAAAAGTCCTAGGCCTAAGCCTAACAGTAACCCGAGGAAGGTAAATCAGCCGGGTATTAGGGTTCTTCCTAAGGAAAAAGCTGTGAAAGCAGCCATGTTGTGGCACTTCTGCGCTCCCTTTGGGATGCCTTTGGCAGATGCAGTAAGCCTGGAACTCAGGGCTTTCTGGTTAAAAAAATCCTTGCCCTTGGCTGAGCCCTAACCCTAACCCTAGGCAGATAAATCAGCCTAGGTATAGGGATGGTGCCAAGGAAAAAGCTGTGAAAGCTGCCATGTTGTTGCACTTTTGTACTCCCCTTGGGATGCCTTTCACAGCTGTCGTGTGCCTGGAGCTCAGGGCTTCCTGGTTTAAAAAACAATGTCCCTAGCTGTGACTGGAGGCAGGTAATTCAGCCTGGGCTTATCAATGGTGCCAATGAAAACGTGTGGAGGCAGCCATTTTCTGGCACTTTTGTGCTCCCCTTGGGATGCCTTTCGCAGCTGCCGTGTGCCTGGAGCTCAGAGCTTGCTGGTTCAAAAAGCTCTACACCTAGGCGTAACCCTAACCCTAACCGTAACACTGGTCATTTAAATCAGCCTGGGTTTAGGAATTATCCCAAGGGAAAAGCTGTGGAGACAGCCATGTTGTGGCACTTTTGCGCTCCCCTTGGGATGCCTTTCACAGCTGCAGTGTGCTTGGAGCACAGGGCTTCCTGGTTTAAAAAACCACAACTTTAGCCCAAACTGGAGGCTTCTAAATCAGCCTTCGTTTCGGGACGTCCCCAAGGAAAAAGCTGTGGAGGCAGGCATGTTGAGGCACTTCTGCGCTCTTCTTGGGTAGTCCTTCGCAGCTGCTGTGTTCTTGGAACTCAGGGCTTTCTGGTTAAAAGAACACTAACCCTAGGCCTAACTCAAACCTTAAGCCTAGGAAGGAAAATCAGCCTATGATTCGGGATGGTCTCATGGAAATAGCAGTGGAGGCAGCCAAGTTGTGTCACTTTTGCGCTCCCCTTGGGATGCCTTTAACAGCTGCAGTGTGCCTGGAGCACAGGGCTTCCTGGTTTTAAAAGTCCTAGGCCTAAGCCTAACAGTAACCCTAGGAAGGTAAATCAGCCGGGTATTAGGGTTCTTCCTAAGGAAAAAGCTGTGAAAGCAGCCATGTTGTGGCACTTCTGCGCTCCCTTTGGGATGCCTTTGGCAGATGCAGTAAGCCTGGAACTCAGGGCTTCCTGGTTAAAAAAATCCTTGCCCTTGGCTGAGCCCTAACCCTAACCAGAGGCAGATAAATCGGCCTAGGTATAGGGATGGTGCCAAGGAAAAAGCTGTGAAAGCTGCCATGTTGTTGCACTTTTGTGCTCCCCTTGGGATGCCTTTAACAGCTGCAGTGTGCCTGGAGCTCAGAGCTTGCTGGTTTAAAAAGCTCTACACCTAGGCTTAACCCTAACCCTAACCGTAACACTGGTCATTTAAATCAGCCTGGGTTTAGGAATTATCTCAAGGGAAAAGCTGTGGACACAGCCATGTTGTGGCACTTTTGCGCTCCCCTTGGGATGCCTTTCACAGCTGCAGTGTGCTTGGAGCACAGGGCTTCCTGGTTTAAAAAACCACAACTTTAGCCCAAACTGGAGGCTTCTAAATCAGCCTTCGTTTCGGGACGTCCCCAAGGAAAAAGCTGTGGAGGCAGGCATGTTGAGGCACTTCTGCGCTCTTCTTGGGTAGTCCTTCGCAGCTGCTGTGTTCTTGGAACTCAGGGCTTTCTGGTTAAAAGAACACTAACCCTAGGCCTAACTCAAACCTTAAGCCTAGGAAGGAAAATCAGCCTATGATTCGTGATGGTCTCATGGAAATAGCAGTGGAGGCAGCCAAGTTGTGTCACTTTTGCGCTCCCCTTGGGATGCCTTTAACAGCTGCAGTGTGCCTGGAGCACAGGGCTTCCTGGTTTTAAAAGTCCTAGGCCTAAGCCTAACAGTAACCCTAGGAAGGTAAATCAGCCGGGTATTAGGGTTCTTCCTAAGGAAAAAGCTGTGAAAGCAGCCATGTTGTGGCACTTCTGCGCTCCCTTTGGGATGCCTTTGGCAGATGCAGTAAGCCTGGAACTCAGGGCTTTCTGGTTAAAAAAATCCTTGCCCTTGGCTGAGCCCTAACCCTAACCCAAGGCAGATAAATCAGCCTAGGTATAGGGATGGTGGCAAGGAAAAAGCTGTGAAAGCTGCCATGTTGTTGCACTTTTGTACTCCCCTTGGGATGCCTTTCACAGCTGCCGTGTGCCTGGAGCTCAGGGCTTCCTGGTGTAAAAAACCATGTCCCTAGCTGAGACTGGAGGCAGATAATTCAGCCAAGGCTTAGCAATGCTGCCAATGAAAACGTGTGGAGGCAGCCATTTTCTGGCACTTTTGTACTCCCTTTGGGATGCCTTTCACAGCTGCCGTGTGCCTGGAGCTCAGGGCTTCCTGGTTTGAAAAACAATGTCCCTAGCTGAGACTGGAGGCAGGTAGTTCAGCCTGGGCTTATCAATGGTGCCAATGAAAACGTGTGGAGGCAGCCATTTTCTGGCACTTTTGTGCTCCCCTTGGGATGCCTTTCGCAGCTGCCGTGTGCCTGGAGCTCAGAGCTTGCTGGTTTATAAAGCTCTACACCTAGGCGTAACCCTAACCCTAACCGTAACACTGGTCATTTAAATCAGCCTGGGTTTAGGAATTATCCCAAGGGAAAAGCTGTGGAGACAGCCATGTTGTGGCACTTTTGCGCTCCCCTTGGGATGCCTTTCACAGCTGCAGTGTGCTTGGAGCACAGGGCTTCCTGGTTTACAAAACCACAACTTTAGCCCAAACTGGAGGCTTCTAAATCAGCCTTCGTTTCGGGACGTCCCCAAGGAAAAAGCTGTGGAGGCAGGCATGTTGAGGCACTTCTGCGCTCTTCTTGGGTAGTCCTTCGCAGCTGCTGTGTTCTTGGAACTCAGGGCTTTCTGGTTAAAAGAACACTAACCCTAGGCCTAACTCAAACCTTAAGCCTAGGAAGGAAAATCAGCCTATGATTCGGGATGGTCTCATGGAAATAGCAGTGGAGGCAGCCAAGTTGTGTCACTTTTGCGCTCCCCTTGGGATGCCTTTCACAGCTGCAGTGTGCCTAGAGCACAGGGCTTCCTGGTTTTAAAAGTCCTAGGCCTAAGCCTAACAGTAACCCTAGGAAGGTAAATCAGCCGGGTGTTAGGGTTCTTCCTAAGGAAAAAGTTGTGAAAGCAGCCATGTTGTGGCACTTCTGCGCTCCCTTTGGGATGCCTTTGGCAGATGCAGTAAGCCTGGAACTCAGGGCTTCCTGGTTAAAAAAATCCTTTCCCTTGGCTGAGCCCTAACCCTAACCAGAGGCAGATAAATCGGCCTAGGTATAGGGATGGTGCCAAGGAAAAAGCTGTGAAAGCTGCCATGTTGTTGCACTTTTGTGCTCCCCTTAGGATGCCTTTAACGGCTGCAGTGTGCCTGGAGCTCAGAGCTTGCTGGTTTAAAAAGCTCTACACCTAGGCGTAACCCTAACCCTAACCGTAACACTGGTCATTTAAATCAGCCTGGGTTTAGGAATTATCCCAAGGGAAAAGCTGTGGAGACAGCCATGTTGTGGCACTTTTGCGCTCCCCTTGGGATGCCTTTCACAGCTGCAGTGTGCTTGGAGCACAGGGCTTCCTGGTTTAAAAAACCACAACTTTAGCCCAAACTGGAGGCTTCTAAATCAGCCTTCGTTTCGGGACGTCCCCAAGGAAAAAGCTGTGGAGGCAGGCATGTTGAGGCACTTCTGCGCTCTTCTTGGGTAGTCCTTTGCAGCTGCTGTGTCCTTGGAACTCAGGGCTTTCTGGTTAAAAGAACACTAACCCTAGGCCTAACTCAAACCTTAAGCCTAGGAAGGAAAATCAGCCTATGATTCGGGATGGTCTCATGGAAATAGCAGTGGAGGCAGCCAAGTTGTGTCACTTTTGCGCTCCCCTTGGGATGCCTTTAACAGCTGCAGTGTGCCTGGAGCACAGGGCTTCCTGGTTTTAAAAGTCCTAGGCCTAAGCCTAACAGTAACCCTAGGAAGGTAAATCAGCCGGGTATTAGGGTTCTTCCTAAGGAAAAAGCTGTGAAAGCAGCCATGTTGTGGACCTTCTGCGCTCCCTTTGGGATGACTTTGGCAGATGCAGTAAGCCTGGAACTCAGGGCTTCCTGGTTAAAAAAATCCTAGCCCTTGGCTGAGCCCTAACCCTAACCCTAGGCAGATAAATCAGCCTAGGTATAGGGATGGTGCCAAGGAAAAAGCTGTGAAAGCTGCCATGTTGTTGCACTTTTGTACTCCCCTTGGGATGCCTTTCACAGCTGCCGTGTGCCTGGAGCTCAGGGCTTCCTGGTTTAAAAAACCATGTCCCTAGCTGAGACTGGAGGCAGGTGATTCAGCCTAGGCTTAGCAATGGTGCCAATGAAAACGTGTGGAGGCAGCCATTTTCTGGCACTTTTGTGCTCCCCTTGGGATGCCTTTCGCAGCTGCCGTGTGCCTGGAGCTCAGAGCTTGCTGGTTCAAAAAGCTCTACACCTAGGCGTAACCCTAACCCTAACCGTAACACTGGTCATTTAAATCAGCCTGGGTTTAGGAATTATCCCAAGGGAAAAGCTGTGGAGACAGCCATGTTGTGGCACTTTTGCGCTCCCCTTGGGATGCCTTTCACAGCTGCAGTGTGCTTGGAGCACAGGGCTTCCTGGTTTAAAAAACCACAACTTTAGCCCAAACTGGAGGCTTCTAAATCAGCCTTCGTTTCGGGACGTCCCCAAGGAAAAAGCTGTGGAGGCAGGCATGTTGAGGCACTTCTGCGCTCTTCTTGGGTAGTCCTTTGCAGCTGCTGTGTTCTTGGAACTCAGGGCTTTCTGGTTAAAAGAACACTAACCCTAGGCCTAACTCAAACCTTAAGCCTAGGAAGGAAAATCAGCCTATGATTCGGGATGGTCTCATGGAAATAGCAGTGGAGGCAGCCAAGTTGTGTCACTTTTGCGCTCCCCTTGGGATGCCTTTAACAGCTGCAGTGTGCCTGGAGCACAGGGCTTCCTGGTTTTAAAAGTCCTAGGCCTAAGCCTAACAGTAACCCTAGGAAGGTAAATCAGCCGGGTGTTAGGGTTCTTCCTAAGGAAAAAGTTGTGAAAGCAGCCATGTTGTGGCACTTCTGCGCTCCCTTTGGGATGCCTTTGGCAGATGCAGTAAGCCTGGAACTCAGGGCTTCCTGGTTAAAAAATCCTTGCCCTTGGCTGAGCCCTAACCCTAACCAGAGGCAGATAAAACAGCCAAGGTATAGGGATGGTGCCAAGGAAAAAGCTGTGAAAGCTGCCATGTTGTTGCACTTTTGTGCTCCCCTTAGGATGCCTTTAACGGCTGCAGTGTGCCTGGAGCTCAGAGCTTGCTGGTTTAAAAAGCTCTACACCTAGGCGTAACCCTAACCCTAACCGTAACACTGGTCATTTAAATCAGCCTGGGTTTAGGAATTATCTCAAGGGAAAAGCTGTGGACACAGCCATGTTGTGGCACTTTTGCGCTCCCCTTGGGATGCCTTTCACAGCTGCAGTGTGCTTGGAGCACAGGGCTTCCTGGTTTACAAAACCACAACTTTAGCCCAAACTGGAGGCTTCTAAATCAGCCTTCGTTTCGGGACGTCCCCAAGGAAAAAGCTGTGGAGGCAGGCATGTTGAGGCACTTCTGCGCTCTTCTTGGGTAGTCCTTTGCAGCTGCTGTGTCCTTGGAACTCAGGGCTTTCTGGTTAAAAGAACACTAACCCTAGGCCTAACTCAAACCTTAAGCCTAGGAAGGAAAATCAGCCTATGATTCGGGATGGTCTCATGGAAATAGCAGTGGAGGCAGCCAAGTTGTGTCACTTTTGCGCTCCCCTTGGGATGCCTTTAACAGCTGCAGTGTGCCTGGAGCACAGGGCTTCCTGGTTTTAAAAGTCCTAGGCCTAAGCCTAACAGTAACCCTAGGAAGGTAAATCAGCCGGGTATTAGGGTTCTTCCTAAGGAAAAAGCTGTGAAAGCAGCCATGTTGTGGCGCTTCTGTGCTCCCTTTGGGATGACTTTGGCAGATGCAGTAAGCCTGGAACTCAGGGCTTCCTGGTTAAAAAAATCCTAGCCCTTGGCTGAGCCCTAACCCTAACCCTAGGCAGATAAATCAGCCTAGGTATAGGGATGGTGGCAAGGAAAAAGCTGTGAAAGCTGCCATGTTGTTGCACTTTTGTACTCCCCTTGGGATGCCTTTCACAGCTGCCGTGTGCCTGGAGCTCAGGGCTTCCTGGTTTAAAAAACCATGTCCCTAGCTGAGACTGGAGGCAGGTGATTCAGCATAGGCTTAGCAATGGTGCCAATGAAAACGTGTGGAGGCAGCCATTTTCTGGCACTTTTGTGCTCCCCTTGGGATGCCTTTCGCAGCTGCCGTGTGCCTGGAGCTCAGAGCTTGCTGGTTCAAAAAGCTCTACACCTAGGCGTAACCCTAACCCTAACCGTAACACTGGTCATTTAAATCAGCCTGGGTTTAGGAATTATCCCAAGGGAAAAGCTGTGGAGACAGCCATGTTGTGGCACTTTTGCGCTCCCCTTGGGATGCCTTTCACAGCTGCAGTGTGCTTGGAGCACAGGGCTTCCTGGTTTAAAAAACCACAACTTTAGCCCAAACTGGAGGCTTCTAAATCAGCCTTCGTTTCGGGACGTCCCCAAGGAAAAAGCTGTGGAGGCAGGCATGTTGAGGCACTTCTGCGCTCTTCTTGGGTAGTCCTTCGCAGCTGCTGTGTTCTTGGAACTCAGGGCTTTCTGGTTAAAAGAACACTAACCCTAGGCCTAACTCAAACCTTAAGCCTAGGAAGGAAAATCAGCCTATGATTCGGGATGGTCTCATGGAAATAGCAGTGGAGGCAGCCAAGTTGTGTCACTTTTGCGCTCCCCTTGGGATGCCTTTCACAGCTGCAGTGTGCCTAGAGCACAGGGCTTCCTGGTTTTAAAAGTCCTAGGCCTAAGCCTAACAGTAACCCTAGGAAGGTAAATCAGCCGGGTGTTAGGGTTCTTCCTAAGGAAAAAGTTGTGAAAGCAGCCATGTTGTGGCACTTCTGCGCTCCCTTTGGGATGCCTTTGGCAGATGCAGTAAGCCTGGAACTCAGGGCTTCCTGGTTAAAAAAATCCTTGCCCTTGGCTGAGCCCTAACCCTAACCAGAGGCAGATAAAACAGCCAAGGTATAGGGATGGTGCCAAGGAAAAAGCTGTGAAAGCTGCCATGTTGTTGCACTTTTGTGCTCCCCTTAGGATGCCTTTAACGGCTGCAGTGTGCCTGGAGCTCAGAGCTTGCTGGTTTAAAAAGCTCTACACCTAGGCGTAACCCTAACCCTAACCGTAACACTGGTCATTTAAATCAGCCTGGGTTTAGGAATTATCTCAAGGGAAAAGCTGTGGACACAGCCATGTTGTGGCACTTTTGCGCTCCCCTTGGGATGCCTTTCACAGCTGCAGTGTGCTTGGAGCACAGGGCTTCCTGGTTTACAAAACCACAACTTTAGCCCAAACTGGAGGCTTCTAAATCAGCCTTCGTTTCGGGACGTCCCCAAGGAAAAAGCTGTGGAGGCAGGCATGTTGAGGCACTTCTGCGCTCTTCTTGGGTAGTCCTTTGCAGCTGCTGTGTCCTTGGAACTCAGGGCTTTCTGGTTAAAAGAACACTAACCCTAGGCCTAACTCAAACCTTAAGCCTAGGAAGGAAAATCAGCCTATGATTCGGGATGGTCTCATGGAAATAGCAGTGGAGGCAGCCAAGTTGTGTCACTTTTGCGCTCCCCTTGGGATGCCTTTAACAGCTGCAGTGTGCCTGGAGCACAGGGCTTCCTGGTTTTAAAAGTCCTAGGCCTAAGCCTAACAGTAACCCTAGGAAGGTAAATCAGCCGGGTATTAGGGTTCTTCCTAAGGAAAAAGCTGTGAAAGCAGCCATGTTGTGGACCTTCTGCGCTCCCTTTGGGATGACTTTGGCAGATGCAGTAAGCCTGGATCTCAGGGCTTCCTGGTTAAAAAAATCCTAGCCCTTGGCTGAGCCCTAACCCTAACCCTAGGCAGATAAATCAGCCTAGGTATAGGGATGGTGGCAAGGAAAAAGCTGTGAAAGCTGCCATGTTGTTGCACTTTTGTACTCCCCTTGGGATGCCTTTCACAGCTGCCGTGTGCCTGGAGCTCAGGGCTTCCTGGTTTAAAAAACCATGTCCCTAGCTGAGACTGGAGGCAGGTGATTCAGCCTAGGCTTAGCAATGGTGCCAATGAAAACGTGTGGAGGCAGCCATTTTCTGGCACTTTTGTGCTCCCCTTGGGATGCCTTTCGCAGCTGCCGTGTGCCTGGAGCTCAGAGCTTGCTGGTTCAAAAAGCTCTACACCTAGGCGTAACCCTAACCCTAACCGTAACACTGGTCATTTAAATCAGCCTGGGTTTAGGAATTATCCCAAGGGAAAAGCTGTGGAGACAGCCATGTTGTGGCACTTTTGCGCTCCCCTTGGGATGCCTTTCACAGCTGCAGTGTGCTTGGAGCACAGGGCTTCCTGGTTTAAAAAACCACAACTTTAGCCCAAACTGGAGGCTTCTAAATCAGCCTTCGTTTCGGGACGTCCCCAAGGAAAAAGCTGTGGAGGCAGGCATGTTGAGGCACTTCTGCGCTCTTCTTGGGTAGTCCTTCGCAGCTGCTGTGTTCTTGGATCTCAGGGCTTTCTGGTTAAAAGAACACTAACCCTAGGCCTAACTCAAACCTTAAGCCTAGGAAGGAAAATCAGCCTATGATTCGGGATGGTCTCATGGAAATAGCAGTGGAGGCAGCCAAGTTGTGTCACTTTTGCGCTCCCCTTGGGATGCCTTTCACAGCTGCAGTGTGCCTAGAGCACAGGGCTTCCTGGTTTTAAAAGTCCTAGGCCTAAGCCTAACAGTAACCCTAGGAAGGTAAATCAGCCGGGTGTTAGGGTTCTTCCTAAGGAAAAAGTTGTGAAAGCAGCCATGTTGTGGCACTTCTGCGCTCCCTTTGGGATGCCTTTGGCAGATGCAGTAAGCCTGGAACTCAGGGCTTCCTGGTTAAAAAAATCCTTGCCCTTGGCTGAGCCCTAACCCTAACCAGAGGCAGATAAAACAGCCAAGGTATAGGGATGGTGCCAAGGAAAAAGCTGTGAAAGCTGCCATGTTGTTGCACTTTTGTGCTCCCCTTAGGATGCCTTTCACAGCTGCCGTGTGCCTGGAGCACAGGGCTTCCTGGTTTAAAAAACCATGTCCCTAGCTGAGACTGGAGGCAGGTAATTCAGAATAGGCTTATCAATGGTGCCAATGAAAACGTGTGGAGGCAGCCATTTTCTGGCACTTTTGTACTCCCCTTGGGATGCCTTTCACAGCTTTTGTGTGCTTGGAGCTCAGGGCTTCCTGGTTTAAAAACCGTGTCCCTAGCTGAGACTGGAGGCAGGTAATTCAGCCTAGGCTTAGCAATGGTGCCAATGAAAACGTGTGGAGGCAGCCATTTTCTGGCACTTTTGTGCTCCCCTTGTGATGCCTTTCGCAGCTGCCGTGTGCCTGGAGCTCAGAGCTTGCTGGTTCAAAAAGCTCTACACCTAGGCGTAACCCTAACCCTAACCGTAACACTGGTCATTTAAATCAGCCTGGGTTTAGGAATTATCCCAAGGGAAAAGCTGTGGACACAGCCATGTTGTGGCTTTTTTGCGCTCCCCTTGGGATGCCTTTCACAGCTGCAGTGTGCTTGGAGCACAGGGCTTCCTGGTGTAAAAAACCACAACTTTAGCCCAAACTGGAGGCTTCTAAATCAGCCTTCGTTTCGGGACGTCCCCAAGGAAAAAGCTGTGGAGGCAGGCATGTTGAGGCACTTCTGCGCTCTTCTTGGGTAGTCCTTCGCAGCTGCTGTGTTCCTGGAACTCAGGGCTTTCTGGTTAAAAGAACACTAACCCTAGGCCTAACTCAAACCTTAAGCCTAGGAAGGAAAATCAGCCTATGATTCGGGATGGTCTCATGGAAATAGCAGTGGAGGCAGCCAAGTTGTGTCACTTTTGCGCTCCCCTTGGGATGCCTTTAACAGCTGCAGTGTGCCTGGAGCACAGGGCTTCCTGGTTTTAAAAGTCCTAGGCCTAAGCCTAACAATAACCCTAGGAAGGTAAATCAGCCGGGTATTAGGGTTCTTCCTAAGGAAAAAGCTGTGAAAGCAGCCATGTTGTGGCACTTCTGTGCTCTCTTTGGGATGCCTTTGGCAGATGCAGTAAGCCTGGAACTCAGGGCTTTCTGGTTAAAAAAATCCTTGCCCTTGTCTGAGCCCTAACCCAAACCCAAGGCAGATATATCAGCCTAGGTATAGGGATGGTGCCAAGGAAAAAGCCGTGAAAGCTGCCATGTTGTTGTACTTTTGTACTCCCTTTGGGATGCCTTTCACAGCTGCCATGTGCTTGGAGCTCAGGGCTTCCTGGTGTAAAAAACCATGTCCCTAGCTGAGACTGGAGGCAGGTAATTCAGACTAGGCTTATCAATGGTGCCAATAAAAACGTGTGGAGGCAGCCATTTTCTGGCACTTTTGTACTCCCCTTGGGATGCCTTTCACAGCTGCAGTGTGTCTGGAGCACAGGGCTTCCTGGTTTAAAAGACCATGTCCCTAGCTGAGACTGGAGGCAGGTAATTCAGCCTAGGCTTAGCAATGGTGCCAATGAAAACGTGTGGAGGCAGCCATTTTCTGGCACTTTTGTGCTCCCCTTGTGATGCCTTTCGCAGCTGCCGTGTGCCTGGAGCTCAGAGCTTGCTGGTTCAAAAAGCTCTACACCTAGGCGTAACCCTAACCCTAACCGTAACACTGGTCATTTAAATCAGCCTGGGTTTAGGAATTATCCCAAGGGAAAAGCTGTGGGGACAGCCATGTTGTGGCACTTTTGCGCTCCCCTTGGGATGCCTTTCACAGCTGCAGTGTGCTTGGAGCTCAGGGCTTCCTGGTTTAAAAAACCACAACTTTAGCCCAAACTGGAGGCTTCTAAATCAGCCTTCGTTTCGGGACGTCCCCAAGGAAAAAGCTGTGCAGGCAGGCATGTTGAGGCACTTCTGTGCTCTTCTTGGGCAGTCCTTCGCAGCTGCTGTGTTCTTGGAACTCAGGGCTTTCTGGTTAAAAGAACACTAACCCTAGGCCTAACTCAAACCTTAAGCCTAGGAAGGAAAATCAGCCTATGATTCGGGATGGTCTGATGGAAATAGCAGTGGAGGCAGCCAAGTTGTGTCACTTTTGCGCTCCCCTTGGGATGCCTTTAACAGCTGCAGTGTGCCTGGAGCACAGGGCTTCCTGGTTTTAAAAGTCCTAGGCCTAAGCCTAACAGTAACCCTAGGAAGGTAAATCAGCTGGGTATTAGGGTTCTTCCTAAGGAAAAAGCTGTGAAAGCAGCCATGTTGTGGCACTTCTGCGCTCCCTTTGGGATGCCTTTGGCAGATGCAGTAAGCCTGGAACTCAGGGCTTCCTGGTTAAAAAAATCGTAGCCCTAGGCTGAGCCCTAAGCCTAACCCTAGGCAGATAAATCAGCCTAGGTATAGGGATGGTGCCAAGGAAAAAGCCGTGAAAGCTGCCATGTTGTTGCACTTTTGTACTCCCCTTGGGATGCCTTTCACAGCTGCCGTGTGCCTGGAGCACAGGGCTTCCTGGTTTAAAAAACCATGTCCCTAGCTGAGACTGGAGGCAGGTGATTCAGCCTAGGCTTAGCAATGGAGCCAATGAAAACTTGTGGAGGCAGCCATTTCCTGGCACTTTTGTGCTCCCCTTGGGATGCCTTTCGCAGCTGCCGTGTGCCTGGAGCTCAGAGCTTGCTGGTTCAAAAAGCTCTGCACCTAGGCGTAACCCTAACCCTAACCGTAACACTGGTCATTTAAATCAGCCTGGGTTTAGGAATTATCCCAAGGGAAAAGCTGTGGAGACAGCCATGTTGTGGCACTTTTGCGCTCCCCTTGGGATGCCTTTCACAGCTGCAGTGTGCTTGGAGCACAGGGCTTCCTGGTTTAAAAAACCACAACTTTAGCCCAAACTGGAGGCTTCTAAATCAGCCTTCGTTTCGGGACGTCCCCAAGGAAAAAGCTGTGCAGGCAGGCATGTTGAGGCACTTCTGCGCTCTTCTTGGGTAGTCCTTCGCAGCTGCTGTGTTCTTGGAACTCAGGGCTTTCTGGTTAAAAGAACACTAACCCTAGGCCTAACTCAAACCTTAAGCCTAGGAAGGAAAATCAGCCTATGATTCGGGATGGTCTCATGGAAATAGCAGTGGAGGCAGCCAAGTTGTGTCACTTTTGCGCTCCCCTTGGGATGCCTTTAACAGCTGCAGTGTGCCTGGAGCACAGGGCTTCCTGGTTTTAAAAGTCCTAGGCCTAAGCCTAACAGTAACCCTAGGAAGGTAAATCAGCCGGGTATTAGGGTTCTTCCTAAGGAAAAAGCTGTGAAAGCAGCCATGTTGTGGACCTTCTGCGCTCCCTTTGGGATGCCTTTGGCAGATGCAGTAAGCCTGGAACTCAGGGCTTTCTGGTTAAAAAAATCCTTGCCCTTGGCTGAGACCTAACCCTAACCCAAGGCAGATAAATCAGCCTAGGTATAGGGATGGTGCCAAGGAAAAAGCTGTGAAAGCAGCCATGTTGTTGTACTTTTGTACTCCCTTTGGGATGCCTTTCACAGCTCCTGTATGCCTGGAGCTCAGGGCTTCCTGGTTTAAAAAACCATGTCCCTAGCTGAGACTGGAGGCAGGTAATTCAGACTAGGCTTATCAATGGTGCCAATGAAAACGTGTGGAGGCAGCAATTTTCAGGCACTTTTGTACTCCCCTTGGCATGCCTTTCACAGCTTTCGTGTGCCTGGAGCTCAGGGCTTCCTGGTTTAAAAACCGTGTCCCTAGCTGAGACTGGAGGCAGGTAATTCAGCCTAGGCTTAGCAATGGTGCCAATGAAAACGTGTGGAGGCAGCCATGTTGTGGCACTTTTGCGCTCCCCTTGGGATGCCTTTCACAGCTGCAGTGTGCTTGGAGCTCAGGGCTTCCTGGTTTAAAAAACCACAACTTTAGCCCAAACTGGAGGCTTCTAAATCAGCCTTCGTTTCGGGACGTCCCCAAGGAAAAAGCTGTGCAGGCAGGCATGTTGAGGCACTTCTGTGCTCTTCTTGGGCAGTCCTTCGCAGCTGCTGTGTTCTTGGAACTCAGGGCTTTCTGGTTAAAAGAACACTAACCCTAGGCCTAACTCAAACCTTAAGCCTAGGAAGGAAAATCAGCCTATGATTCGGGATGGTCTCATGGAAATAGCAGTGGAGGCAGCCAAGTTGTGTCACTTTTGCGCTCCCCTTGGGATGCCTTTAAAAGCTGCAGTGTGCCTGGAGCACAGGGCTTCCTGGTTTTAAAAGTCCTAGGCCTAAGCCTAACAGTAACCCTAGGAAGGTAAATCAGCCGGGTATTAGGGTTCTTCCTAAGGAAAAAGCTGTGAAAGCAGCCATGTTGTGGCACTTCTGCGCTCCCTTTGGGATGCCTTTGACAGATGCAGTAAGCCTGGAACTCAGGGCTTCCTGGTTAAAAAAATCATAGCCCTAGGCTGAGCCCTAACCCTAACCCTAGGCAGATAAATCAGCCGAGGTATAGGGATGGTGCCAAGGAAAAAGCTGTGAAAGCTGCCATGTTGTTGCACTTTTGTACTCCCCTTGGGATGCCTTTCACAGCTGCCGTGTGCCTGGAGCACAGGGCTTCCTGGTTTAAAAAACCATGTCCCTAGCTGAGACTGGAGGCAGGTAATTCAGACTAGGCTTATCAATGGTGCCAATGAAAACGTGTGGAGGCAGCCATTTTATGGCACTTTTGTACTCCCCTTGGGATGCCTTTCACAGCTGCAGTGTGCTTGGAGCTCAGGGCTTCCTGGTTTAAAAACCGTGTCCCTAGCTGAGACGGGAGGCAGGTGATTCAGCCTAGGCTCAGCAATGGTGCCAATGAAAACGTGTGGAGGCAGCCATTTTCTGGCACTTTTGTGCTCCCCTTGTGATGCCTTTCGCAGCTGCCGTGTGCCTGGAGCTCAGAGCTTGCTGGTTCAAAAAGCTCTACACCTAGGCGTAACCCTAACCCTAACCGTAACACTGGTCATTTAAATCAGCCTGGGTTTAGGAATTATCCCAAGGGAAAAGCTGTGGACACAGCCATGTTGTGGCTTTTTTGCGCTCCCCTTGGGATGCCTTTCACAGCTGCAGTGTGCTTGGAGCACAGGGCTTCCTGGTGTAAAAAACCACAACTTTAGCCCAAACTGGAGGCTTCTAAATCAGCCTTCGTTTCGGGACGTCCCCAAGGAAAAAGCTGTGGAGGCAGACATGTTGAGGCACTTCTGCGCTCTTCTTGGGTAGTCCTTCGCAGCTGCTGTGTTCTTGGAACTCAGGGCTTTCTGGTTAAAAGAACACTAACCCTAGGCCTAACTCAAACCTTAAGCCTAGGAAGGAAAATCAGCCTATGATTCGGGATGGTCTCATGGAAATAGCAGTGGAGGCAGCCAAGTTGTGTCACTTTTGTGCTCCCCTTGGGATGCCTTTAACAGCTGCAGTGTGCCTGGAGCACAGGGCTTCCTGGTTTTAAAAGTCCTAGGCCTAAGCCTAACAATAACCCTAGGAAGGTAAATCAGCCGGGTATTAGGGTTCTTCCTAAGGAAAAAGCTGTGAAAGCAGCCATGTTGTGGCACTTCTGTACTCTCTTTGGGATGCCTTTGGCAGATGCAGTAAGCCTGGAACTCAGGGCTTTCTGGTTAAAAAAATCCTTGCCCTTGTCTGACCCCTAACCCAAACCCAAGGCAGATAAATCAGCCTATGTATAGGGATGGTGCCAAGGAAAAAGCTGTGAAAGCTGCCATGTTGTTGTACTTTTGTACTCCCTTTGGGATGCCTTTCACAGCTGCCATGTGCTTGGAGCTCAGGGCTTCCTGGTGTAAAAAACCATGTCCCTAGCTGAGACTGGAGGCAGGTAATTCAGACTAGGCTTATCAATGGTGCCAATGAAAACGTGTGGAGGCAGCCATTTTCTGGCACTTTTGTACTCCCCTTGGGATGCCTTTCACAGCTGCAGTGTGTCTGGAGCACAGGGCTTCCTAGTTTAAAAGACCATGTCCCTAGCTGAGACTGGAGGCAGGTAATTCAGCCTAGGCTTAGCAATGGTGCCAATGAAAACGTGTGGAGGCAGCCATTTTCTGGCACTTTTGTGCTCCCCTTGTGATGCCTTTCGCAGCTGCCGTGTGCCTGGAGCTCAGAGCTTGCTGGTTCAAAAAGCTCTACACCTAGGCGTAACCCTAACCCTAACCGTAACACTGGTCATTTAAATCAGCCTGGGTTTAGGAATTATCCCAAGGGAAAAGCTGTGGACACAGCCATGTTGTGGCTTTTTTGCGCTCCCCTTGGGATGCCTTTCACAGCTGCAGTGTGCTTGGAGCACAGGGCTTCCTGGTGTAAAAAACCACAACTTTAGCCCAAACTGGAGGCTTCTAAATCAGCCTTCGTTTCGGGACGTCCCCAAGGAAAAAGCTGTGGAGGCAGACATGTTGAGGCACTTCTGCGCTCTTCTTGGGTAGTCCTTCGCAGGTGCTGTGTTCTTGGAACTCAGGGCTTTCTGGTTAAAAGAACACTAACCCTAGGCCTAACTCAAACCTTAAGCCTAGGAAGGAAAATCAGCCTATGATTCGGGATGGTCTCATGGAAATAGCAGTGGAGGCAGCCAAGTTGTGTCACTTTTGCGCTCCCCTTGGGATGCCTTTAACAGCTGCAGTGTGCCTGGAGCACAGGGCTTCCTGGTTTTAAAAGTCCTAGGCCTAAGCCTAACAGTAACCCTAGGAAGGTAAATCAGCCGGGTATTAGGGTTCTTCCTAAGGAAAAAGCTGTGAAAGCAGCCATGTTGTGGACCTTCTGCGCTCCCTTTGGGATGCCTTTGGCAGATGCAGTAAGCCTGGAACTCAGGGCTTCCTGGTTAAAAAAATCGTAGCCCTAGGCTGAGCCCTAACCCTAACCCTAGGCAGATAAATCAGCCTAGGTATAGGGATGGTGCCAAGGAAAAAGCTGTGAAAGCTGCCATGTTGTTGCACTTTTGTACTCCCCTTGGGATGCCTTTCACAGCTGCCGTGTGCCTGGAGCACAGGGCTTCCTGGTTTAAAAAACCATGTCCCTAGCTGAGACTGGAGGCAGGTGATTCAGCCTAGGCTTAGCAATGGAGCCAATGAAAACTTGTGGAGGCAGCCATTTCCTGGCACTTTTGTGCTCCCCTTGGGATGCCTTTCGCAGCTGCCGTGTGCCTGGAGCTCAGAGCTTGCTGGTTCAAAAAGCTCTACACCTAGGCGTAACCCTAACCCTAACCGTAACACTGGTCATTTAAATCAGCCTGGGTTTAGGAATTATCCCAAGGGAAAAGCTGTGGAGACAGCCATGTTGTGGCACTTTTGCGCTCCCCTTGGGATGCCTTTCACAGCTGCAGTGTGCTTGGAGCACAGGGCTTCCTGGTTTAAAAAACCACAACTTTAGCCCAAACTGGAGGCTTCTAAATCAGCCTTCGTTTCGGGACGTCCCCAAGGAAAAAGCTGTGCAGGCAGGCATGTTGAGGCACTTCTGCGCTCTTCTTGGGTAGTCCTTCGCAGCTGCTGTGTTCTTGGAACTCAGGGCTTTCTGGTTAAAAGAACACTAACCCTAGGCCTAACTCAAACCTTAAGCCTAGGAAGGAAAATCAGCCTATGATTCGGGATGGTCTCATGGAAATAGCAGTGGAGGCAGCCAAGTTGTGTCACTTTTGCGCTCCCCTTGGGATGCCTTTAACAGCTGCAGTGTGCCTGGAGCACAGGGCTTCCTGGTTTTAAAAGTCCTAGGCCTAAGCCTAACAGTAACCCTAGGAAGGTAAATCAGCCGGGTATTAGGGTTCTTCCTAAGGAAAAAGCTGTGAAAGCAGCCATGTTGTGGACCTTCTGCACTCCCTTTGGGATGCCTTTGGCAGATGCAGTAAGCCTGGAACTCAGGGCTTTCTGGTTAAAAAAATCCTTGCCCTTGGCTGAGACCTAACCCTAACCCAAGGCAGATAAATCAGCCTAGGTATAGGGATGGTGCCAAGGAAAAAGCTGTGAAAGCAGCCATGTTGTTGTACTTTTGTACTCCCTTTGGGATGCCTTTCACAGCTCCTGTATGCCTGGAGCTCAGGGCTTCCTGGTTTAAAAAACCATGTCCCTAGCTGAGACTGGAGGCAGGTAATTCAGACTAGGCTTATCAATGGTGCCAATGAAAACGTGTGGAGGCAGCAATTTTCAGGCACTTTTGTACTCCCCTTGGCATGCCTTTCACAGCTTTCGTGTGCCTGGAGCTCAGGGCTTCCTGGTTTAAAAACCGTGTCCCTAGCTGAGACTGGAGGCAGGTAATTCAGCCTAGGCTTAGCAATGGTGCCAATGAAAACGTGTGGAGGCAGCCATTTTCTGGCACTTTTGTGCTCCCCTTGGGATGCCTTTCGCAGCTGCCGTGTGCCTGGAGCTCAGAGCTTGCTGGTTCAAAAAGCTCTACACCTAGGCGTAACCCTAACCCTAACCGTAACACTGGTCATTTAAATCAGCCTGGGTTTAGGAATTATCCCAAGGGAAAAGCTGTGGAGACAGCCATGTTGTGGCACTTTTGCGCTCCCCTTGGGATGCCTTTCACAGCTGCAGTGTGCTTGGAGCACAAGGCTTCCTGGTTTAAAAAACCACAACTTTAGCCCAAACTGGAGGCTTCTAAATCAGCCTTCGTTTCGGGACGTCCCCAAGGAAAAAGCTGTGGAGGCAGGCATGTTGAGGCACTTCTGCGCTCTTCTTGGGTAGTCCTTCGCAGCTGCTGTGTTCTTGGAACTCAGGGCTTTCTGGTTAAAAGAACACTAACCCTAGGCCTAACTCAAACCTTAAGCCTAGGAAGGAAAATCAGCCTATGATTCGGGATGGTCTCATGGAAATAGCAGTGGAGGCAGCCAAGTTGTGTCACTTTTGTGCTCCCCTTGGGATGCCTTTAACAGCTGCAGTGTGCCTGGAGCACAGGGCTTCCTGGTTTTAAAAGTCCTAGGCCTAAGCCTAACAATAACCCTAGGAAGGTAAATCAGCCGGGTATTAGGGTTCTTCCTAAGGAAAAAGCTGTGAAAGCAGCCATGTTGTGGCACTTCTGTACTCTCTTTGGGATGCCTTTGGCAGATGCAGTAAGCCTGGAACTCAGGGCTTTCTGGTTAAAAAAATCCTTGCCCTTGTCTGACCCCTAACCCAAACCCAAGGCAGATCAATCAGCCTAGGTATAGGGATGGTGCCAAGGAAAAAGCTGTGAAAGCTGCCATGTTGTTGTACTTTTGTACTCCCTTTGGGATGCCTTTCACAGCTGCCATGTGCTTGGAGCTCAGGGCTTCCTGGTGTAAAAAACCATGTCCCTAGCTGAGACTGGAGGCAGGTAATTCAGACTAGGCTTATCAATGGTGCCAATGAAAACGTGTGGAGGCAGCCATTTTCTGGCACTTTTGTACTCCCCTTGGGATGCCTTTCACAGCTGCAGTGTGTCTGGAGCACAGGGCTTCCTGGTTTAAAAGACCATGTCCCTAGCTGAGACTGGAGGCAGGTAATTCAGCCTAGGCTTAGCAATGGTGCCAATGAAAACGTGTGGAGGCAGCCATTTTCTGGCACTTTTGTGCTCCCCTTGTGATGCCTTTCGCAGCTGCCGTGTGCCTGGAGCTCAGAGCTTGCTGGTTCAAAAAGCTCTACACCTAGGCGTAACCCTAACCCTAACCGTAACACTGGTCATTTAAATCAGCCTGGGTTTAGGAATTATCCCAAGGGAAAAGCTGTGGACACAGCCATGTTGTGGCTTTTTTGCGCTCCCCTTGGGATGCCTTTCACAGCTGCAGTGTGCTTGGAGCACAGGGCTTCCTGGTGTAAAAAACCACAACTTTAGCCCAAACTGGAGGCTTCTAAATCAGCCTTCGTTTCGGGACGTCCCCAAGGAAAAAGCTGTGGAGGCAGACATGTTGAGGCACTTCTGCGCTCTTCTTGGGTAGTCCTTCGCAGCTGCTGTGTTCTTGGAACTCAGGGCTTTCTGGTTAAAAGAACACTAACCCTAGGCCTAACTCAAACCTTAAGCCTAGGAAGGAAAATCAGCCTATGATTCGGGATGGTCTCATGGAAATAGCAGTGGAGGCAGCCAAGTTGTGTCACTTTTGTGCTCCCCTTGGGATGCCTTTAACAGCTGCAGTGTGCCTGGAGCACAGGGCTTCCTGGTTTTAAAAGTCCTAGGCCTAAGCCTAACAATAACCCTAGGAAGGTAAATCAGCCGGGTATTAGGGTTCTTCCTAAGGAAAAAGCTGTGAAAGCAGCCATGTTGTGGCACTTCTGTGCTCTCTTTGGGATGCCTTTGGCAGATGCAGTAAGCCTGGAACTCAGGGCTTTCTGGTTAAAAAAATCCTTGCCCTTGTCTGACCCCTAACCCAAACCCAAGGCAGATAAATCAGCCTAGGTATAGGGATGGTGCCAAGGAAAAAGCTGTGAAAGCTGCCATGTTGTTGTACTTTTGTACTCCCTTTGGGATGCCTTTCACAGCTGCCATGTGCTTGGAGCTCAGGGCTTCCTGGTGTAAAAAACCATGTCCCTAGCTGAGACTGGAGGCAGGTAATTCAGACTAGGCTTATCAATGGTGCCAATGAAAACGTGTGGAGGCAGCCATTTTCTGGCACTTTTGTACTCCCCTTGGGATGCCTTTCACAGCTGCAGTGTGTCTGGAGCACAGGGCTTCCTGGTTTAAAAGACCATGTCCCTAGCTGAGACTGGAGGCAGGTAATTCAGACTAGGCTTATCAATGGTGCCAATGAAAACGTGTGGAGGCAGCCATTTTCTGGCACTTTTGTGCTCCCCTTGGGATGCCTTTCGCAGCTGCCGTGTGCCTGGAGCTCAGAGCTTGCTGGTTTAAAAAGCTCTACACCTAGGCGTAACCCTAACCCTAACTGTAACACTGGTCATTTAAATCAGCCTGGGTTTAGGAATTATCCCAAGGGAAAAGCTGTGGAGACAGCCATGTTGTGGCACTTTTGCGCTCCCCTTGGGATGCCTTTCACAGCTGCAGTGTGCTTGGAGCACAAGGCTTCCTGGTTTAAAAAACCACAACTTTAGCCCAAACTGGAGGCTTCTAAATCAGCCTTCATTTCGGGACGTCCCCAAGGAAAAAGCTGTGGAGGCAGGCATGTTGAGGCACTTCTGCGCTCTTCTTGGGTAGTCCTTCGCAGCTGCTGTGTTCTTGGAACTCAGGGCTTTCTGGTTAAAAGAACACTAACCCTAGGCCTAACTCAAACCTTAAGCCTAGGAAGGAAAATCAGCCTATGATTCGGGATGGTCTCATGGAAATAGCAGTGGAGGCAGCCAAGTTGTGTCACTTTTGCGCTCCCCTTGGGATGCCTTTAACAGCTGCAGTGTGCCTAGAGAACAGGGCTTCCTGGTTTTAAAAGTCCTAGGCCTAAGCCTAACAGTAACCCTAGGAAGGTAAATCAGCCGGGTATTACGGTTCTTCCTAAGGAAAAAGCTGTGAAAGCAGCCATGTTGTGGCGCTTCTGCGCTCCCTTTGGGATGACTTTGGCAGATGCAGTAAGCCTGGAACTCAGGGCTTCCTGGTTAAAAAAATCGTAGCCCTAGGCTGAGCCCTAACCCGAAATCTAGGCAGATAAATCAGCCTAGGTATAGGGATGGTGCCAAGGAAAAAGCTGTGAAAGCTGCCATGTTGTTGCACTTTTGTACTCCCCTTGGGATGCCTTTCACAGCTGCCGTGTGCCTGGAGCTCAGGGCTTCCTGGTTTAAAAAACCATGTCCCTAGCTGAGACTGGAGGCAGGTGATTCAGCCTAGGCTTAGCAATGGAGCCAATGAAAACGTGTGGAGGCAGCCATTTCCTGGCACTTTTGTGCTCCCCTTGGGATGCCTTTCACAGCTGCCGTGTGCCTGGAGCTCAGAGCTTGCTGGTTCAAAAAGCTCTACACCTAGGCGTAACCCTAACCCTAACCGTAACACTGGTCATTTAAATCAGCCTGGGTTTAGGAATTATCCCAAGGGAAAAGCTGTGGAGACAGCCATGTTGTGGCACTTTTGCGCTCCCCTTGGGATGCCTTTCACAGCTGCAGTGTGCTTGGAGCACAGGGCTTCCTGGTTTAAAAAACCACAACTTTAGCCCAAACTGGAGGCTTCTAAATCAGCCTTCGTTTCGGGACGTCCCCAAGGAAAAAGCTGTGCAGGCAGGCATGTTGAGGCACTTCTGCGCTCTTCTTGGGTAGTCCTTCGCAGCTGCTGTGTTCTTGGAACTCAGGGCTTTCTGGTTAAAAGAACACTAACCCTAGGCCTAACTCAAACCTTAAGCCTAGGAAGGAAAATCAGCCTATGATTCGGGATGGTCTCATGGAAATAGCAGTGGAGGCAGCCAAGTTGTGTCACTTTTGCGCTCCCCTTGGGATGCCTTTAACAGCTGCAGTGTGCCTGGAGCACAGGGCTTCCTGGTTTTAAAAGTCCTAGGCCTAAGCCTAACAGTAACCCTAGGAAGGTAAATCAGCCGGGTATTAGGGTTCTTCCTAAGGAAAAAGCTGTGAAAGCAGCCATGTTGTGGACCTTCTGCGCTCCCTTCGGGATGCCTTTGGCAGATGCAGTAAGCCTGGAACTCAGGGCTTTCTGGTTAAAAAAATCCTTGCCCTTGGCTGAGACCTAACCCTAACCCAAGGCAGATAAATCAGCCTAGGTATAGGGATGGTGCCAAGGAAAAAGCTGTGAAAGCAGCCATGTTGTTGTACTTTTGTACTCCCTTTGGGATGCCTTTCACAGCTCCTGTATGCCTGGAGCTCAGGGCTTCCTGGTTTAAAAAACCATGTCCCTAGCTGAGACTGGAGGCAGGTAATTCAGACTAGGCTTATCAATGGTGCCAATGAAAACGTGTGGAGGCAGCAATTTTCAGGCACTTTTGTACTCCCCTTGGCATGCCTTTCACAGCTTTCGTGTGCCTGGAGCTCAGGGCTTCCTGGTTTAAAAACCGTGTCCCTAGCTGAGACTGGAGGCAGGTAATTCAGCCTAGGCTTAGCAATGTTGCCAATGAAAACGTGTGGAGGCAGCCATTTTCTGGCACTTTTGCGCTCCCCTTGGGATGCCTTTCACAGCTGCAGTGTGCTTGGAGCTCAGGGCTTCCTGGTTTAAAAAACCACAACTTTAGCCCAAACTGCAGGCTTCTAAATCAGCCTTCGTTTCGGGACGTCCCCAAGGAAAAAGCTGTGCAGGCAGGCATGTTGAGGCACTTCTGTGCTCTTCTTGGGCAGTCCTTCGCAGCTGCTGTGTTCTTGGAACTCAGGGCTTTCTGGTTAAAAGAACACTAACCCTAGGCCTAACTCAAACCTTAAGCCTAGGAAGGAAAATCAGCCTATGATTCGGGATGGTCTCATGGAAATAGCAGTGGAGGCAGCCAAGTTGTGTCACTTTTGCGCTCCCCTTGGGATGCCTTTAAAAGCTGCAGTGTGCCTGGAGCACAGGGCTTCCTGGTTTTAAAAGTCCTAGGCCTAAGCCTAACAGTAACCCTAGGAAGGTAAATCAGCCGGGTATTAGGGTTCTTCCTAAGGAAAAAGCTGTGAAAGCAGCCATGTTGTGGCACTTCTGCGCTCCCTTTGGGATGACTTTGGCAGATGCAGTAAGCCTGGAACTCAGGGCTTCCTGGTTAAAAAAATCCTAGCCCTAGGCTGAGCCCTAACCCTAACCCTAGGCAGATAAATCAGCCTAGGTATAGGGATGGTGCCAAGGAAAAAGCTGTGAAAGCTGCCATGTTGTTGCACTTTTGTACTCCCCTTGGGATGCCTTTCACAGCTGCCGTGTGCCTGGAGCACAGGGCTTCCTGGTTTAAAAAACCATGTCCCTAGCTGAGACTGGAGGCAGGTAATTCAGACTAGGCCTTTCAATGGTGCCAATGAAAACGTGTGGAGGCAGCCATTTTATGGAACTTTTGTACTCCCCTTGGGATGCCTTTCACAGCTGCAGTGTGCTTGGAGCTCAGGGCTTCCTGGTTTAAAAACCGTGTCCCTAGCTGAGACGGGAGGCAGGTGATTCAGCCTAGGCTTAGCAATGGTGCCAATGAAAACGTGTGGAGGCAGCCATTTTCTGGCACTTTTGTGCTCCCCGTGTGATGCCTTTCGCAGCTGCCGTGTGCCTGGAGCTCAGAGCTTGCTGGTTCAAAAAGCTCTACACCTAGGCGTAACCCTAACCCTAACCGTAACACTGGTCATTTAAATCAGCCTGGGTTTAGGAATTATCCCAAGGGAAAAGCTGTGGACACAGCCATGTTGTGGCTTTTTTGCGCTCCCCTTGGGATGCCTTTCACAGCTGCAGTGTGCTTGGAGCACAGGGCTTCCTGGTGTAAAAAACCACAACTTTAGCCCAAACTGGAGGCTTCTAAATCAGCCTTCGTTTCGGGACGTCCCCAAGGAAAAAGCTGTGGAGGCAGGCATGTTGAGGCACTTCTGCGCTCTTCTTGGGTAGTCCTTCGCAGCTGCTGTGTTCTTGGAACTCAGGGCTTTCTGGTTAAAAGAACACTAACCCTAGGCCTAACTCAAACCTTAAGCCTAGGAAGGAAAATCAGCCTATGATTCGGGATGGTCTCATGGAAATAGCAGTGGAGGCAGCCAAGTTGTGTCACTTTTGTGCTCCCCTTGGGATGCCTTTAACAGCTGCAGTGTGCCTGGAGCACAGGGCTTCCTGGTTTTAAAAGTCCTAGGCCTAAGCCTAACAATAACCCTAGGAAGGTAAATCAGCCGGGTATTAGGGTTCTTCCTAAGGAAAAAGCTGTGAAAGCAGCCATGTTGTGGCACTTCTGTACTCTCTTTGGGATGCCTTTGGCAGATGCAGTAAGCCTGGAACTCAGGGCGTTCTGGTTAAAAAAATCCTTGCCCTTGTCTGACCCCTAACCCAAACCCAAGGCAGATAAATCAGCCTAGGTATAGGGATGGTGCCAAGGAAAAAGCTGTGAAAGCTGCCATGTTGTTGTACTTTTGTACTCCCTTTGGGATGCCTTTCACAGCTGCCATGTGCTTGGAGCTCAGGGCTTCCTGGTGTAAAAAACCACGTCCCTAGCTGAGACTGGAGGCAGGTAATTCAGACTAGGCTTATCAATGGTGCCAATGAAAACGTGTGGAGGCAGCCATTTCCTGGCACTTTTGTGCTCCCCTTGGGATGCCTTTCACAGCTGCCGTGTGCCTGGAGCTCAGAGCTTGCTGGTTCAAAAAGCTCTACACCTAGGCGTAACCCTAACCCTAACCGTAACACTGGTCATTTAAATCAGCCTGGGTTTAGGAATTATCCCAAGGGAAAAGCTGTGGAGACAGCCATGTTGTGGCACTTTTGCGCTCCCCTTGGGATGCCTTTCACAGCTGCAGTGTGCTTGGAGCACAGGGCTTCCTGGTTTAAAAAACCACAACTTTAGCCCAAACTGGAGGCTTCTAAATCAGCCTTCGTTTCGGGACGTCCCCAAGGAAAAAGCTGTGCAGGCAGGCATGTTGAGGCACTTCTGCGCTCTTCTTGGGTAGTCCTTCGCAGCTGCTGTGTTCTTGGAACTCAGGGCTTTCTGGTTAAAAGAACACTAACCCTAGGCCTAACTCAAACCTTAAGCCTAGGAAGGAAAATCAGCCTATGATTCGGGATGGTCTCATGGAAATAGCAGTGGAGGCAGCCAAGTTGTGTCACTTTTGCGCTCCCCTTGGGATGCCTTTAACAGCTGCAGTGTGCCTGGAGCACAGGGCTTCCTGGTTTTAAAAGTCCTAGGCCTAAGCCTAACAGTAACCCTAGGAAGGTAAATCAGCCGGGTATTAGGGTTCTTCCTAAGGAAAAAGCTGTGAAAGCAGCCATGTTGTGGACCTTCTGCGCTCCCTTCGGGATGCCTTTGGCAGATGCAGTAAGCCTGGAACTCAGGGCTTTCTGGTTAAAAAAATCCTTGCCCTTGGCTGAGACCTAACCCTAACCCAAGGCAGATAAATCAGCCTAGGTATAGGGATGGTGCCAAGGAAAAA
This sequence comes from Ammospiza caudacuta, assembly GCF_027887145.1. Taxonomy (NCBI): domain Eukaryota; kingdom Metazoa; phylum Chordata; class Aves; order Passeriformes; family Passerellidae; genus Ammospiza; species Ammospiza caudacuta. Next base: position 465,309 of record NW_026683131.1, on the reverse strand, counting down.
GCTGTGAAAGCAGCCATGTTGTTGTACTTTTGTACTCCCTTTGGGATGCCTTTCACAGCTCCTGTATGCCTGGAGCTCAGGGCTTCCTGGTTTAAAAAACCATGTCCCTAGCTGAGACTGGAGGCAGGTAATTCAGACTAGGCTTATCAATGGTGCCAATGAAAACGTGTGGAGGCAGCAATTTTCAGGCACTTTTGTACTCCCCTTGGCATGCCTTTCACAGCTTTCGTGTGCCTGGAGCTCAGGGCTTCCTGGTTTAAAAACCGTGTCCCTAGCTGAGACTGGAGGCAGGTAATTCAGCCTAGGCTTAGCAATGTTGCCAATGAAAACGTGTGGAGGCAGCCATGTTGTGGCACTTTTGCGCTCCCCTTGGGATGCCTTTCACAGCTGCAGTGTGCTTGGAGCTCAGGGCTTCCTGGTTTAAAAAACCACAACTTTAGCCCAAACTGCAGGCTTCTAAATCAGCCTTCGTTTCGGGACGTCCCCAAGGAAAAAGCTGTGCAGGCAGGCATGTTGAGGCACTTCTGTGCTCTTCTTGGGCAGTCCTTCGCAGCTGCTGTGTTCTTGGAACTCAGGGCTTTCTGGTTAAAAGAACACTAACCCTAGGCCTAACTCAAACCTTAAGCCTAGGAAGGAAAATCAGCCTATGATTCGGGATGGTCTCATGGAAATAGCAGTGGAGGCAGCCAAGTTGTGTCACTTTTGCGCTCCCCTTGGGATGCCTTTAAAAGCTGCAGTGTGCCTGGAGCACAGGGCTTCCTGGTTTTAAAAGTCCTAGGCCTAAGCCTAACAGTAACCCTAGGAAGGTAAATCAGCCGGGTATTAGGGTTCTTCCTAAGGAAAAAGCTGTGAAAGCAGCCATGTTGTGGCACTTCTGCGCTCCCTTTGGGATGCCTTTGGCAGATGCAGTAAGCCTGGAACTCAGGGCTTCCTGGTTAAAAAAATCCTAGCCCTAGGCTGAGCCCTAACCCTAACCCTAGGCAGATAAATCAGCCTAGGTATAGGGATGGTGCCAAGGAAAAAGCTGTGAAAGCTGCCATGTTGTTGCACTTTTGTACTCCCCTTGGGATGCCTTTCACAGCTGCCGTGTGCCTGGAGCACAGGGCTTCCTGGTTTAAAAAACCATGTCCCTAGCTGAGACTGGAGGCAGGTAATTCAGACTAGGCCTTTCAATGGTGCCAATGAAAACGTGTGGAGGCAGCCATTTTATGGAACTTTTGTACTCCCCTTGGGATGCCTTTCACAGCTGCAGTGTGCTTGGAGCTCAGGGCTTCCTGGTTTAAAAACCGTGTCCCTAGCTGAGACGGGAGGCAGGTGATTCAGCCTAGGCTTAGCAATGGTGCCAATGAAAACGTGTGGAGGCAGCCATTTTCTGGCACTTTTGTGCTCCCCGTGTGATGCCTTTCGCAGCTGCCGTGTGCCTGGAGCTCAGAGCTTGCTGGTTCAAAAAGCTCTACACCTAGGCGTAACCCTAACCCTAACCGTAACACTGGTCATTTAAATCAGCCTGGGTTTAGGAATTATCCCAAGGGAAAAGCTGTGGACACAGCCATGTTGTGGCTTTTTTGCGCTCCCCTTGGGATGCCTTTCACAGCTGCAGTGTGCTTGGAGCACAGGGCTTCCTGGTGTAAAAAACCACAACTTTAGCCCAAACTGGAGGCTTCTAAATCAGCCTTCGTTTCGGGACGTCCCCAAGGAAAAAGCTGTGGAGGCAGGCATGTTGAGGCACTTCTGCGCTCTTCTTGGGTAGTCCTTCGCAGCTGCTGTGTTCTTGGAACTCAGGGCTTTCTGGTTAAAAGAACACTAACCCTAGGCCTAACTCAAACCTTAAGCCTAGGAAGGAAAATCAGCCTATGATTCGGGATGGTCTCATGGAAATAGCAGTGGAGGCAGCCAAGTTGTGTCACTTTTGTGCTCCCCTTGGGATGCCTTTAACAGCTGCAGTGTGCCTGGAGCACAGGGCTTCCTGGTTTTAAAAGTCCTAGGCCTAAGCCTAACAATAACCCTAGGAAGGTAAATCAGCCGGGTATTAGGGTTCTTCCTAAGGAAAAAGCTGTGAAAGCAGCCATGTTGTGGCACTTCTGTACTCTCTTTGGGATGCCTTTGGCAGATGCAGTAAGCCTGGAACTCAGGGCGTTCTGGTTAAAAAAATCCTTGCCCTTGTCTGACCCCTAACCCAAACCCAAGGCAGATAAATCAGCCTAGGTATAGGGATGGTGCCAAGGAAAAAGCTGTGAAAGCTGCCATGTTGTTGTACTTTTGTACTCCCTTTGGGATGCCTTTCACAGCTGCCATGTGCTTGGAGCTCAGGGCTTCCTGGTGTAAAAAACCACGTCCCTAGCTGAGACTGGAGGCAGGTAATTCAGACTAGGCTTATCAATGGTGCCAATGAAAACGTGTGGAGGCAGCCATTTCCTGGCACTTTTGTGCTCCCCTTGGGATGCCTTTCACAGCTGCCGTGTGCCTGGAGCTCAGAGCTTGCTGGTTCAAAAAGCTCTACACCTAGGCGTAACCCTAACCCTAACCGTAACACTGGTCATTTAAATCAGCCTGGGTTTAGGAATTATCCCAAGGGAAAAGCTGTGGAGACAGCCATGTTGTGGCACTTTTGCGCTCCCCTTGGGATGCCTTTCACAGCTGCAGTGTGCTTGGAGCACAGGGCTTCCTGGTTTAAAAAACCACAACTTTAGCCCAAACTGGAGGCTTCTAAATCAGCCTTCGTTTCGGGACGTCCCCAAGGAAAAAGCTGTGCAGGCAGGCATGTTGAGGCACTTCTGCGCTCTTCTTGGGTAGTCCTTCGCAGCTGCTGTGTTCTTGGAACTCAGGGCTTTCTGGTTAAAAGAACACTAACCCTAGGCCTAACTCAAACCTTAAGCCTAGGAAGGAAAATCAGCCTATGATTCGGGATGGTCTCATGGAAATAGCAGTGGAGGCAGCCAAGTTGTGTCACTTTTGCGCTCCCCTTGGGATGCCTTTAACAGCTGCAGTGTGCCTGGAGCACAGGGCTTCCTGGTTTTAAAAGTCCTAGGCCTAAGCCTAACAGTAACCCTAGGAAGGTAAATCAGCCGGGTATTAGGGTTCTTCCTAAGGAAAAAGCTGTGAAAGCAGCCATGTTGTGGACCTTCTGCGCTCCCTTCGGGATGCCTTTGGCAGATGCAGTAAGCCTGGAACTCAGGGCTTTCTGGTTAAAAAAATCCTTGCCCTTGGCTGAGACCTAACCCTAACCCAAGGCAGATAAATCAGCCTAGGTATAGGGATGGTGCCAAGGAAAAAGCTGTGAAAGCAGCCATGTTGTTGTACTTTTGTACTCCCTTTGGGATGCCTTTCACAGCTCCTGTATGCCTGGAGCTCAGGGCTTCCTGGTTTAAAAAACCATGTCCCTAGCTGAGACTGGAGGCAGGTAATTCAGACTAGGCTTATCAATGGTGCCAATGAAAACGTGTGGAGGCAGCAATTTTCAGGCACTTTTGTACTCCCCTTGGCATGCCTTTCACAGCTTTCGTGTGCCTGGAGCTCAGGGCTTCCTGGTTTAGAAACCGTGTCCCTAGCTGAGACTGGAGGCAGGTAATTCAGCCTAGGCTTAGCAATGCTGCCAATGAAAACGTGTGGAGGCAGCCATGTTGTGGCACTTTTGCGCTCCCCTTGGGATGCCTTTCACAGCTGCAGTGTGCTTGGAGCTCAGGGCTTCCTGGTTTAAAAAACCACAACTTTAGCCCAAACTGCAGGCTTCTAAATCAGCCTTCGTTTCGGGACGTCCCCAAGGAAAAAGCTGTGCAGGCAGGCATGTTGAGGCACTTCTGTGCTCTTCTTGGGCAGTCCTTCGCAGCTGCTGTGTTCTTGGAACTCAGGGCTTTCTGGTTAAAAGAACACTAACCCTAGGCCTAACTCAAACCTTAAGCCTAGGAAGGAAAATCAGCCTATGATTCGGGATGGTCTCATGGAAATAGCAGTGGAGGCAGCCAAGTTGTGTCACTTTTGCGCTCCCCTTGGGATGCCTTTAAAAGCTGCAGTGTGCCTGGAGCACAGGGCTTCCTGGTTTTAAAAGTCCTAGGCCTAAGCCTAACAGTAACCCTAGGAAGGTAAATCAGCCGGGTATTAGGGTTCTTCCTAAGGAAAAAGCTGTGAAAGCAGCCATGTTGTGGCACTTCTGCGCTCCCTTTGGGATGCCTTTGGCAGATGCAGTAAGCCTGGAACTCAGGGCTTCCTGGTTAAAAAAATCATAGCCCTAGGCTGAGCCCTAACCCTAACCCTAGGCAGATAAATCAGCCTAGGTATAGGGATGGTGCCAAGGAAAAAGCTGTGAAAGCTGCCATGTTGTTGCACTTTTGTACTCCCCTTGGGATGCCTTTCACAGCTGCCGTGTGCCTGGAGCACAGGGCTTCCTGGTTTAAAAAACCATGTCCCTAGCTGAGACTGGAGGCAGGTAATTCAGACTAGGCCTTTCAATGGTGCCAATGAAAACGTGTGGAGGCAGCCATTTTATGGAACTTTTGTACTCCCCTTGGGATGCCTTTCACAGCTGCAGTGTGCTTGGAGCTCAGGGCTTCCTGGTTTAAAAACCGTGTCCCTAGCTGAGACGGGAGGCAGGTGATTCAGCCTAGGCTTAGCAATGGTGCCAATGAAAACGTGTGGAGGCAGCCATTTTCTGGCACTTTTGTGCTCCCCGTGTGATGCCTTTCGCAGCTGCCGTGTGCCTGGAGCTCAGAGCTTGCTGGTTCAAAAAGCTCTACACCTAGGCGTAACCCTAACCCTAACCGTAACACTGGTCATTTAAATCAGCCTGGGTTTAGGAATTATCCCAAGGGAAAAGCTGTGGACACAGCCATGTTGTGGCTTTTTTGCGCTCCCCTTGGGATGCCTTTCACAGCTGCAGTGTGCTTGGAGCACAGGGCTTCCTGGTGTAAAAAACCACAACTTTAGCCCAAACTGGAGGCTTCTAAATCAGCCTTCGTTTCGGGACGTCCCCAAGGAAAAAGCTGTGGAGGCAGGCATGTTGAGGCACTTCTGCGCTCTTCTTGGGTAGTCCTTCGCAGCTGCTGTGTTCTTGGAACTCAGGGCTTTCTGGTTAAAAGAACACTAACCCTAGGCCTAACTCAAACCTTAAGCCTAGGAAGGAAAATCAGCCTATGATTCGGGATGGTCTCATGGAAATAGCAGTGGAGGCAGCCAAGTTGTGTCACTTTTGTGCTCCCCTTGGGATGCCTTTAACAGCTGCAGTGTGCCTGGAGCACAGGGCTTCCTGGTTTTAAAAGTCCTAGGCCTAAGCCTAACAATAACCCTAGGAAGGTAAATCAGCCGGGTATTAGGGTTCTTCCTAAGGAAAAAGCTGTGAAAGCAGCCATGTTGTGGCACTTCTGTACTCTCTTTGGGATGCCTTTGGCAGATGCAGTAAGCCTGGAACTCAGGGCGTTCTGGTTAAAAAAATCCTTGCCCTTGTCTGACCCCTAACCCAAACCCAAGGCAGATAAATCAGCCTAGGTATAGGGATGGTGCCAAGGAAAAAGCTGTGAAAGCTGCCATGTTGTTGTACTTTTGTACTCCCTTTGGGATGCCTTTCACAGCTGCCATGTGCTTGGAGCTCAGGGCTTCCTGGTGTAAAAAACCACGTCCCTAGCTGAGACTGGAGGCAGGTAATTCAGACTAGGCTTATCAATGGTGCCAATGAAAACGTGTGGAGGCAGCCATTTTCTGGCACTTTTGTACTCCCCTTGGGATGCCTTTCACAGCTGCAGTGTGTCTGGAGCACAGGGCTTCCTGGTTTAAAAGACCATGTCCCTAGCTGAGACTGGAGGCAGGTAATTCAGCCTAGGCTTAGCAATGGTGCCAATGAAAACGTGTGGAGGCAGCCATTTTCTGGCACTTTTGTGCTCCCCTTGGGATGCCTTTCACAGCTGCCGTGTGCCTGGAGCTCAGAGCTTGCTGGTTTAAAAAGCTCTACACCTAGGCGTAACCCTAACCCTGAGCGTAACACTGGTCATTTAAATCAGCCTGGGTTTAGGAATTATCCCAAGGGAAAAGCTGTGGAGACAGCCATGTTGTGGCACTTTTGCGCTCCCCTTGGGATGCCTTTCACAGCTGCAGTGTGCTTGGAGCACAAGGCTTCCTGGTTTAAAAAACCACAACTTTAGCCCAAACTGGAGGCTTCTAAATCAGCCTTCGTTTCGGGACGTCCCCAAGGAAAAAGCTGTGGAGGCAGGCATGTTGAGGCACTTCTGCGCTCTTCTTGGGTAGTCCTTCGCAGCTGCTGTGTTCTTGGAACTCAGGGCTTTCTGGTTAAAAGAACACTAACCCTAGGCCTAACTCAAACCTTAAGCCTAGGAAGGAAAATCAGCCTATGATTCGGGATGGTCTCATGGAAATAGCAGTGGAGGCAGCCAAGTTGTGTCACTTTTGCGCTCCCCTTGGGATGCCTTTAACAGCTGCAGTGTGCCTAGAGAACAGGGCTTCCTGGTTTTAAAAGTCCTAGGCCTAAGCCTAACAGTAACCCTAGGAAGGTAAATCAGCCGGGTATTAGGGTTCTTCCTAAGGAAAAAGCTGTGAAAGCAGCCATGTTGTGGCGCTTCTGCGCTCCCTTTGGGATGACTTTGGCAGATGCAGTAAGCCTGGAACTCAGGGCTTCCTGGTTAAAAAAATCGTAGCCCTAGGCTGAGCCCTAACCCGAACCCTAGGCAGATAAATCAGCCTAGGTATAGGGATGGTGCCAAGGAAAAAGCTGTGAAAGCTGCCATGTTGTTGCACTTTTGTACTCCCCTTGGGATGCCTTTCACAGCTGCCGTGTGCCTGGAGCTCAGGGCTTCCTGGTTTAAAAAACCATGTCCCTAGCTGAGACTGGAGGCAGGTGATTCAGCCTAGGCTTAGCAATGGAGCCAATGAAAACGTGTGGAGGCAGCCATTTCCTGGCACTTTTGTGCTCCCCTTGGGATGCCTTTCGCAGCTGCCGTGTGCCTGGAGCTCAGAGCTTGCTGGTTCAAAAAGCTCTACACATAGGCGTAACCCTAACCCTAACCGTAACACTGGTCATTTAAATCAGCCTGGGTTTAGGAATTATCCCAAGGGAAAAGCTGTGGAGACAGCCATGTTGTGGCACTTTTGCGCTCCCCTTGGGATGCTGTTCACAGCTGCAGTGTGCTTGGAGCACAGGGCTTCCTGGTTTAAAAAACCACAACTTTAGCCCAAACTGGAGGCTTCTAAATCAGCCTTCGTTTCGGGACGTCCCCAAGGAAAAAGCTGTGCAGGCAGGCATGTTGAGGCACTTCTGCGCTCTTCTTGGGTAGTCCTTCGCAGCTGCTGTGTTCTTGGAACTCAGGGCTTTCTGGTTAAAAGAACACTAACCCTAGGCCTAACTCAAACCTTAAGCCTAGGAAGGAAAATCAGCCTATGATTCGGGATGGTCTCATGGAAATAGCAGTGGAGGCAGCCAAGTTGTGTCACTTTTGCGCTCCCCTTGGGATGCCTTTAACAGCTGCAGTGTGCCTGGAGCACAGGGCTTCCTGGTTTTAAAAGTCCTAGGCCTAAGCCTAACAGTAACCCTAGGAAGGTAAATCAGCCGGGTATTAGGGTTCTTCCTAAGGAAAAAGCTGTGAAAGCAGCCATGTTGTGGACCTTCTGCGCTCCCTTTGGGATGCCTTTGGCAGATGCAGTAAGCCTGGAACTCAGGGCTTCCTGGTTAAAAAAATCCTTGCCCTTGGCTGAGACCTAACCCTAACCCAAGGCAGATAAATCAGCCTAGGTATAGGGATGGTGCCAAGGAAAAAGCTGTGAAAGCAGCCATGTTGTTGTACTTTTGTACTCCCTTTGGGATGCCTTTCACAGCTTCTGTATGCCTGGAGCTCAGGGCTTCCTGGTTTAAAAAACCATGTCCCTAGCTGAGACTGGAGGCAGGTAATTCAGACTAGGCTTATCAATGGTGCCAATGAAAACGTGTGGAGGCAGCAATTTTCAGGCACTTTTGTACTCCCCTTGGCATGCCTTTCACAGCTTTCGTGTGCTTGGAGCTCAGGGCTTCCTGGTTTAAAAACCGTGTCCCCAGCTGAGACTGGAGGCAGGTAATTCAGCCTAGGCTTAGCAATGGTGCCAATGAAAACGTGTGGAGGCAGCCATTTTCTGGCACTTTTGTGCTCCCCTTGTGATGCCTTTCGCAGCTGCCGTGTGCCTGGAGCTCAGAGCTTGCTGGTTCAAAAAGCTCTACACCTAGGCGTAACCCTAACCCTAACCGTAACACTGGTCATTTAAATCAGCCTGGGTTTAGGAATTATCCCAAGGGAAAAGCTGTGGACACAGCCATGTTGTGGCTTTTTTGCGCTCCCCTTGGGATGCCTTTCACAGCTGCAGTGTGCTTGGAGCACAGGGCTTCCTGGTGTAAAAAACCACAACTTTAGCCCAAACTGGAGGCTTCTAAATCAGCCTTCGTTTCGGGACGTCCCCAAGGAAAAAGCTGTGGAGGCAGACATGTTGAGGCACTTCTGCGCTCTTCTTGGGTAGTCCTTCGCAGCTGCTGTGTTCTTGGAACTCAGGGCTTTCTGGTTAAAAGAACACTAACCCTAGGCCTAACTCAAACCTTAAGCCTAGGAAGGAAAATCAGCCTATGATTCGGGATGGTCTCATGGAAATAGCAGTGGAGGCAGCCAAGTTGTGTCACTTTTGTGCTCCCCTTGGGATGCCTTTAACAGCTGCAGTGTGCCTGGAGCACAGGGCTTCCTGGTTTTAAAAGTCCTAGGCCTAAGCCTAACAATAACCCTAGGAAGGTAAATCAGCCGGGTATTAGGGTTCTTCCTAAGGAAAAAGCTGTGAAAGCAGCCATGTTGTGGCACTTCTGTGCTCTCTTTGGGATGCCTTTGGCAGATGCAGTAAGCCTGGAACTCAGGGCTTTCTGGTTAAAAAAATCCTTGCCCTTGTCTGACCCCTAACCCAAACCCAAGGCAGATATATCAGCCTAGGTATAGGGATGGTGCCAAGGAAAAAGCCGTGAAAGCTGCCATGTTGTTGTACTTTTGTACTCCCTTTGGGATGCCTTTCACAGCTGCCATGTGCTTGGAGCTCAGGGCTTCCTGGTGTAAAAAACCATGTCCCTAGCTGAGACTGGAGGCAGGTAATTCAGACTAGGCTTATCAATGGTGCCAATGAAAACGTGTGGAGGCAGCCATTTTCTGGCACTTTTGTACTCCCCTTGGGATGCCTTTCACAGCTGCAGTGTGTCTGGAGCACAGGGCTTCCTGGTTTAAAAGACCATGTCCCTAGCTGAGACTGGAGGCAGGTAATTCAGCCTAGGCTTAGCAATGGTGCCAATGAAAACGTGTGGAGGCAGCCATTTTCTGGCACTTTTGTGCTCCCCTTGGGATGCCTTTCGCAGCTGCCGTGTGCCTGGAGCTCAGAGCTTGCTGGTTCAAAAAGCTCTACACCTAGGCGTAACCCTAACCCTAACCGTAACACTGGTCATTTAAATCAGCCTGGGTTTAGGAATTATCCCAAGGGAAAAGCTGTGGAGACAGCCATGTTGTGGCACTTTTGCGCTCCCCTTGGGATGCCTTTCACAGCTGCAGTGTGCTTGGAGCACAGGGCTTCCTGGTGTAAAAAACCACAACTTTAGCCCAAACTGGAGGCTTCTAAATCAGCCTTCGTTTCGGGACGTCCCCAAGGAAAAAGCTGTGCAGGCAGGCATGTTGAGGCACTTCTGCGCTCTTCTTGGGTAGTCCTTCGCAGCTGCTGTGTTCTTGGAACTCAGGGCTTTCTGGTTAAAAGAACACTAACCCTAGGCCTAACTCAAACCTTAAGCCTAGGAAGGAAAATCAGCCTATGATTCGGGATGGTCTCATGGAAATAGCAGTGGAGGCAGCCAAGTTGTGTCACTTTTGTGCTCCCCTTGGGATGCCTTTAACAGCTGCAGTGTGCCTGGAGCACAGGGCTTCCTGGTTTTAAAAGTCCTAGGCCTAAGCCTAACAATAACCCTAGGAAGGTAAATCAGCCGGGTATTAGGGTTCTTCCTAAGGAAAAAGCTGTGAAAGCAGCCATGTTGTGGCACTTCTGTACTCTCTTTGGGATGCCTTTGGCAGATGCAGTAAGCCTGGAACTCAGGGCGTTCTGGTTAAAAAAATCCTTGCCCTTGTCTGACCCCTAACCCAAACCCAAGGCAGATAAATCAGCCTAGGTATAGGGATGGTGCCAAGGAAAAAGCTGTGAAAGCTGCCATGTTGTTGTACTTTTGTACTCCCTTTGGGATGCCTTTCACAGCTGCCATGTGCTTGGAGCTCAGGGCTTCCTGGTGTAAAAAACCATGTCCCTAGCTGAGACTGGAGGCAGGTAATTCAGACTAGGCTTATCAATGGTGCCAATGAAAACGTGTGGAGGCAGCCATTTTCTGGCACTTTTGTACTCCCCTTGGGATGCCTTTCACAGCTGCAGTGTGTCTGGAGCACAGGGCTTCCTGGTTTAAAAGACCATGTCCCTAGCTGAGACTGGAGGCAGGTAATTCAGCCTAGGCTTAGCAATGGTGCCAATGAAAACGTGTGGAGGCAGCCATTTTCTGGCACTTTTGTGCTCCCCTTGGGATGCCTTTCACAGCTGCCGTGTGCCTGGAGCTCAGAGCTTGCTGGTTTAAAAAGCTCTACACCTAGGCGTAACCCTAACCCTAACCGTAACACTGGTCATTTAAATCAGCCTGGGTTTAGGAATTATCCCAAGGGAAAAGCTGTGGAGACAGCCATGTTGTGGCACTTTTGCGCTCCCCTTGGGATGCCTTTCACAGCTGCAGTGTGCTTGGAGCACAGGTCTTCCTGGTTTAAAAAACCACAACTTTAGCCCAAACTGGAGGCTTCTAAATCAGCCTTCGTTTCGGGACGTCCCCAAGGAAAAAGCTGTGGAGGCAGGCATGTTGAGGCACTTCTGCGCTCTTCTTGGGTAGTCCTTCGCAGCTGCTGTGTTCTTGGAACTCAGGGCTTTCTGGTTAAAAGAACACTAACCCTAGGCCTAACTCAAACCTTAAGCCTAGGAAGGAAAATCAGCCTATGATTCGGGATGGTCTCATGGAAATAGCAGTGGAGGCAGCCAAGTTGTGTCACTTTTGCGCTCCCCTTGGGATGCCTTTAACAGCTGCAGTGTGCCTGGAGCACAGGGCTTCCTGGTTTTAAAAGTCCTAGGCCTAAGCCTAACAGTAACCCTAGGAAGGTAAATCAGCCGGGTATTAGGGTTCTTCCTAAGGAAAAAGCTGTGAAAGCAGCCATGTTGTGGCACTTCTGCGCTCCCTTTGGGATGCCTTTGGCAGATGCAGTAAGCCTGGAACTCAGGGCGTTCTGGTTAAAAAAATCCTAGCCCTAGGCTGAGCTCTAACCCTAACCAGAGGCAGATAAATCAGCCTAGGTATAGGGATGGTGCCAAGGAAAAAGCTGTGAAAGCTGCCATGTTGTTGTACTTTTGTACTCCCTTTGGGATGCTTTTCACAGCTGCCATGTGCTTGGAACTCAGGGCTTCCTGGTGTAAAAAACCATGTCCCTTGCTGAGACTGGAGGCAGGTAATTCAGCCTAGGCTTATCAATGGTGCCAATGAAAACGTGTGGAGGCAGCCATTTTCTGGCACTTTTGTGCTCCCCTTGGGATGCCTTTCACAGCTGCCGTGTGCCTGGAGCTCAGAGCTTGCTGGTTTAAAAAGCTCTACACCTAGGCGTAACCCTAACCCTAACTGTAACACTGGTCATTTAAATCAGCCTGGGTTTAGGAATTATCCCAAGGGAAAAGCTGTGGAGACAGCCATGTTGTGGCACTTTTGCGCTCCCCTTGGGATGCCTTTCACAGCTGCAGTGTGCTTGGAGCACAAGGCTTCCTGGTTTAAAAAACCACAACTTTAGCCCAAACTGGAGGCTTCTAAATCAGCCTTCGTTTCGGGACGTCCCCAAGGAAAAAGCTGTGGAGGCAGGCATGTTGAGGCACTTCTGCGCTCTTCTTGGGTAGTCCTTCGCAGCTGCTGTGTTCTTGGAACTCAGGGCTTTCTGGTTAAAAGAACACTAACCCTAGGCCTAACTCAAACCTTAAGCCTAGGAAGGAAAATCAGCCTATGATTCGGGATGGTCTCATGGAAATAGCAGTGGAGGCAGCCAAGTTGTGTCACTTTTGCGCTCCCCTTGGGATGCCTTTAACAGCTGCAGTGTGCCTAGAGAACAGGGCTTCCTGGTTTTAAAAGTCCTAGGCCTAAGCCTAACAGTAACCCTAGGAAGGTAAATCAGCCGGGTATTAGGGTTCTTCCTAAGGAAAAAGCTGTGAAAGCAGCCATGTTGTGGCGCTTCTGCGCTCCCTTTGGGATGACTTTGGCAGATGCAGTAAGCCTGGAACTCAGGGCTTCCTGGTTAAAAAAATCGTAGCCCTAGGCTGAGCCCTAACCCGAACCCTAGGCAGATAAATCAGCCTAGGTATAGGGATGGTGCCAAGGAAAAAGCTGTGAAAGCTGCCATGTTGTTGCACTTTTGTACTCCCCTTGGGATGCCTTTCACAGCTGCCGTGTGCCTGGAGCTCAGGGCTTCCTGGTTTAAAAAACCATGTCCCTAGCTGAGACTGGAGGCAGGTGATTCAGCCTAGGCTTAGCAATGGAGCCAATGAAAACGTGTGGAGGCAGCCATTTCCTGGCACTTTTGTGCTCCCCTTGGGATGCCTTTCGCAGCTGCCGTGTGCCTGGAGCTCAGAGCTTGCTGGTTCAAAAAGCTCTACACCTAGGCGTAACCCTAACCCTAACCGTAACACTGGTCATTTAAATCAGCCTGGGTTTAGGAATTATCCCAAGGGAAAAGCTGTGGAGACAGCCATGTTGTGGCACTTTTGCGCTCCCCTTGGGATGCCTTTCACAGCTGCAGTGTGCTTGGAGCACAGGGCTTCCTGGTTTAAAAAACCACAACTTTAGCCCAAACTGGAGGCTTCTAAATCAGCCTTCGTTTCGGGACGTCCCCAAGGAAAAAGCTGTGCAGGCAGGCATGTTGAGGCACTTCTGCGCTCTTCTTGGGTAGTCCTTCGCAGCTGCTGTGTTCTTGGAACTCAGGGCTTTCTGGTTAAAAGAACACTAACCCTAGGCCTAACTCAAACCTTAAGCCTAGGAAGGAAAATCAGCCTATGATTCGGGATGGTCTCATGGAAATAGCAGTGGAGGCAGCCAAGTTGTGTCACTTTTGCGCTCCCCTTGGGATGCCTTTAACAGCTGCAGTGTGCCTGGAGCACAGGGCTTCCTGGTTTTAAAAGTCCTAGGCCTAAGCCTAACAGTAACCCTAGGAAGGTAAATCAGCCGGGTATTAGGGTTCTTCCTAAGGAAAAAGCTGTGAAAGCAGCCATGTTGTGGACCTTCTGCGCTCCCTTTGGGATGCCTTTGGCAGATGCAGTAAGCCTGGAACTCAGGGCTTTCTGGTTAAAAAAATCCTTGCCCTTGGCTGAGACCTAACCCTAACCCAAGGCAGATAAATCAGCCTAGGTATAGGGATGGTGCCAAGGAAAAAGCTGTGAAAGCAGCCATGTTGTTGTACTTTTGTACTCCCTTTGGGATGCCTTTCACAGCTCCTGTATGCCTGGAGCTCAGGGCTTCCTGGTTTAAAAAACCATGTCCCTAGCTGAGACTGGAGGCAGGTAATTCAGACTAGGCTTATCAATGGTGCCAATGAAAACGTGTGGAGGCAGCAATTTTCAGGCACTTTTGTACTCCCCTTGGCATGCCTTTCACAGCTTTCGTGTGCTTGGAGCTCAGGGCTTCCTGGTTTAAAAACCGTGTCCCCAGCTGAGACTGGAGGCAGGTAATTCAGCCTAGGCTTAGCAATGGTGCCAATGAAAACGTGTGGAGGCAGCCATTTTCTGGCACTTTTGTGCTCCCCTTGTGATGCCTTTCGCAGCTGCCGTGTGCCTGGAGCTCAGAGCTTGCTGGTTCAAAAAGCTCTACACCTAGGCGTAACCCTAACCCTAACCGTAACACTGGTCATTTAAATCAGCCTGGGTTTAGGAATTATCCCAAGGGAAAAGCTGTGGACACAGCCATGTTGTGGCTTTTTTGCGCTCCCCTTGGGATGCCTTTCACAGCTGCAGTGTGCTTGGAGCACAGGGCTTCCTGGTGTAAAAAACCACAACTTTAGCCCAAACTGGAGGCTTCTAAATCAGCCTTCGTTTCGGGACGTCCCCAAGGAAAAAGCTGTGGAGGCAGACATGTTGAGGCACTTCTGCGCTCTTCTTGGGTAGTCCTTCGCAGCTGCTGTGTTCTTGGAACTCAGGGCTTTCTGGTTAAAAGAACACTAACCCTAGGCCTAACTCAAACCTTAAGCCTAGGAAGGAAAATCAGCCTATGATTCGGGATGGTCTCATGGAAATAGCAGTGGAGGCAGCCAAGTTGTGTCACTTTTGTGCTCCCCTTGGGATGCCTTTAACAGCTGCAGTGTGCCTGGAGCACAGGGCTTCCTGGTTTTAAAAGTCCTAGGCCTAAGCCTAACAATAACCCTAGGAAGGTAAATCAGCCGGGTATTAGGGTTCTTCCTAAGGAAAAAGCTGTGAAAGCAGCCATGTTGTGGCACTTCTGTGCTCTCTTTGGGATGCCTTTGGCAGATGCAGTAAGCCTGGAACTCAGGGCTTTCTGGTTAAAAAAATCCTTGCCCTTGTCTGAGCCCTAACCCAAACCCAAGGCAGATATATCAGCCTAGGTATAGGGATGGTGCCAAGGAAAAAGCCGTGAAAGCTGCCATGTTGTTGTACTTTTGTACTCCCTTTGGGATGCCTTTCACAGCTGCCATGTGCTTGGAGCTCAGGGCTTCCTGGTGTAAAAAACCATGTCCCTAGCTGAGACTGGAGGCAGGTAATTCAGACTAGGCTTATCAATGGTGCCAATGAAAACGTGTGGAGGCAGCCATTTTCTGGCACTTTTGTACTCCCCTTGGGATGCCTTTCACAGCTGCAGTGTGTCTGGAGCACAGGGCTTCCTGGTTTAAAAGACCATGTCCCTAGCTGAGACTGGAGGCAGGTAATTCAGCCTAGGCTTAGCAATGGTGCCAATGAAAACGTGTGGAGGCAGCCATTTTCTGGCACTTTTGTGCTCCCCTTGTGATGCCTTTCGCAGCTGCCGTGTGCCTGGAGCTCAGAGCTTGCTGGTTCAAAAAGCTCTACACCTAGGCGTAACCCTAACCCTAACCGTAACACTGGTCATTTAAATCAGCCTGGGTTTAGGAATTATCCCAAGGGAAAAGCTGTGGACACAGCCATGTTGTGGCTTTTTTGCGCTCCCCTTGGGATGCCTTTCACAGCTGCAGTGTGCTTGGAGCACAGGGCTTCCTGGTGTAAAAAACCACAACTTTAGCCCAAACTGGAGGCTTCTAAATCAGCCTTCGTTTCGGGACGTCCCCAAGGAAAAAGCTGTGGAGGCAGACATGTTGAGGCACTTCTGCGCTCTTCTTGGGTAGTCCTTCGCAGCTGCTGTGTTCTTGGAACTCAGGGCTTTCTGGTTAAAAGAACACTAACCCTAGGCCTAACTCAAACCTTAAGCCTAGGAAGGAAAATCAGCCTATGATTCGGGATGGTCTCATGGAAATAGCAGTGGAGGCAGCCAAGTTGTGTCACTTTTGTGCTCCCCTTGGGATGCCTTTAACAGCTGCAGTGTGCCTGGAGCACAGGGCTTCCTGGTTTTAAAAGTCCTAGGCCTAAGCCTAACAATAACCCTAGGAAGGTAAATCAGCCGGGTATTAGGGTTCTTCCTAAGGAAAAAGCTGTGAAAGCAGCCATGTTGTGGCACTTCTGTGCTCTCTTTGGGATGCCTTTGGCAGATGCAGTAAGCCTGGAACTCAGGGCTTTCTGGTTAAAAAAATCCTTGCCCTTGTCTGAGCCCTAACCCAAACCCAAGGCAGATATATCAGCCTAGGTATAGGGATGGTGCCAAGGAAAAAGCCGTGAAAGCTGCCATGTTGTTGTACTTTTGTACTCCCTTTGGGATGCCTTTCACAGCTGCCATGTGCTTGGAGCTCAGGGCTTCCTGGTGTAAAAAACCATGTCCCTAGCTGAGACTGGAGGCAGGTAATTCAGACTAGGCTTATCAATGGTGCCAATGAAAACGTGTGGAGGCAGCCATTTTCTGGCACTTTTGTACTCCCCTTGGGATGCCTTTCACAGCTGCAGTGTGTCTGGAGCACAGGGCTTCCTGGTTTAAAAGACCATGTCCCTAGCTGAGACTGGAGGCAGGTAATTCAGCCTAGGCTTAGCAATGGTGCCAATGAAAACGTGTGGAGGCAGCCATTTTCTGGCACTTTTGTGCTCCCCTTGGGATGCCTTTCGCAGCTGCCGTGTGCCTGGAGCTCAGAGCTTGCTGGTTCAAAAAGCTCTACACCTAGGCGTAACCCTAACCCTAACCGTAACACTGGTCATTTAAATCAGCCTGGGTTTAGGAATTATCCCAAGGGAAAAGCTGTGGAGACAGCCATGTTGTGGCACTTTTGCGCTCCCCTTGGGATGCCTTTCACAGCTGCAGTGTGCTTGGAGCACAGGGCTTCCTGGTGTAAAAAACCACAACTTTAGCCCAAACTGGAGGCTTCTAAATCAGCCTTCGTTTCGGGATGTCCCCAAGGAAAAAGCTGTGGAGGCAGGCATGTTGAGGCACTTCTGCGCTCTTCTTGGGTAGTCCTTCGCAGCTGCTGTGTTCTTGGAACTCAGGGCTTTCTGGTTAAAAGAACACTAACCCTAGGCCTAACTCAAACCTTAAGCCTAGGAAGGAAAATCAGCCTATGATTCGGGATGGTCTCATGGAAATAGCAGTGGAGGCAGCCAAGTTGTGTCACTTTTGCGCTCCCCTTGGGATGCCTTTAACAGCTGCAGTGTGCCTGGAGCACAGGGCTTCCTGGTTTTAAAAGTCCTAGGCCTAAGCCTAACAGTAACCCTAGGAAGGTAAATCAGCCGGGTATTAGGGTTCTTCCTAAGGAAAAAGCTGTGAAAGCAGCCATGTTGTGGCACTTCTGCGCTCCCTTTGGGATGCCTTTGGCAGATGCAGTAAGCCTGGAACTCAGGGCGTTCTGGTTAAAAAAATCCTAGCCCTAGGCTGAGCTCTAACCCTAACCAGAGGCAGATAAATCAGCCTAGGTATAGGGATGGTGCCAAGGAAAAAGCTGTGAAAGCTGCCATGTTGTTGCACTTTTGTACTCCCCTTGGGATGCCTTTCACAGCTGCCGTGTGCCTGGAGCTCAGGGCTTCCTGGTTTAAAAAACCATGTCCCTAGCTGAGACTGGAGGCAGGTAATTCAGCCTAGGCTTAGCAATGGTGCCAATGAAAACGTGTGGAGGCAGCCATTTTCTGGCACTTTTGTACTCCCTTTGGGATGCCTTTCACAGCTGCCGTGTGCCTGGAGCTCAGGGCTTCCTGGTTTAAAAATCCATGTCCCTAGCTGAGACTGGAGGCAGGTAATTCAGCCTGGGCTTATCAATGGTGCCAATGAAAACGTGTGGAGGCAGCCATTTTCTGGCACTTTTGTGCTCCCCTTGGGATGCCTTTCGCAGCTGCCGTGTGCCTGGAGCTCAGAGCTTGCTGGTTTAAAAAGCTCTACACCTAGGCGTAACCCTAACCCTAACCGTAACACTGGTCATTTAAATCAGCCTGGGTTTAGGAATTATCCCAAGGGAAAAGCTGTGGGGACAGCCATGTTGTGGCACTTTTGCGCTCCCCTTGGGATGCCTTTCACAGCTGCAGTGTGCTTGGAGCACAGGGCTTCCTGGTTTAAAAAACCACAACTTTAGCCCAAACTGGAGGCTTCTAAATCAGCCTTCGTTTCGGGATGTCCCCAAGGAAAAAGCTGTGGAGGCAGGCATGTTGAGGCACTTCTGCGCTCTTCTTGGGTAGTCCTTCGCAGCTGCTGTGTTCTTGGAACTCAGGGCTTTCTGGTTAAAAGAACACTAACCCTAGGCCTAACTCAAACCTTAAGCCTAGGAAGGAAAATCAGCCTATGATTCGGGATGGTCTCATGGAAATAGCAGTGGAGGCAGCCAAGTTGTGTCACTATTGCGCTCCCCTTGGGATGCCTTTAACAGCTGCAGTGTGCCTGGAGCACAGGGCTTCCTGGTTTTAAAAGTCCTAGGCCTAAGACTAACATTAACCCTAGAAAGGTAAATCAGCCGGGTATTAGGGTTCTTCCTAAGGAAAAAGCTGTGAAAGCAGCCATGTTGTGGCACTTCTGCGCTCCCTTTGGGATGCCTTTGGCAGATGCAGTAAGCCTGGAACCCAGGGCTTTCTGGTTAAAAAAATCCTTGCCCGTGGCTGAGCCCTAACCCTAACCCAAGGCAGATAAATTAGCCTAGGTATAGGGATGGTGCCAAGGAAAAAGCTGTGAAAGCTGCCATGTTGTTGTACTTTTGTACTCCCTTTGGGATGCCTTTCACAGCTGCCATGTGCTTGGAACTCAGGGCTTCCTGGTTTAAAAAACCACGTCCCTAGCTGAGACTGGAGGCAGGTGATTCAGCTTAGGCTTAGCAATGGTGCCAATGAAAACGTGTGGAGGCAGCCATTTCATGGAACTTTTGTGCTCCCCTTGGGATGCCTTTCGCAGCTGCCGTGTGCCTGGAGCTCAGAGCTTGCTGGTTCAAAAAGCTCTACACCTAGGCGTAACCCTAACCCTAACCGTAACACTGGTCATTTAAATCAGCCTGGGTTTAGGAATTATCCCAAGGGAAAAGCTGTGGAGACAGCCATGTTGTGGCACTTTTGCGTTCCCCTTGGGATGCCTTTCACAGCTGCAGTGTGCTTGGAGCACAGGGCTTCCTGGTTTAAAAAACCACAACTTTAGCCCAAACTGGAGGCTTCTAAATCAGCCTTCGTTTCGGGACGTCCCCAAGGAAAAAGCTGTGGAGGCAGGCATGTTGAGGCACTTCTGCGCTCTTCTTGGGTAGTCCTTCGCAGCTGCTGTGTTCTTGGAACTCAGGGCTTTCTGGTTAAAAGAACACTAACCCTAGGCCTAACTCAAACCTTAAGCCTAGGAAGGAAAATCAGCCTATGATTCGGGATGGTCTCATGGAAATAGCAGTGGAGGCAGCCAAGTTGTGTCACTTTTGCGCTCCCCTTGGGATGCCTTTAACAGCTGCAGTGTGCCTGGAGCACAGGGCTTCCTGGTTTTAAAAGTCCTAGGCCTAAGCCTAACAGTAACCCTAGGAAGGTAAATCAGCCGGGTATTAGGGTTCTTCCTAAGGAAAAAGCTGTGAAAGCAGCCATGTTGTGGACCTTCTGCGCTCCCTTTGGGATGCCTTTGGCAGATGCAGTAAGCCTGGAACTCAGGGCTTTCTGGTTAAAAAAATCCTTGCCCTTGGCTGAGCCCTAACCCTAACCCAAGGCAGATAAATCAGCCTAGGTATAGGGATGGTGCCAAGGAAAAAGCTGTGAAAGCTGCCATGTTGTTGCACTTTCGTACTCCCCTTGGGATGCCTTTCACAGCTGTCGTGTGCCTGGAGCTCAGGGCTTCCTGGTTTAAAAAACCATGTCCCTAGCTGAGAGTGGAGGCAGATAATTCAGCCTAGGCTTAGCAATGGTGCCAATGAAAACGTGTGGAGGCAGCCATTTTCTGGCACTTTTGTACTCCCTTTGGGATGCCTTTCACAGCTGCCGTGTGCCTGGAGCTCAGGGCTTCCTGGTTTAAAAAACAATGTCCCTAGCTGAGACTGGAGTCAGGTAATTCAGCCTGGGCTTATCAATGGTGCCAATGAAAACGTGTGGAGGCAGCCATTTTCTGGCACTTTTGTGCTCCCCTTGGGATGCCTTTCGCAGCTGCCGTGTGCCTGGAGCTCAGAGCTTGCTGGTTCAAAAAGCTCTACACCTAGGCGTAACCCTAACCCTAACCGTAACACTGGTCATTTAAATCAGCCTGGGTTTAGGAATTATCCCAAGGGAAAAGCTGTGGAGACAGCCATGTTGTGGCACTTTTGCGTTCCCCTTGGGATGCCTTTCACAGCTGCAGTGTGCTTGGAGCACAGGGCTTCCTGGTTTAAAAAACCACAACTTTAGCCCAAACTGGAGGCTTCTAAATCAGCCTTCGTTTCGGGACGTCCCCAAGGAAAAAGCTGTGGAGGCAGGCATGTTGAGGCACTTCTGCGCTCTTCTTGGGTAGTCCTTCGCAGCTGCTGTGTTCTTGGAACTCAGGGCTTTCTGGTTAAAAGAACACTAACCCTAGGCCTAACTCAAACCTTAAGCCTAGGAAGGAAAATCAGCCTATGATTCGGGATGGTCTCATGGAAATAGCAGTGGAGGCAGCCAAGTTGTGTCACTTTTGCGCTCCCCTTGGGATGCCTTTAACAGCTGCAGTGTGCCTGGAGCACAGGGCTTCCTGGTTTTAAAAGTCCTAGGCCTAAGCCTAACAGTAACCCTAGGAAGGTAAATCAGCCGGGTATTAGGGTTCTTCCTAAGGAAAAAGCTGTGAAAGCAGCCATGTTGTGGCACTTCTGCGCTCCCTTTGGGATGCCTTTGGCAGATGCAGTAAGCCTGGAACTCAGGGCTTTCTGGTTAAAAAAATCCTTGCCCTTGGCTGAGCCCTAACCCTAACCCAAGGCAGATAAATCAGCCTAGGTATAGGGATGGTGCCAAGGAAAAAGCTGTGAAAGCTGCCATGTTGTTGCACTTTTGTACTCCCCTTGGGATGCCTTTCACAGCTGTCGTGTGCCTGGAGCTCAGGGCTTCCTGGTTTAAAAAACCATGTCCCTAGCTGAGACTGGAGGCAGGTGATTCAGCCTAGGCTTAGCAATGGTGCCAATGAAAACGTGTGGAGGCAGCCATTTCATGGCACTTTTGTGCTCCCCTTGGGATGCCTTTCGCAGCTGCCGTGTGCCTGGAGCTCAGAGCTTGCTGGTTTAAAAAGCTCTACACCTAGGCGTAACCCTAACCCTAACCGTAACACTGGTCATTTAAATCAGCCTGGGTTTAGGAATTATCCCAAGGGAAAAGCTGTGGAGACAGCCATATTGTGGCACTTTTGCGCTCCCCTTGGGATGCCTTTCACAGCTGCAGTGTGCTTGGAGCACAGGGCTTCCTGGTTTACAAAACCACAACTTTAGCCCAAACTGGAGGCTTCTAAATCAGCCTTCGTTTCGGGACGTCCCCAAGGAAAATGCTGTGGAGGCAGGCATGTTGAGGCACTTCTGCGCTCTTCTTGGGTAGTCCTTCGCAGCTGCTGTGTTCTTGGAACTCAGGGCTTTCTGGTTAAAAGAACACTAACCCTAGGCCTAACTCAAACCTTAAGCCTAGGAAGGAAAATCAGCCTATGATTCGGGATGGTCTCATGGAAATAGCAGTGGAGGCAGCCAAGTTGTGTCACTTTTGCGCTCCCCTTGGGATGCCTTTAACAGCTGCAGTGTGCCTAGAGAACAGGGCTTCCTGGTTTTAAAAGTCCTAGGCCTGAGCCTAAGAGTAACCCTAGGAAGGTAAATCAGCCGGGTATTAGGGTTCTTCCTAAGGAAAAAGCTGTGAAAGCAGCCATGTTGTGGCACTTCTGCGCTCCCTTTGGGATGCCTTTGGCAGATGCAGTAAGCCTGGAACTCAGGGCTTTCTGGTTAAAAAAATCCTTGCCCTTGGCTGAGCCCTAACCCTAACCCAAGGC
This sequence comes from Ammospiza caudacuta, assembly GCF_027887145.1. Lineage (NCBI taxonomy): Eukaryota > Metazoa > Chordata > Aves > Passeriformes > Passerellidae > Ammospiza > Ammospiza caudacuta. The sequence continues at coordinate 443,762 of NW_026683131.1, read as the reverse complement.
AGATAAATCAGCCTAGGTATAGGGATGGTGCCAAGGAAAAAGCTGTGAAAGCTGCCATGTTGTTGCACTTTTGTACTCCGCTTGGGATGCCTTTCACAGCTGTCGTGTGCCTGGAGCTCAGGGATTCCTGGTTTAAAAAACCATGTCCCTAGCTGAGACTGGAGGCAGATAATTCAGCCTAGGCTTATCAATGGTGCCAATGAAAACGTGTGGAGGCAGCCATTTTCTGGCACTTTTGTACTCCCTTTGGGATGCCTTTCACAGCTGCCGTGTGCCTGGTGCTCAGGGCTTCCTGGTTTAAAAAACAATGTCCCTAGCTGAGACTGGAGGCAGGTAATTCAGCCTGGGCTTATCAATGGTGCCAATGAAAACGTGTGGAGGCAGCCATTTTCTGGCACTTTTGTGCTCCCCTTGGGATGCCTTTCGCAGTTGCCGTGTGCCTGGAGCTCAGAGCTTGCTGGTTCAAAAAGCTCTACACCTAGGCGTAACCCTAACCCTAACCGTAACACTGGTCATTTAAATCAGCCTGGGTTTAGGAATTATCCCAAGGGACAAGCTGTGGAGACAGCCATGTTGTGGCACTTTTGCGCTCCCCTTGGGATGCCTTTCACAGCTGCAGTGTGCTTGGAGCACAGGGCTTCCTGCTTTAAAAAACCACAACTTTAGCCCAAACTGGAGGCTTCTAAATCAGCCTTCGTTTCGGGACGTCCCCAAGGAAAAAGCTGTGGAGGCAGGCATGTTGAGGCACTTCTGCGCTCTTCTTGGGTAGTCCTTTGCAGCTGCTGTGTTCTTGGAACTCAGGGCTTTCTGGTTAAAAGAACACTAACCCTAGGCCTAACTCAAACCTTAAGCCTAGGAAGGAAAATCAGCCTATGATTCGGGATGGTCTCATGGAAATAGCAGTGGAGGCAGCCAAGTTGTGTCACTTTTGCGCTCCCCTTGGGATGCCTTTAACAGCTGCAGTGTGCCTGGAGCACAGGGCTTCCTGGTTTTAAAAGTCCTAGGCCTAAGCCTAACAGTAACCCTAGGAAGGTAAATCAGCCGGGTATTAGGGTTCTTCCTAAGGAAAAAGCTGTGAAAGCAGCCATGTTGTGGCACTTCTGCGCTCCCTTTGGGATGCCTTTGGCAGATGCAGTAAGCCTGGAACTCAGGGCCTTCTGGTTAAAAAAATCCTAGCCCTTGGCTGAGCCCTAACCCTAACCCAAGGCAGATAAATCAGCCTAGGTATAGGGATGGTGCCAAGAAAAAGCTGTGAAAGCTGCCATGTTGTTGCACTTTTGTACTCCCCTTGGGATGCCTTTCACAGCTGCCAAGTGCCTGGAGCTCAGGGCTTCCTGGTTTAAAAATCCATGTCCCTAGCTGAGACTGGAGGCAGGTAATGCAGCCTAGGCTTAGCAATGGTGCCAATGAAAACGTGTGGAGGCAGCCATTTCCTGGCACTTTTGTGCTCCCCTTGGGATGCCTTTTGCAGCTGCCGTGTGCCTGGAGCTCAGAGCTTGCTGGTTTAAAAAGCTCTACACCTAGGCCTAACCCTAACCCTAACCGTAACACTGGTCATTTAAATCAGCCTGGGTTTAGGAATTATCCCAAGGGAAAAGCTGTGGAGACAGCCATGTTGTGGCACTTTTGCGCTCCCCTTGGGATGCCTTTCCCAGCTGCAGTGTGCTTGGAGCACAGGGCTTTCTGGTTTTAAAAGTCCTAGGCCTAAGCCTAACAGTAACACTAGGAAGGTAAATCAGCCGGGTATTAGGGTTCTTCCTAAGGAAAAAGCTGTGAAAGCAGCCATGTTGTGGCACTTCTGCGCTCCCTTTGGGATGCCTTTGGCAGATGCAGTAAGCCTGGAACTCAGGGCTTTCTGGTTAAAAAAATCCTTGCCCTTGGCTGAGCCCTAACCCTAACCCAAGGCAGATAAATCAGCCTAGGTATAGGGATGGTGCCAAGGAAAAAGCTGTGAAAGCTGCCATGTTGTTGCACTTTTGTACTCCCCTTGGGATGCCTTTCACAGCTGTCGTGTGCCTGGAGCTCAGGGCTTCCTGGTTTAAAAAACCATGTCCCTAGCTGAGACTGGAGGCAGGTGATTCAGCCTAGGCTTAGCAATGGTGCCAATGAAAACGTGTGGAGGCAGCCATTTCATGGCACTTTTGTGCTCCCCTTGGGATGCCTTTCGCAGCTGCCGTGTGCCTGGAGCTCAGAGCTTGCTGGTTTAAAAAGCTCTACACCTAGGCGTAACCCTAACCCTAACCGTAACACTGGTCATTTAAATCAGCCTGGGTTTAGGAATTATCCCAAGGGAAAAGCTGTGGAGACAGCCATATTGTGGCACTTTTGCGCTCCCCTTGGGATGCCTTTCACAGCTGCAGTGTGCTTGGAGCACAGGGCTTCCTGGTTTACAAAACCACAACTTTAGCCCAAACTGGAGGCTTCTAAATCAGCCTTCGTTTCGGGACGTCCCCAAGGAAAATGCTGTGGAGGCAGGCATGTTGAGGCACTTCTGCGCTCTTCTTGGGTAGTCCTTCGCAGCTGCTGTGTTCTTGGAACTCAGGGCTTTCTGGTTAAAAGAACACTAACCCTAGGCCTAACTCAAACCTTAAGCCTAGGAAGGAAAATCAGCCTATGATTCGGGATGGTCTCATGGAAATAGCAGTGGAGGCAGCCAAGTTGTGTCACTTTTGCGCTCCCCTTGGGATGCCTTTAACAGCTGCAGTGTGCCTAGAGAACAGGGCTTCCTGGTTTTAAAAGTCCTAGGCCTGAGCCTAAGAGTAACCCTAGGAAGGTAAATCAGCCGGGTATTAGGGTTCTTCCTAAGGAAAAAGCTGTGAAAGCAGCCATGTTGTGGCACTTCTGCGCTCCCTTTGGGATGCCTTTGGCAGATGCAGTAAGCCTGGAACTCAGGGCTTTCTGGTTAAAAAAATCCTTGCCCTTGGCTGAGCCCTAACCCTAACCCAAGGCAGATAAATCAGCCTAGGTATAGGGATGGTGCCAAGGAAAAAGCTGTGAAAGCTGCCATGTTGTTGCACTTTTGTACTCCGCTTGGGATGCCTTTCACAGCTGTCGTGTGCCTGGAGCTCAGGGATTCCTGGTTTAAAAAACCATGTCCCTAGCTGAGACTGGAGGCAGATAATTCAGCCTAGGCTTATCAATGGTGCCAATGAAAACGTGTGGAGGCAGCCATTTTCTGGCACTTTTGTACTCCCTTTGGGATGCCTTTCACAGCTGCCGTGTGCTTGGAGCACAGGGCTTCCTGCTTTAAAAAACCACAACTTTAGCCCAAACTGGAGGCTTCTAAATCAGCCTTCGTTTCGGGACGTCCCCAAGGAAAAAGCTGTGGAGGCAGGCATGTTGAGGCACTTCTGCGCTCTTCTTGGGTAGTCCTTTGCAGCTGCTGTGTTCTTGGAACTCAGGGCTTTCTGGTTAAAAGAACACTAACCCTAGGCCTAACTCAAACCTTAAGCCTAGGAAGGAAAATCAGCCTATGATTCGGGATGGTCTCATGGAAATAGCAGTGGAGGCAGCCAAGTTGTGTCACTTTTGCGCTCCCCTTGGGATGCCTTTAACAGCTGCAGTGTGCCTGGAGCACAGGGCTTCCTGGTTTTAAAAGTCCTAGGCCTAAGCCTAACAGTAACCCTAGGAAGGTAAATCAGCCGGGTATTAGGGTTCTTCCTAAGGAAAAAGCTGTGAAAGCAGCCATGTTGTGGCACTTCTGCGCTCCCTTTGGGATGCCTTTGGCAGATGCAGTAAGCCTGGAACTCAGGGCCTTCTGGTTAAAAAAATCCTAGCCCTTGGCTGAGCCCTAACCCTAACCCAAGGCAGATAAATCAGCCTAGGTATAGGGATGGTGCCAAGAAAAAGCTGTGAAAGCTGCCATGTTGTTGCACTTTTGTACTCCCCTTGGGATGCCTTTCACAGCTGCCAAGTGCCTGGAGCTCAGGGCTTCCTGGTTTAAAAATCCATGTCCCTAGCTGAGACTGGAGGCAGGTAATGCAGCCTAGGCTTAGCAATGGTGCCAATGAAAACGTGTGGAGGCAGCCATTTCCTGGCACTTTTGTGCTCCCCTTGGGATGCCTTTTGCAGCTGCCGTGTGCCTGGAGCTCAGAGCTTGCTGGTTTAAAAAGCTCTACACCTAGGCCTAACCCTAACCCTAACCGTAACACTGGTCATTTAAATCAGCCTGGGTTTAGGAATTATCCCAAGGGAAAAGCTGTGGAGACAGCCATGTTGTGGCACTTTTGCGCTCCCCTTGGGATGCCTTTCCCAGCTGCAGTGTGCTTGGAGCACAGGGCTTTCTGGTTTTAAAAGTCCTAGGCCTAAGCCTAACAGTAACACTAGGAAGGTAAATCAGCCGGGTATTAGGGTTCTTCCTAAGGAAAAAGCTGTGAAAGCAGCCATGTTGTGGCACTTCTGCGCTCCCTTTGGGATGCCTTTGGCAGATGCAGTAAGCCTGGAACTCAGGGCTTTCTGGTTAAAAAAATCCTTGCCCTTGGCTGAGCCCTAACCCTAACCCAAGGCAGATAAATCAGCCTAGGTATAGGGATGGTGCCAAGGAAAAAGCTGTGAAAGCTGCCATGTTGTTGCACTTTTGTACTCCCCTTGGGATGCCTTTCACAGCTGTCGTGTGCCTGGAGCTCAGGGCTTCCTGGTTTAAAAAACCATGTCCCTAGGTGAGACTGGAGGCAGGTGATTCAGCCTAGGCTTAGCAATGGTGCCAATGAAAACGTGTGGAGGCAGCCATTTCATGGCACTTTTGTGCTCCCCTTGGGATGCCTTTCGCAGCTGCCGTGTGCCTGGAGCTCAGAGCTTGCTGGTTTAAAAAGCTCTACACCTAGGCGTAACCCTAACCCTAACCGTAACACTGGTCATTTAAATCAGCCTGGGTTTAGGAATTATCCCAAGGGAAAAGCTGTGGAGACAGCCATATTGTGGCACTTTTGCGCTCCCCTTGGGATGCCTTTCACAGCTGCAGTGTGCTTGGAGCACAGGGCTTCCTGGTTTACAAAACCACAACTTTAGCCCAAACTGGAGGCTTCTAAATCAGCCTTCGTTTCGGGACGTCCCCAAGGAAAATGCTGTGGAGGCAGGCATGTTGAGGCACTTCTGCGCTCTTCTTGGGTAGTCCTTCGCAGCTGCTGTGTTCTTGGAACTCAGGGCTTTCTGGTTAAAAGAACACTAACCCTAGGCCTAACTCAAACCTTAAGCCTAGGAAGGAAAATCAGCCTATGATTCGGGATGGTCTCATGGAAATAGCAGTGGAGGCAGCCAAGTTGTGTCACTTTTGCGCTCCCCTTGGGATGCCTTTAACAGCTGCAGTGTGCCTAGAGAACAGGGCTTCCTGGTTTTAAAAGTCCTAGGCCTGAGCCTAAGAGTAACCCTAGGAAGGTAAATCAGCCGGGTATTAGGGTTCTTCCTAAGGAAAAAGCTGTGAAAGCAGCCATGTTGTGGCACTTCTGCGCTCCCTTTGGGATGCCTTTGGCAGATGCAGTAAGCCTGGAACTCAGGGCTTTCTGGTTAAAAAAATCCTTGCCCTTGGCTGAGCCCTAACCCTAACCCAAGGCAGATAAATCAGCCTAGGTATAGGGATGGTGCCAAGGAAAAAGCTGTGAAAGCTGCCATGTTGTTGCACTTTTGTACTCCGCTTGGGATGCCTTTCACAGCTGTCGTGTGCCTGGAGCTCAGGGATTCCTGGTTTAAAAAACCATGTCCCTAGCTGAGACTGGAGGCAGATAATTCAGCCTAGGCTTATCAATGGTGCCAATGAAAACGTGTGGAGGCAGCCATTTTCTGGCACTTTTGTACTCCCTTTGGGATGCCTTTCACAGCTGCCGTGTGCCTGGTGCTCAGGGCTTCCTGGTTTAAAAAACAATGTCCCTAGCTGAGACTGGAGGCAGGTAATTCAGCCTGGGCTTAGCAATGGTGCCAATGAAAACGTGTGGAGGCAGCCATTTTCTGGCACTTTTGTGCTCCCCTTGGGATGCCTTTCGCAGTTGCCGTGTGCCTGGAGCTCAGAGCTTGCTGGTTCAAAAAGCTCTACACCTAGGCGTAACCCTAACCCTAACCGTAACACTGGTCATTTAAATCAGCCTGGGTTTAGGAATTATCCCAAGGGAAAAGCTGTGGAGACAGCCATGTTGTGGCACTTTTGCGCTCCCCTTGGGATGCCTTTCACAGCTGCAGTGTGCTTGGAGCACAGGGCTTCCTGCTTTAAAAAACCACAACTTTAGCCCAAACTGGAGGCTTCTAAATCAGCCTTCGTTTCGGGACGTCCCCAAGGAAAAAGCTGTGGAGGCAGGCATGTTGAGGCACTTCTGCGCTCTTCTTGGGTAGTCCTTTGCAGCTGCTGTGTTCTTGGAACTCAGGGCTTTCTGGTTAAAAGAACACTAACCCTAGGCCTAACTCAAACCTTAAGCCTAGGAAGGAAAATCAGCCTATGATTCGGGATGGTCTCATGGAAATAGCAGTGGAGGCAGCCAAGTTGTGTCACTTTTGCGCTCCCCTTGGGATGCCTTTAACAGCTGCAGTGTGCCTGGAGCACAGGGCTTCCTGGTTTTAAAAGTCCTAGGCCTAAGCCTAACAGTAACCCTAGGAAGGTAAATCAGCCGGGTATTAGGGTTCTTCCTAAGGAAAAAGCTGTGAAAGCAGCCATGTTGTGGCACTTCTGCGCTCCCTTTGGGATGCCTTTGGCAGATGCAGTAAGCCTGGAACTCAGGGCCTTCTGGTTAAAAAAATCCTAGCCCTTGGCTGAGCCCTAACCCTAACCCAAGGCAGATAAATCAGCCTAGGTATAGGGATGGTGCCAAGAAAAAGCTGTGAAAGCTGCCATGTTGTTGCACTTTTGTACTCCCCTTGGGATGCCTTTCACAGCTGCCAAGTGCCTGGAGCTCAGGGCTTCCTGGTTTAAAAATCCATGTCCCTAGCTGAGACTGGAGGCAGGTAATGCAGCCTAGGCTTAGCAATGGTGCCAATGAAAACGTGTTGAGGCAGCCATTTCCTGGCACTTTTGTGCTCCCCTTGGGATGCCTTTCGCAGCTGCCGTGTGCCTGGACCTCAGAGCTTGCTGGTTTAAAAAGCTCTACACCTAGGCGTAACCCTAACCCTAACCGTAACACTGGTCATTTAAATCAGCCTGGGTTTAGGAATTATCCCAAGGGAAAAGCTGTGGAGACAGCCATGTTGTGGCACTTTTGCGCTCCCCTTGGGATGCCTTTCACAGCTGCAGTGTGCTTGGAGCTCAGGGCTTCCTGGTTTAAAAAACCATGTCCCTAGCTGAGACTGGACGCAGGTAATTCAGCCTAGGCTTTGCAATGGTGCCAATGAAAACGTGTGGAAGCAGCCATTTTCTGGCACTTTTGTGCTCCCCTTGGGATGCCTTTCGCAGCTGCCGTGTGCCTGGAGCTCAGAGCTTGCTGGTTTATAAAGCTCTACACTTAGGCGTAATCCTAACCCTGACCGTAACACTGGTCATTTTAATCAGCCTGGGTTTAGGAATTATCCCAAGGGAAAAGCTGTGGAGATAGCCATGTTGTGGCACTTTTGCCCTCCCCTTGGGATGCCTTTCACAGCTGCAGTGTGCTTGGAGCACAGGGCTTCCTGGTTTAAAAAACCACAACTTTAGCCCAAACTGGAGGCTTCTAAATCAGCCTTCGTTTCGGGACGTCCCCAAGGAAAAAGCTGTGGAGGCAAGCATGTTGAGGCACTTCTGCGCTCTTCTTGGGTAGTCCTTCGCAGCTGATGTGTTCTTGGAACTCAGGGCTGTCTGGTTAAAAGAACACTAACCCTAGGCCTAACTCAAACCTTAAGCCTAGGAAGGAAAATCAGCCTATGATTCGGGATGGTCTCATGGAAATAGCAGTGGAGGCAGCTAAGTTGTGTCACTTTTGCGCTCCCCTTGGGATGCCTTTAACAGCTGCAGTGTACCTGGAGCACAGGGCTTCCTGGTTTTAAAAGTCCTAGGCCTAAGCCTAACAGTAACCCTAGGAAGGTAAATCAGCCGGGTATTAGGGTTCTTCCTAAGGAAAAAGCTGTGAAAGCAGCCATGTTGTGGCACTTCTGCGCTCCCTTTGGGATGCCTTTGGCAGATGCTATAAGCCTGGAACTCAGGGCTTCCTGCTTAATAAAATCCTAGCCTTAGGCTGAGCCCTAACCCCAACCCTAGGCAGATAAATTAGCCTAGGTATAGGGATGGTGCCAAGGAAAAAGCTGTGAAAGCTGCCATGTTGTTGCACTTTTGTACTCCTCTTGGGATGCCTTTCACAGCTGCCGTGTGCCTGGAGCTCAGGGCTTCCTGGTTTAAAAAACCATGTCCCTAGCTGAGACTGGAGGCAGGTGATTCAGCCGAGGCTTAGCAATGGAGCCAATGAAACGTGTGGAGGCAGCCATTTTCTGGCACTTTTGTGCTCCCCTTGGGATGCCTTTCGCAGCTGCCGTGTGCCTGGAGCTCAGAGCTTGCTGGTTTAAAAAGCTCTACACCTAGGCGTAACCCTAACCCTAACCGTAACACTGGTCATTTAAATCAGCCTGGGTTTAGGAATTATCCCAAGGGAAAAGCTGTGGAGACAGCCATGTTGTGGCACTTTTGCGCTCCCCTTGGGATGCCTTTCACAGCTGCAGTGTGCTTGGAGCACAGGGCTTCCTGGTTTACAAAACCACAACTTTAGCCCAAACTGGAGGCTTCTAAATCAGCCTTCGTTTCGGGACGTCCCCAAGGAAAAAGCTGTGGAGGCAGGCATGTTGAGGCACTTCTGCGCTCTTCATGGGTAGTCCTTTGCAGCTGCTGTGTTCTTGGAACTCAGGGCTTTCTGGTTAAAAGAACACTAACCCTAGGCCTAACTCAAACCTTAAGCCTAGGAAGGAAAATCAGCCTATGATTCGGGATGGTCTCATGGAAATAGCAGTGGAGGCAGCCAAGTTGTGTCACTTTTGCGCTCCCCTTGGGATGCCTTTAACAGCTGCAGTGCGCCTGGAGCACAGGGCTTCCTGGTTTTAAAAGTCCTAGGCCTAAGCCTAACAGTAACCCTAGGAAGGTAAATCAGCCGGGTATTAGGGTTCTTCCTAAGGAAAAAGCTGTGAAAGCAGCCATGTTGTGGCACTTCTGCGCTCCCTTTGGGATGCCTTAGGCAGATGCAGTAAGCCTGGAACTCAGGGCTTCCTGCTTAAAAAAATCCTAGCCCTAGGCTGAGCCCTAACCATAACCCTAGGCAGATAAATCAGCCTTGGTATAGGGATGGTGCCAAGGAAAAAGCTGTGAAAGCTGCCATGTTGTTGCACTTTTGTACTCCCCTTGGGATGCCTTTCACAGCTGCCGTGTGCCTGGAGCTCAGGGCTTCCTGGTTTAAAAATCCATCTCCCAAGCTGAGACTGGAGGCAGGTAATTCAGCCTAGGCTTAGCAATGGTGCCAATGAAAACGTGTGGAGGCAGCCATTTCCTGGCACTTTTGTGCTCCCCTTGGGATTCCTTTCGCAGCTGCCGTGTGCCTGGAGCTCAGAGCTTGCTGGTTTAAAAGACCATGTCCCTAGCTGAGACTGGAGGCAGGTAATTCAGCCTAGGCTTAGCAATGGTGCCAATGAAAACGTGTGGAGGCAGCCATTTTCTGGCATTTTTGTGCTCCCCTTGGGATGCCTTTTGCAGCTGCCGTGTGCCTGGAGCTCAGAGCTTGCTGGTTTAAAAAGCTCTACACCTAGGCGTAACCCTAACCCTAACCGTAACACTGGTCATTTAAATCAGCCTGGGTTTAGGAATTATCCCAAGGGAAAAGCTGTGGAGACAGCCATGTTGTGGCACTTTTGCGCTCCCCTTGGGATGCCTTTCCCAGCTGCAGTGTGCTTGGAGCACAGGGCTTTCTGGTTTTAAAAGTCCTAGGCCTAAGCCTAACAGTAACACTAGGAAGGTAAATCAGCCGCGTATTAGGGTTCTTCCTAAGGAAAAAGCTGTGAAAGCAGCCATGTTGTGGCACTTCTGTGCTCTCTTTGGGATGCCTTTGGCAGATGCAGTAAGCCTGGAACTCAGGGCTTCCTGGTTAAAAAATCCTTGCCCTTGGCTGAGCCCTAACCCAAACCAAAGGCAGATAAATCAGCCTAGGTATAGGGATGGTGCCAAGGAAAAAGCTGTGAAAGCTGCCATGTTTTTGTACTTTTGTACTCCCTTTGGGATGCCTTTCACAGCTGCCATGTGCCTGGAGCTCAGAGCTTGCTGGTTTAAAAAGCTCTACACCTAGGCGTAACACTAACTCTAACGGTAACACTGGTCATTTAAATCAGCTTGGGTTTAGGAATTATCCCAAGCGAAAAGCTGTGGAGACAGCCATGTTGTGGCACTTTTGCGCTCCCCTTGGGATGCCTTTCACAGCTGCAGTGTGCTTGGAGCACAGGGCTTCCTGGTTTACAAAACCACAACTTTAGCCCAAACTGGAGGCTTCTAAATCAGCCTTTGTTTCGGGACGTCCCCAAGGAAAAAGCTGTGGAGGCAGGCATGTTGAGGCACTTCTGCGCTCTTCATGGGTAGTCCTTTGCAGCTGCTGTGTTCTTGGAACTCAGGGCTTTCTGGTTAAAAGAACACTAACCCTAGGCCTAACTCAAACCTTAAGCCTAGGAAGGAAAATCAGCCTATGATTCGGGATGGTCTCATGGAAATAGCAGTGGAGGCAGCCAAGTTGTGTCACTTTTGCGCTCCCCTTGGGATGCCTTTAACAGCTGCAGTGTGCCTGGAGCACAGGGCTTCCTGGTTTTAAAAGTCCTAGGCCTAAGCCTAACAGTAACCCTAGGAAGGTAAATCAGCCGGGTATTAGGGTTCTTCCTAAGGAAAAAGCTGTGAAAGCAGCCATGTTGTGGCACTTCTGCGCTCCCTTTGGGATGCCTTTGGCAGATGCAGTAAGCCTGGAACTCAGGGCTTTCTGGTTAAAAAAATCCTAGCCCTTGGCTGAGCCCTAACCCTAACCCAAGGCAGATAAATCAGCCTAGGTATAGGGATGGTGCCAAGAAAAAGCTGTGAAAGCTGCAATGTTGTTGCACTTTTGTACTCCCCTTGGGATGCCTTTCACAGCTGCCAAGTGCCTGGAGCTCAGGGCTTCCTGGTTTAAAAATCCATGTCCCTAGCTGAGACTGGAGGCAGGTAATGCAGCCTAGGCTTAGCAATGGTGCCAATGAAAACGTGTGGAGGCAGCCATTTCCTGGCACTTTTGTGCTCCCCTTGGGATGCCTTTCGCAGCTGCCGTGTGCCTGGACCTCAGAGCTTGCTGGTTTAAAAAGCTCTACACCTAGGCGTAACCCTAACCCTAACCGTAACACTGGTCATTTAAATCAGCCTGGGTTTAGGAATTATCCCAAGGGAAAAGCTGTGGAGACAGCCATGTTGTGGCACTTTTGCGCTCCCCTTGGGATGCCTTTCACAGCTGCAGTGTGCTTGGAGCTCAGGGCTTCCTGGTTTAAAAAACCATGTCCCTAGCTGAGACTGGACGCAGGTAATTCAGCCTAGGCTTAGCAATGGTGCCAATGAAAACGTGTGGAAGCAGCCATTTTCTGGCACTTTTGTGCTCCCCTTGGGATGCCTTTCGCAGCTGCCGTGTGCCTGGAGCTCAGAGCTTGCTGGTTTATAAAGCTCTACACTTAGGCGTAATCCTAACCCTGACCGTAACACTGGTCATTTAAATCAGCCTGGGTTTAGGAATTATCCCAAGGGAAAAGCTGTGGAGATAGCCATGTTGTGGCACTTTTGCGCTCCCCTTGGGATGCCTTTCACAGCTGCAGTGTGCTTGGAGCACAGGGCTTCCTGGTTTAAAAACCAAAACTTTAGCCCAAACTGGAGGCTTCTAAATCAGCCTTCGTTTCGGGACGTCGCCAAGGAAAAAGCTGTGGAGGCAAGCATGTTGAGGCACTTCTGCGCTCTTCTTGGGTAGTCCTTCGCAGCTGATGTGTTCTTGGAACTCAGGGCTGTCTGGTTAAAAGAACACTAACCCTAGGCCTAACTCAAACCTTAAGCCTAGGAAGGAAAATCAGCCTATGATTCGGGATGGTCTCATGGAAATAGCAGTGGAGGCAGCTAAGTTGTGTCACTTTTGCGCTCCCCTTGGGATGCCTTTAACAGCTGCAGTGTACCTGGAGCACAGGGCTTCCTGGTTTTAAAAGTCCTAGGCCTAAGCCTAACAGTAACCCTAGGAAGGTAAATCAGCCGGGTATTAGGGTTCTTCCTAAGGAAAAAGCTGTGAAAGCAGCCATGTTGTGGCACTTCTGCGCTCCCTTTGGGATGCCTTTGGCAGATGCTGTAAGCCTGGAACTCAGGGCTTCCTGCTTAATAAAATCCTAGCCTTAGGCTGAGCCCTAACCCCAACCCTAGGCAGATAAATTAGCCTAGGTATAGGGATGGTGCCAAGGAAAAAGCTGTGAAAGCTGCCATGTTGTTGCACTTTTGTACTCATCTTGGGATGCCTTTCACAGCTGCCGTGTGCCTGGAGCTCAGGGCTTCCTGGTTTAAAAAACCATGTCCCTAGCTGAGACTGGAGGCAGGTGATTCAGCCGAGGCTTAGCAATGGAGCCAATGAAAACGTGTGGAGGCAGCCATTTTCTGGCACTTTTGTACTCCCCTTGGGATGCCTTTCACAGCTGCCGTGTGCCTGGAGCACAGGGCTTCCTGGTTTAAAAGACCATGTCCCTAGCTGAGACTGGAGGCAGGTAATTCAGCCTAGGCTTAGCAATGGTGCCAATGAAAACGTGTGGAGGCAGCCATTTTCTGGCATTTTTGTGCTCCCCTTGGGATGCCGTTTGCAGCTGCCGTGGGCCTGGAGCTCAGAGCTTGCTGGTTTAAAAAGCTCTACACCTAGGCGTAACCCTAACCCTAACCGTAACACTGGTCATTTAAATCAGCCTGGGTTTAGGAATTATCCCAAGGGAAAAGCTGTGGAGACAGCCATGTTGTGGCACTTTTGCGCTCCCCTTGGGATGCCTTTCCCAGCTGCAGTGTGCTTGGAGCACAGGGCTTTCTGGTTTTAAAAGTCCTAGGCCTAAGCCTAACAGTAACACTAGGAAGGTAAATCAGCCGGGTATTAGGGTTCTTCCTAAGGAAAAAGCTGTGAAAGCAGCCATGTTGTGGCACTTCTGTGCTCTCTTTGGGATGCCTTTGGCAGATGCAATAAGCCTGGAACTCAGGGCTTCCTGGTTAAAAAATCCTTGCCCTTGGCTGAGCCCTAACCCAAACCAAAGGCAGATAAATCAGCCTAGGTATAGGGATGGTGCCAAGGAAAAAGCTGTGAAAGCTGCCATGTTTTTGTACTTTTGTACTCCCTTTGGGATGCCTTTCACAGCTGCCATGTGCCTGGAGCTCAGAGCTTGCTGGTTTAAAAAGCTCTACACCTAGGCGTAACCCTAACTCTAACGGTAACACTGGTCATTTAAATCAGCTTGGGTTTAGGAATTATCCCAAGCGAAAAGCTGTGGAGACAGCCATGTTGTGGCGCTTTTGCGCTCCCCTTGGGATGCCTTTCACAGCTGCAGTGTGCTTGGAGCACAGGGCTTCCTGGTTTAGAAAACCACAACTTTAGCCCAAACTGGAGGCTTCTAAATCAGCCTTCGTTTCGGGACGTCCCCAAGGAAAAAGCTGTGGAGGCAGGCATGTTGAGGCACTTCTGCGCTCTTCATGGGTAGTCCTTTGCAGCTGCTGTGTTCTTGGAACTCAGGGCTTTCTGGTTAAAAGAACACTAACCCTAGGCCTAACTCAAACCTTAAGCCTAGGAAGGAAAATCAGCCTATGATTCGGGATGGTCTCATGGAAATAGCAGTGGAGGCAGCCAAGTTGTGTCACTTTTGCGCTCCCCTTGGGATGCCTTTAACAGCTGCAGTGCGCCTGGAGCACAGGGCTTCCTGGTTTTAAAAGTCCTAGGCCTAAGCCTAACAGTAACCCTAGGAAGGTAAATCAGCCGGGTATTAGGGTTCTTCCTAAGGAAAAAGCTGTGAAAGCAGCCATGTTGTGGCACTTCTGCGCTCCCTTTGGGATGCCTTTGGCAGATGCAGTAAGCCTGGAACTCAGGGCTTCCTGCTTAAAAAAATCCTAGCCCTAGGCTGAGCCCTAACCATAACCCTAGGCAGATAAATCAGCCTTGGTATAGGGATGGTGCCAAGGAAAAAGCTGTGAAAGCTGCCATGTTTTTGCACTTTTGTACTCCCCTTGGGATGCCTTTCACAGCTGCCGTGTGCCTGGAGCTCAGGGCTTCCTGGTTTAAAAATCCATGTCCCTAGCTGAGATTGGAGGCCGGTAATACTGCCTAGGCTTAGCAATGGTGCCAATGAAAACGTGTGGAGGCAGCCATTTCCTGGCACTTTTGTGCTCCCCTTGGGATGCCTTTCGCAGCTGCCGTGTGCCTGGAGCTCAGAGCTTGCTGGTTTAAAAAGCTCTACACCTAGGCGTAACCCTAACCCTAACCGTAACACTGGTCATTTAAATCAGCCTGGGTTTAGGAATTATCCCAAGGGAAAAGCTGTGGAGACAGCCATGTTGTGGCACTTTTGCGCTCCCCTTGGGATGCCTTTCACAGCTGCAGTGTGCTTGGAGCACAGGGCTTCCTGGTTTACAAAACCACAACTTTAGCCCAAACTGGAGGCTTCTAAATCAGCCTTCGTTTCGGGACGTCCCCAAGGAAAAAGCTGTGGAGGCAGGCATGTTGAGGCACTTCTGCGCTCTTCATGGGTAGTCCTTTGCAGCTGCTGTGTTCTTGGAACTCAGGGCTTTCTGGTTAAAAGAACACTAACCCTAGGCCTAACTCAAACCTTAAGCCTAGGAAGGAAAATCAGCCTATGATTCGGGATGGTCTCATGGAAATAGCAGTGGAGGCAGCCAAGTTGTGTCACTTTTGCGCTCCCCTTGGGATGCCTTTAACAGCTGCAGTGCGCCTGGAGCACAGGGCTTCCTGGTTTTAAAAGTCCTAGGCCTAAGCCTAACAGTAACCCTAGGAAGGTAAATCAGCCGGGTATTAGGGTTCTTCCTAAGGAAAAAGCTGTGAAAGCAGCCATGTTGTGGCACTTCTGCGCTCCCTTTGGGATGCCTTAGGCAGATGCAGTAAGCCTGGAACTCAGGGCTTCCTGCTTAAAAAAATCCTAGCCCTAGGCTGAGCCCTAACCATAACCCTAGGCAGATAAATCAGCCTTGGTATAGGGATGGTGCCAAGGAAAAAGCTGTGAAAGCTGCCATGTTGTTGCACTTTTGTACTCCCCTTGGGATGCCTTTCACAGCTGCCGTGTGCCTGGAGCTCAGGGCTTCCTGGTTTAAAAATCCATCTCCCAAGCTGAGACTGGAGGCAGGTAATTCAGCCTAGGCTTAGCAATGGTGCCAATGAAAACGTGTGGAGGCAGCCATTTCCTGGCACTTTTGTGCTCCCCTTGGGATTCCTTTCGCAGCTGCCGTGTGCCTGGAGCTCAGAGCTTGCTGGTTTAAAAGACCATGTCCCTAGCTGAGACTGGAGGCAGGTAATTCAGCCTAGGCTTAGCAATGGTGCCAATGAAAACGTGTGGAGGCAGCCATTTTCTGGCATTTTTGTGCTCCCCTTGGGATGCCTTTTGCAGCTGCCGTGTGCCTGGAGCTCAGAGCTTGCTGGTTTAAAAAGCTCTACACCTAGGCGTAACCCTAACCCTAACCGTAACACTGGTCATTTAAATCAGCCTGGGTTTAGGAATTATCCCAAGGGAAAAGCTGTGGAGACAGCCATGTTGTGGCACTTTTGCGCTCCCCTTGGGATGCCTTTCCCAGCTGCAGTGTGCTTGGAGCACAGGGCTTTCTGGTTTTAAAAGTCCTAGGCCTAAGCCTAACAGTAACACTAGGAAGGTAAATCAGCCGCGTATTAGGGTTCTTCCTAAGGAAAAAGCTGTGAAAGCAGCCATGTTGTGGCACTTCTGTGCTCTCTTTGGGATGCCTTTGGCAGATGCAGTAAGCCTGGAACTCAGGGCTTCCTGGTTAAAAAATCCTTGCCCTTGGCTGAGCCCTAACCCAAACCAAAGGCAGATAAATCAGCCTAGGTATAGGGATGGTGCCAAGGAAAAAGCTGTGAAAGCTGCCATGTTTTTGTACTTTTGTACTCCCTTTGGGATGCCTTTCACAGCTGCCATGTGCCTGGAGCTCAGAGCTTGCTGGTTTAAAAAGCTCTACACCTAGGCGTAACACTAACTCTAACGGTAACACTGGTCATTTAAATCAGCTTGGGTTTAGGAATTATCCCAAGCGAAAAGCTGTGGAGACAGCCATGTTGTGGCACTTTTGCGCTCCCCTTGGGATGCCTTTCACAGCTGCAGTGTGCTTGGAGCACAGGGCTTCCTGGTTTACAAAACCACAACTTTAGCCCAAACTGGAGGCTTCTAAATCAGCCTTTGTTTCGGGACGTCCCCAAGGAAAAAGCTGTGGAGGCAGGCATGTTGAGGCACTTCTGCGCTCTTCATGGGTAGTCCTTTGCAGCTGCTGTGTTCTTGGAACTCAGGGCTTTCTGGTTAAAAGAACACTAACCCTAGGCCTAACTCAAACCTTAAGCCTAGGAAGGAAAATCAGCCTATGATTCGGGATGGTCTCATGGAAATAGCAGTGGAGGCAGCCAAGTTGTGTCACTTTTGCGCTCCCCTTGGGATGCCTTTAACAGCTGCAGTGTGCCTGGAGCACAGGGCTTCCTGGTTTTAAAAGTCCTAGGCCTAAGCCTAACAGTAACCCTAGGAAGGTAAATCAGCCGGGTATTAGGGTTCTTCCTAAGGAAAAAGCTGTGAAAGCAGCCATGTTGTGGCACTTCTGCGCTCCCTTTGGGATGCCTTTGGCAGATGCAGTAAGCCTGGAACTCAGGGCTTTCTGGTTAAAAAAATCCTAGCCCTTGGCTGAGCCCTAACCCTAACCCAAGGCAGATAAATCAGCCTAGGTATAGGGATGGTGCCAAGAAAAAGCTGTGAAAGCTGCCATGTTGTTGCACTTTTGTACTCCCCTTGGGATGCCTTTCACAGCTGCCAAGTGCCTGGAGCTCAGGGCTTCCTGGTTTAAAAATCCATGTCCCTAGCTGAGACTGGAGGCAGGTAATGCAGCCTAGGCTTAGCAATGGTGCCAATGAAAACGTGTGGAGGCAGCCATTTCCTGGCACTTTTGTGCTCCCCTTGGGATGCCTTTCGCAGCTGCCGTGTGCCTGGACCTCAGAGCTTGCTGGTTTAAAAAGCTCTACACCTAGGCGTAACCCTAACCCTAACCGTAACACTGGTCATTTAAATCAGCCTGGGTTTAGGAATTATCCCAAGGGAAAAGCTGTGGAGACAGCCATGTTGTGGCACTTTTGCGCTCCCCTTGGGATGCCTTTCACAGCTGCAGTGTGCTTGGAGCTCAGGGCTTCCTGGTTTAAAAAACCATGTCCCTAGCTGAGACTGGACGCAGGTAATTCAGCCTAGGCTTAGCAATGGTGCCAATGAAAACGTGTGGAAGCAGCCATTTTCTGGCACTTTTGTGCTCCCCTTGGGATGCCTTTCGCAGCTGCCGTGTGCCTGGAGCTCAGAGCTTGCTGGTTTATAAAGCTCTACACTTAGGCGTAATCCTAACCCTGACCGTAACACTGGTCATTTAAATCAGCCTGGGTTTAGGAATTATCCCAAGGGAAAAGCTGTGGAGATAGCCATGTTGTGGCACTTTTGCGCTCCCCTTGGGATGCCTTTCACAGCTGCAGTGTGCTTGGAGCACAGGGCTTCCTGGTTTAAAAACCAAAACTTTAGCCCAAACTGGAGGCTTCTAAATCAGCCTTCGTTTCGGGACGTCGCCAAGGAAAAAGCTGTGGAGGCAAGCATGTTGAGGCACTTCTGCGCTCTTCTTGGGTAGTCCTTCGCAGCTGATGTGTTCTTGGAACTCAGGGCTGTCTGGTTAAAAGAACACTAACCCTAGGCCTAACTCAAACCTTAAGCCTAGGAAGGAAAATCAGCCTATGATTCGGGATGGTCTCATGGAAATAGCAGTGGAGGCAGCTAAGTTGTGTCACTTTTGCGCTCCCCTTGGGATGCCTTTAACAGCTGCAGTGTACCTGGAGCACAGGGCTTCCTGGTTTTAAAAGTCCTAGGCCTAAGCCTAACAGTAACCCTAGGAAGGTAAATCAGCCGGGTATTAGGGTTCTTCCTAAGGAAAAAGCTGTGAAAGCAGCCATGTTGTGGCACTTCTGCGCTCCCTTTGGGATGCCTTTGGCAGATGCTGTAAGCCTGGAACTCAGGGCTTCCTGCTTAATAAAATCCTAGCCTTAGGCTGAGCCCTAACCCCAACCCTAGGCAGATAAATTAGCCTAGGTATAGGGATGGTGCCAAGGAAAAAGCTGTGAAAGCTGCCATGTTGTTGCACTTTTGTACTCCTCTTGGGATGCCTTTCACAGCTGCCGTGTGCCTGGAGCTCAGGGCTTCCTGGTTTAAGAAACCATGTCCCTAGCTGAGACTGGAGGCAGGTGATTCAGCCGAGGCTTAGCAATGGAGCCAATGAAAACGTGTGGAGGCAGCCATTTTCTGGCACTTTTGTACTCCCCTTGGGATGCCTTTCACAGCTGCCGTGTGCCTGGAGCACAGGGCTTCCTGGTTTAAAAGACCATGTCCCTAGCTGAGACTGGAGGCAGGTAATTCAGCCTAGGCTTAGCAATGGTGCCAATGAAAACGTGTGGAGGCAGCCATTTTCTGGCATTTTTGTGCTCCCCTTGGGATGCCGTTTGCAGCTGCCGTGTGCCTGGAGCTCAGAGCTTGCTGGTTTAAAAAGCTCTACACCTAGGCCTAACCCTAACCCTAACCGTAACACTGGTCATTTAAATCAGCCTGGGTTTAGGAATTATCCCAAGGGAAAAGCTGTGGAGACAGCCATGTTGTGGCACTTTTGCGCTCCCCTTGGGATGCCTTTCCCAGCTGCAGTGTGCTTGGAGCACAGGGCTTTCTGGTTTTAAAAGTCCTAGGCCTAAGCCTAACAGTAACACTAGGAAGGTAAATCAGCCGGGTATTAGGGTTCTTCCTAAGGAAAAAGCTGTGAAAGCAGCCATGTTGTGGCACTTCTGTGCTCTCTTTGGGATGCCTTTGGCAGATGCAATAAGCCTGGAACTCAGGGCTTCCTGGTTAAAAAATCCTTGCCCTTGGCTGAGCCCTAACCCAAACCAAAGGCAGATAAATCAGCCTAGGTATAGGGATGGTGCCAAGGAAAAAGCTGTGAAAGCTGCCATGTTTTTGTACTTTTGTACTCCCTTTGGGATGCCTTTCACAGCTGCCATGTGCCTGGAGCTCAGAGCTTGCTGGTTTAAAAAGCTCTACACCTAGGCGTAACCCTAACTCTAACGGTAACACTGGTCATTTAAATCAGCTTGGGTTTAGGAATTATCCCAAGCGAAAAGCTGTGGAGACAGCCATGTTGTGGCGCTTTTGCGCTCCCCTTGGGATGCCTTTCACAGCTGCAGTGTGCTTGGAGCACAGGGCTTCCTGGTTTACAAAACCACAACTTTAGCCCAAACTGGAGGCTTCTAAATCAGCCTTCGTTTCGGGACGTCCCCAAGGAAAAAGCTGTGGAGGCAGGCATGTTGAGGCACTTCTGCGCTCTTCATGGGTAGTCCTTTGCAGCTGCTGTGTTCTTGGAACTCAGGGCTTTCTGGTTAAAAGAACACTAACCCTAGGCTTAACTCAAACCTTAAGCCTAGGAAGGAAAATCAGCCTATGATTCGGGATGGTCTCATGGAAATAGCAGTGGAGGCAGCCAAGTTGTGTCACTTTTGCGCTCCCCTTGGGATGCCTTTAACAGCTGCAGTGCGCCTGGAGCACAGGGCTTCCTGGTTTTAAAAGTCCTAGGCCTAAGCCTAACAGTAACCCTAGGAAGGTAAATCAGCCGGGTATTAGGGTTCTTCCTAAGGAAAAAGCTGTGAAAGCAGCCATGTTGTGGCACTTCTGCGCTCCCTTTGGGATGCCTTTGGCAGATGCAGTAAGCCTGGAACTCAGGGCTTCCTGCTTAAAAAAATCCTAGCCCTAGGCTGAGCCCTAACCATAACCCTAGGCAGATAAATCAGCCTTGGTATAGGGATGGTGCCAAGGAAAAAGCTGTGAAAGCTGCCATGTTTTTGCACTTTTGTACTCCCCTTGGGATGCCTTTCACAGCTGCCGTGTGCCTGGAGCTCAGGGCTTCCTGGTTTAAAAATCCATGTCCCTAGCTGAGATTGGAGGCCGGTAATACTGCCTAGGCTTAGCAATGGTGCCAATGAAAACGTGTGGAGGCAGCCATTTTCTGGCACTTTTGTGCTCCCCTTGGGATGCCTTTCGCAGCTGCCGTGTGCCTGGAGCTCAGAGCTTGCTGGTTTAAAAAGCTCTACACCTAGGCGTAACCCTAACCCTATCCGTAACACTGGTCATTTAAATCAGCCTGGGTTTAGGAATTATCCCAAGGGAAAAGCTGTGGAGACAGCCATGTTGTGGCACTTTTGCGCTCCCCTTGGGATGCCTTTCACAGCTGCAGTGTGCTTGGAGCACAGGGCTTCCTGGTTTAAAAAACCACAACTTTAGCCCAAACTGGAGGCTTCTAAATCAGCCTTCGTTTCGGGACGTCCCCAAGGAAAAAGCTGTGGAGGCAGGCATGTTGAGGCACTTCTGCGCTCTTCTTGGGTAGTCCTTCGCAGCTGCTGTGTTCTTGGAACTCAGGGCTTTCTGGTTAAAAGAACACTAACCCTAGGCCTAACTCAAACCTTAAGCCTAGGAAGGAAAATCAGCCTATGATTTGGGATGGTCTGATGGAAATAGCAGTGGAGGCAGCCAAGTTGTGTCACTTTTGCGCTCCCCTTGGGATGCCTTTAACAGCTGCAGTGTGCCTGGAGCACAGGGCTTCCTGGTTTTAAAAGTCCTAGGCCTAAGCCTAACAGTAACCCTAGGAAGGTAAATCAGCCGGGTATTAGGGTTCTTCCTAAGGAAAAAGCTGTGAAAGCAGCCATGTTGTGGACCTTCTGCGCTCCCTTTGGGATGCCTTTGGCAGATGCAGTAAGCCTGGAACTCAGGGCTTCCTGCTTAAAAAAATCCTAGCCCTAGGCTGAGCCCTACCCCTAAACCTAGGCAGATAAATCAGCCTAGGTATAGGGATGGTGCCAAGGAAAAAGCTGTGAAAGCTGCCATGTTGTTGTACTTTTGTACTCCCTTTGGGATGCCTTTCACAGCTGCCATGTGCTTGGAGCTCAGGGCTTCCTGGTGTAAAAAACCATGTCCCTTGCTGAGACTGGAGGCAGGTAATTCAGACTAGGCTTATCAATGGTGCCAATGAAAACGTGTGGAGGCAGCCATTTTCTGGCACTTTTGTACTCCCCTTGGGATGCCTTTCACAGCTGCCGTTTGCCTGGAGCACAGGGCTTCCTGGTTTAAAAGACCATGTCCCTAGCTGAGACTGGAGGCAGGTAATTCAGCCTAGGCTTAGCAATGGTGCCAATGAAAACGTGTGGAGGCAGCCATTTTCTGGCATTTTTGTGCTCCCCTTGGGATGCCTTTTGCAGCTGCCGTGTGCCTGGAGCTCAGAGCTTGCTGGTTTAAAAAGCTCTACACCTAGGCCTAACCCTAACCCTAACCGTAACACTGGTCATTTAAATCAGCCTGGGTTTAGGAATTATCCCAAGGGAAAAGCTGTGGAGATAGCCATGTTGTGGCACTTTTGCGCTCCCCTTGGGATGCCTTTCCCAGCTGCATTGTGCTTGGAGCACAGGGCTTTCTGGTTTTAAAAGTCCTAGGCCTAAGCCTAACAGTAACACTAGGAAGGTAAATCAGCCGCGTATTAGGGTTCTTCCTAAGGAAAAAGCTGTGAAAGCAGCCATGTTGTGGCACTTCTGTGCTCTCTTTGGGATGCCTTTGGCAGATGCAGTAAGCCTGGAACTCAGGGCTTTCTGGTTAAAAAATCCTTGCCCTTGGCTGAGCCCAAACCCAAACCCAAGGCAGATAAATCAGCCTAGGTATAGGGATGGTGCCAAGGAAAAAGCTGTGAAAGCTGCCATGTTTTTGTACTTTTGTACTCCCTTTGGGATGCCTTTCACAGCTGCCATGTGCCTGGAGCTCAGAGCTTGCTGGTTTAAAAAGCTCTACACCTAGGCGTAACCCTAACCCTAACCGTAACACTGGTCATTTAAATCAGCCTGGGTTTAGGAATTATCCCAAGCGAAAAGCTGTGGAGACAGCCATGTTGTGGCGCTTTTGCGCTCCCCTTGGGATGCCTTTCACAGCTGCAGTGTGCTTGGAGCACAGGGCTTCCTGGTTTACAAAACCACAGCTTTAGCCCAAACTGGAGGCTTCTAAATCAGCCTTCGTTTCGGGACGTCCCCAAGGAAAAAGCTGTGGAGGCAGGCATGTTGAGGCACTTCTGCGCTCTTCTTGGGTAGTCCTTCGCAGCTGCTGTGTTCTTGGAACTCAGGGCTTTCTGGTTAAAAGAACACTAACCCTAGGCCTAACTCAAACCTTAAGCCTAGGAAGGAAAATCAGCCTATGATTCGGGATGGTCTCATGGAAATAGCAGTGGAGGCAGCTAAGTTGTGTCACTTTTGCGCTCCCCTTGGGATGCCTTTAACCGCTGCAGTGTGCCTGGAGCACAGGGCTTCCTGGTTTTAAAAGTCCTAGGCCTAAGCCTAACAGTAACCCTAGGAAGGTAAATCAGCCGGGTATTAGGGTTCTTCCTAAGGAAAAAGCTGTGAAAGCAGCCATGTTGTGGCACTTCTGCGCTCCCTTTGGGATGCCTTTGGCAGATGCAGTAAGCCTGGAACTCAGGGCTTCCTGCTTAAAAAAATCCTGGCCCTAGGCTGAGCCCTAACCATAACCCTAGGCAGATAAATCAGCCTTGGTATAGGGATGGTGCCAAGGAAAAAGCTGTGAAAGCTGCCATGTTTTTGCACTTTTGTACTCCCCTTGGGATGCCTTTCACAGCTGCCGTGTGCCTGGAGCTCAGGGCTTCCTGGTTTAAAAATCCATGTCCCTAGCTGAGATTGGAGGCCGGTAATACTGCCTAGGCTTAGCAATGGTGCCAATGAAAACGTGTGGAGGCAGCCATTTCCTGGCACTTTTGTGCTCCCCTTGGGATGCCTTTCGCAGCTGCCGTGTGCCTGGAGCTCAGAGCTTGCTGGTTTAAAAAGCTCTACACCTAGGCGTAACCCTAACCCTATCCGTAACACTGGTCATTTAAATCAGCCTGGGTTTAGGAATTATCCCAAGGGAAAAGCTGTGGAGACAGCCATGTTGTGGCACTTTTGCGCTCCCCTTGGGATGCCTTTCACAGCTGCAGTGTGCTTGGAGCACAGGGCTTCCTGGTGTAAAAAACCACAACTTTAGCCCAAACTGGAGGCTTCTAAATCAGCCTTCGTTTCGGGACGTCCCCAAGGAAAAAGCTGTGGAGGCAGGCATGTTGAGGCACTTCTGCGCTCTTCTTGGGTAGTCCTTCGCAGCTGCTGTGTTCTTGGAACTCAGGGCTTTCTGGTTAAAAGAACACTAACCCTAGGCTTAACTCAAACCTTAAGCCTAGGAAGGAAAATCAGCCTATGATTCGGGATGGTCTGATGGAAATAGCAGTGGAGGCAGCCAAGTTGTGTCACTTTTGCGCTCCCCTTGGGATGCCTTTAACAGCTGCAGTGTGCCTGGAGCACAGGGCTTCCTGGTTTTAAAAGTCCTAGGCCTAAGCCTAACAGTAACCCTAGGAAGGTAAATCAGCCGGGTATTAGGGTTCTTCCTAAGGAAAAAGCTGTGAAAGCAGCCATGTTGTGGACCTTCTGCGCTCCCTTTGGGATGCCTTTGGCAGATGCAGTAAGCCTGGAACTCAGGGCTTCCTGCTTAAAAAAATCCTAGCCCTAGGCTGAGCCCTACCCCTAAACCTAGGCAGATAAATCAGCCTAGGTATAGGGATGGTGCCAAGGAAAAAGCTGTGAAAGCTGCCATGTTGTTGTACTTTTGTACTCCCTTTGGGATGCCTTTCACAGCTGCCATGTGCTTGGAGCTCAGGGCTTCCTGGTGTAAAAAACCATGTCCCTTGCTGAGACTGGAGGCAGGTAATTCAGCCTAGGCTTAGCAATGGTGCCCATGAAAACGTGTGGAGGCAGCCATTTTATGGCACTTTTGTGCTCCCCTTGGGATGCCTTTCGCAGCTGCCGTGTGCCTGGAGCTCAGAGCTTGCTGGTTTAAAAAGCTCTACACCTAGGCGTAACCCTAACCCCTAGCGTAACACTGGTCATTTAAATCAGCCTGGGTTTAGGAATTATCCCAAGGGAAAAGCTGTGGAGACAGCCATGTTGTGGCACTTTTGCGCTCCCCTTGGGATGCCTTTCACAGCTGCAGTGTGCTTGGAGCACAGGGCTTCCTGGTTTAAAAAACCACATCTTTAGCCCAAACTGGAGGCTTCTAAATCAGCCTTCGTTTCGGGACGTCCCCAAGGAAAAAGCTGTGGAGGCAGGCATGTTGAGGCACTTCTGCGCTCTTCTTGGGTAGTCCTTCGCAGCTGCTGTGTTCTTGGAACTCAGGGCTTTCTGGTTAAAAGAACACTAACCCTAGGCCTAACTCAAACCTTAAGCCTAGGAAGGAAAATCAGCCTATGATTCGGGATGGTCTCATGGAAATAGCAGTGGAGGCAGCCAAGTTGTGTCACTTTTGCGCTCCCCTTGGGATGCCTTTAACAGCTGCAGTGTGCCTGGAGAACAGGGCTTCCTGGTTTTAAAAGTCCTAGGCCTAAGCCTAACAGTAACCCTAGGAAGGTAAATCAGCCGGGTATTAGGGTTCTTCCTAAGGAAAAAGCTGTGAAAGCAGCCATGTTGTGGCACTTCTGCGCTCCCTTTGGGATGCCTTTGGCAGATGCAGTAAGCCTGGAACTCAGGGCTTCCTGCTTAAAAAAATCCCAGCCTTAGGCTGAGCCCTAACCCTAACCCTAGGCAGATAAATCAGCCTTGGTATAGGGATGGTGCCAAGGAAAAAGCTGTGAAAGCTGCCATGTTGTTGCACTTTTGTACTCCCCTTGGGATGCCTTTCACAGCTGCCGTGTGCCTGGAGCTCAGGGCTTCCTGGTTTAAAAATCCATGTCCCTAGCTGAGACTGGAGGCAGGTGATTCAGCCTAGTCTTAGCAATGGTGCCAATGAAAACGTGTGGAGGCAGCCATTTTCTGGCACTTTTGTGTTCCCCTTGGGATGCCTTTCGCAGCTGCCGTGTGCCTGGAGCTCAGAGCTTGCTGGTTTAAAAAGCTCTACA
The DNA here is from genome assembly GCF_027887145.1 of Ammospiza caudacuta. Lineage (NCBI taxonomy): Eukaryota > Metazoa > Chordata > Aves > Passeriformes > Passerellidae > Ammospiza > Ammospiza caudacuta. The sequence goes on along the minus strand of NW_026683131.1, from coordinate 418,603 downwards.
CCTAGGCGTAACCCTAACCGTAACACTGGTCATTTAAATCAGCCTGGGTTTAGGAATTATCCCAAGGGAAAAGGTGTGGACACAGCCATGTTGTGGCACTTTTGCGCTCCCCTTGGGATGCCTTTCACAGCTGCAGTGTGTCTGGAGCACAGGGCTTCCTGGTTTAAAAAACCATGTCCCTAGCTGAGACTGGAGGCAGGTAATTCATCCTAGGCTTAGCAATGGTGCCAATGAAAACGTGTGGAGGCAGCCATTTTCTGGCACTTTTGTGCTCCCCTTGGGATGCCTTTCACAGCTGCCGTGTGCCTGGAGCTCAGAGCTTGCTGGTTTAAAAAGCTCTACACCTAGGCGTAACCCTAACCCTGACCGTAACACTGGTCATTTAAATCAGCCTGGGTTTAGGAATTATCCCAAGGGAAAAGCTGTGGAGACAGCCATGTTGCACTTTTGCGCTCCCCTTGGGATGCCTTTCACAGCTGCAGTGTGCTTGGAGCACAGGGCTTCCTGGTTTAAAAAACCACAACTTTAGCCCAAACTGGAGGCTTCTAAATCAGCCTTCGTTTCGGGACGTCCCCAAGGAAAAAGCTGTGGAGGCAGGCATGTTGAGGCACTTCTACGCTCTTCTTGGGTAGTCCTTCGCAGCTGCTGTGTTCTTGGAACTCAGGGCTTTCTGGTTAAAAGAACACTAACCCTAGGCCTAACTCAAACCTTAAGCCTAGGAAGGAAAATCAGCCTATGATTCGGGATGGTCTCATGGAAATAGCAGTGGAGGCAGCCAAGTTGTGTCACTTTTGCGCTCCCCTTGGGATGCCTTTAACAGCTGCAGTGTGCCTAGAGAACAGGGCTTCCTGGTTTTAAAAGTCCTAGGCCTAAGCCTAACAGTAACCCTAGGAAGGTAAATCAGCCGGGTATTAGGGTTCTTCCTAAGGAAAAAGCTGTGAAAGCAGCCATGTTGTGGCACTTCTGCGCTCCCTTTGGGATGCCTTTGGCAGATGCAGTAAGCCTGGAACTCAGGGCTTCCTGCTTAAAAAAATCCTAACCTTAGGCTGAGCCCTAACCCTAACCCTAGGCAGATAAATCAGCCTTGGTATAGGGATGGTGCCAAGGAAAAAGCTGTGAAAGCTGCCATGTTGTTGCACTTTTGTACTCCCCTTGGGATGCCTTTCACAGCTGCCGTGTGCCTGGAGCTCAGGGCTTCCTGGTTTAAAAATCCATGTCACTAGCTGAGACTGGAGGCAGGTGATTCAGCCTAGGCTTAGAAATGGTGCCAATGAAAACGTGTGGAGGCAGCCATTTCCTGGCACTTTTGTGCTCCCCTTGGGATGCCTTTCGCAGCTGCCGTGTGCCTGGAGCTCAGAGCTTGCTGGTTTAAAAAGCTCTACACCTAGGCGTAAACCTAACCCTAACCGTAACACTGGTCATTTAAATCAGCCTGGGTTTAGGAATTATCCCAAGGGAAAAGCTGTGGAGACAGCCATGTTGTGGCACTTTTGCGCTCCCCTTGGGATGCCTTTCACAGCTGCAGTGTGCTTGGAGCACAGGGCTTCCTGGTGTAAAAAACCACAACTTTAGCCCAAACTGGAGGCTTCTAAATCAGCCTTCGTTTCGGGACGTCCCCAAGGAAAAAGCTGTGGAGGCAGGCATGTTGAGGCACTTCTGCGCTCTTCTTGGGTAGTCCTTTGCAGCTGCTGTGTTCTTGGATCTCAGGGCTTTCTGGTTAAAAGAACACTAACCCTAGGCCTAACTCAAACCTTAAGCCTAGGAAGGAAAATCAGCCTATGATTCGGGATGGTCTCATGGAAATAGCAGTGGAGGCAGCCAAGTTGTGTCACTTTTGCGCTCCCCTTGGGATGCCTTTAACAGCTGCAGTGTGCCTGGAGCACAGGGCTTCCTGGTTTTAAAAGTCCTAGGCCTAAGCCTAACAGTAACCCTAGGAAGGTAAATCAGCCGGGTATTAGGGTTCTTCCTAAGGAAAAAGCTGTGAAAGCAGCCATGTTGTGGCACTTCTGCGCTCCCTTTGGGATGCCTTTGGCAGATGCAGTAAGCCTGGAACTCAGGGCTTCCTGGTTAAAAAATACTTGCACTTGGCTGAGCCCTAACCCTAACCCTAGGCAGATAAATCAGCCTAGGTATAGGGATGGTGCCAAGGAAAAAGCTGTGAAAGCTGCAATGTTGTTGTACTTTTGTACTCCCTTTGGGATGCCTTTCACAGCTGCCATGTGCTTGGAGCTCAGGGCTTCCTGGTTTAAAAAACCATGTCCCTAGCTGAGACTGGAGGCAGGTAATTCAGACTAGGCTTATCAATGGTGCCAATAAAAACGTGTGGAGGCAGCCATTTTCTGGCACTTTTGTACTCCCCTTGGGATGCCTTTCACAGCTGCAGTGTGTCTGGAGCTCAGGGCTTCCTGGTTTAAAAGACCATGTCCCTAGCTGAGACTGGAGGCGGGTAATTCAGCCTAGGCTTAGCAATGGTGCCAATGAAAACGTGTGGAGGCAGCCATTTTCTGGCACTTTTGTGCTCCCCTTGGGATGCCTTTCGCAGCTGCCGTGTGCCTGGAGCTCAGAGCTTGCTGGTTTAAAAAGCTCTACACCTAGGCGTAACCCTAACCCTAACCGTAACACTGGTCATTTAAATCAGCCTGGGTTTAGGAATTATCCCAAGGGAAAAGCTGTGGACACAGCCATGTTGTGGCACTTTTGCGCTCCCCTTGGGATGCCTTTCACAGCTGCAGTGTGCTTGGAGCACAGGGCTTCCTGGTGTAAAAAACCACAACTTTAGCCCAAACTGGAGGCTTCTAAATCAGCCTTCGTTTCGGGACGTCCCCAAGGAAAAAGCTGTGGAGGCAGGCATGTTGAGGCACTTCTGCGCTCTTCTTGGGTAGTCCTTCGCAGCTGCTGTGTTCTTGGAACTCAGGGCTTTCTGGTTAAAAGAACACTAACCCTAGGCCTAACTCAAACCTTAAGCCTAGGAAGGAAAATCAGCCTATGATTCGGGATGGTCTCATGGAAATAGCAGTGGAGGCAGCCAAGTTGTGTCACTTTTGCGCTCCCCTTGGGATGCCTTTCACAGCTGCAGTGTGCCTGGAGCACAGGGCTTCCTGGTTTTAAAAGTCCTAGGCCTAAGCCTAACAGTAACCCTAGGAAGGTAAATCAGCCGGGTATTAGGGTTCTTCCTAAGGAAAAAGCTGTGAAAGCAGCCATGTTGTGGCACTTCTGCGCTCCCTTTGGGATGCCTTTGGCAGATGCAGTAAGCCTGGAACTCAGGGCTTCCTGCTTAAAAAAATCCTAGCCTTAGGCTGAGCCCTAACCCTAACCCTAGGCAGATAAATCAGCCTTGGTATAGGGATGGTGCCAAGGAAAAAGCTGTGAAAGCTGCCATGTTGTTGCACTTTTGTACTCCCCTTGGGATGCCTTTCACAGCTGCCGTGTGCCTGGAGCTCAGGGCTTCCTGGTTTAAAAATCCATGTCCCTAGCTGAGACTGGAGGCAGGTAATTCAGCCTAGGCTTAGCAATGGTGCCAATGAAAACATGTGGAGGCAGCCATTTTCTGGCACTTTTGTGCTCCCCTTGGGATGCCTTTCGCAGCTGCCGTGTGCCTGGAGCTCAGAGCTTGCTGGTTTAAAAAGCTCTACACCTAGGCGTAACCCTAACCCTAACCGTAACACTGGTCATTTAAATCAGCCTGGGTTTAGGAATTATCCCAAGGGAAAAGCTGTGGAGACAGCCATGTTGTGGCACTTTTGCGCTCCCCTTGGGATGCCTTTCACAGCTGCAGTGTGCTTGGAGCACAGGGCTTCCTGGTTTAAAAAACCAGAACTTTAGCCCAAACTGGAGGCTTCTAAATCAGCCTTCGTTTCGGGACGTCCCCAAGGAAAAAGCTGTGGAGGCAGGCATGTTGAGGCACTTCTGCGCTCTTCTTGGGTAGTCCTTCGCAGCTGTTGTGTTCTTGGAACTCAGGGCTTTCTGGTTAAAAGAACACTAACCCTAGGCCTAACTCAAACCTTAAGCCTAGGAAGGAAAATCAGCCTATGATTCGGGATGGTCTCATGGAAATAGCAGTGGAGGCAGCCAAGTTGTGTCACTTTTGCGCTCCCCTTGGGATGCCTTTAACAGCTGCAGTGTGCCTGGAGAACAGGGCTTCCTGGTTTTAAAAGTCCTAGGCCTAAGCCTAACAGTAACCCTAGGAAGGTAAATCAGCCGGGTATTAGGGTTCTTCCTAAGGAAAAAGCTGTGAAAGCAGCCATGTTGTGGCACTTCTGCGCTCCCTTTGGGATGCCTTTGGCAGATGCAGTAAGCCTGGAACTCAGGGCTTCCTGGTTAAAAAAATCCCAGCCTTAGGCTGAGCCCTAACCCTAACCCTAGGCAGATAAATCAGCCTTGGTATAGGGATGGTGCCAAGGAAAAAGCTGTGAAAGCTGCCATGTTGTTGCACTTTTGTACTCCCCTTGGGATGCCTTTCACAGCTGCCGTGTGCCTGGAGCTCAGGGCTTCCTGGTTTAAAAATCCATGTCCCTAGCTGAGACTGGAGGCAGGTGATTCAGCCTAGGCTTAGCAATGGTGCCAATGAAAACGTGTGGAGGCAGCCATTTTCTGGCACTTTTGTGCTCCCCTTGGGATGCCTTTCGCAGCTGCCGTGTGCCTGGAGCTCAGAGCTTGCTGGTTTAAAAAGCTCTACACCTAGGCGTAACCCTAACCGTAACACTGGTCATTTAAATCAGCCTGGGTTTAGGAATTATCCCAAGGGAAAAGGTGTGGACACAGCCATGTTGTGGCACTTTTGCGCTCCCCTTGGGATGCCTTTCACAGCTGCAGTGTGTCTGGAGCACAGGGCTTCCTGGTTTAAAAAACCATGTCCCTATCTGAGACTGGAGGCAGGTAATTCATCCTAGGCTTAGCAATGGTGCCAATGAAAACGTGTGGAGGCAGCCATTTTCTGGCACTTTTGTGCTCCCCTTGGGATGCCTTTCGCAGCTGCCGTGTGCCTGGAGCTCAGAGCTTGCTGGTTTAAAAAGCTCTACACCTAGGCGTATCCCTAACCCTGACCGTAACACTGGTCATTTAAATCAGCCTGGGTTTAGGAATTATCCCAAGGGAAAAGCTGTGGACACAGCCATGTTGTGGCACTTTTGCGCTCCCCTTGGGATGCCTTTCACAGCTGCAGTGTGCTTGGAGCACAGGGCTTCCTGGTTTAAAAAACCACAACTTTAGCCCAAACTGGAGGCTTCTAAATCAGCCTTCGTTTCGGGACGTCCCCAAGGAAAAAGCTGTGGAGGCAGGCATGTTGAGGCACTTCTACGCTCTTCTTGGGTAGTCCTTCGCAGCTGCTGTGTTCTTGGAACTCAGGGCTTTCTGGTTAAAAGAACACTAACCCTAGGCCTAACTCAAACCTTAAGCCTAGGAAGGAAAATCAGCCTATGATTCGGGATGGTCTCATGGAAATAGCAGTGGAGGCAGCCAAGTTGTGTCACTTTTGCGCTCCCCTTGGGATGCCTTTAACAGCTGCAGTGTGCCTGGAGAACAGGGCTTCCTGGTTTTAAAAGTCCTAGGCCTAAGCCTAACAGTAACCCTAGGAAGGTAAATCAGCCGGGTATTAGGGTTCTTCCTAAGGAAAAAGCTGTGAAAGCAGCCATGTTGTGGCACTTCTGCGCTCCCTTTGGGATGCCTTTGGCAGATGCAGTAAGCCTGGAACTCAGGGCTTCCTGCTTAAAAAAATCCCAGCCTTAGGCTGAGCCCTAACCCTAACCCTAGGCAGATAAATCAGCCTTGGTATAGGGATGGTGCCAAGGAAAAAGCTGTGAAAGCTGCCATGTTGTTGCACTTTTGTACTCCCCTTGGGATGCCTTTCACAGCTGCCGTGTGCCTGGAGCTCAGGGCTTCCTGGTTTAAAAATCCATGTCCCTAGCTGAGACTGGAGGCAGGTGATTCAGCCTAGTCTTAGCAATGGTGCCAATGAAAACGTGTGGAGGCAGCCATTTTCTGGCACTTTTGTGTTCCCCTTGGGATGCCTTTCGCAGCTGCCGTGTGCCTGGAGCTCAGAGCTTGCTGGTTTAAAAAGCTCTACACCTAGGCGTAACCCTAACCGTAACACTGGTCATTTAAATCAGCCTGGGTTTAGGAATTATCCCAAGGGAAAAGGTGTGGACACAGCCATGTTGTGGCACTTTTGCGCTCCCCTTGGGATGCCTTTCACAGCTGCAGTGTGTCTGGAGCACAGGGCTTCCTGGTTTAAAAAACCATGTCCCTAGCTGAGACTGGAGGCAGGTAATTCATCCTAGGCTTAGCAATGGTGCCAATGAAAACGTGTGGAGGCAGCCATTTTCTGGCACTTTTGTGCTCCCCTTGGGATGCCTTTCACAGCTGCCGTGTGCCTGGAGCTCAGAGCTTGCTGGTTTAAAAAGCTCTACACCTAGGCGTAACCCTAACCCTGACCGTAACACTGGTCATTTAAATCAGCCTGGGTTTAGGAATTATCCCAAGGGAAAAGCTGTGGAGACAGCCATGTTGCACTTTTGCGCTCCCCTTGGGATGCCTTTCACAGCTGCAGTGTGCTTGGAGCACAGGGCTTCCTGGTTTAAAAAACCACAACTTTAGCCCAAACTGGAGGCTTCTAAATCAGCCTTCGTTTCGGGACGTCCCCAAGGAAAAAGCTGTGGAGGCAGGCATGTTGAGGCACTTCTACGCTCTTCTTGGGTAGTCCTTCGCAGCTGCTGTGTTCTTGGAACTCAGGGCTTTCTGGTTAAAAGAACACTAACCCTAGGCCTAACTCAAACCTTAAGCCTAGGAAGGAAAATCAGCCTATGATTCGGGATGGTCTCATGGAAATAGCAGTGGAGGCAGCCAAGTTGTGTCACTTTTGCGCTCCCCTTGGGATGCCTTTAACAGCTGCAGTGTGCCTAGAGAACAGGGCTTCCTGGTTTTAAAAGTCCTAGGCCTAAGCCTAACAGTAACCCTAGGAAGGTAAATCAGCCGGGTATTAGGGTTCTTCCTAAGGAAAAAGCTGTGAAAGCAGCCATGTTGTGGCACTTCTGCGCTCCCTTTGGGATGCCTTTGGCAGATGCAGTAAGCCTGGAACTCAGGGCTTCCTGCTTAAAAAAATCCTAACCTTAGGCTGAGCCCTAACCCTAACCCTAGGCAGATAAATCAGCCTTGGTATAGGGATGGTGCCAAGGAAAAAGCTGTGAAAGCTGCCATGTTGTTGCACTTTTGTACTCCCCTTGGGATGCCTTTCACAGCTGCCGTGTGCCTGGAGCTCAGGGCTTCCTGGTTTAAAAATCCATGTCACTAGCTGAGACTGGAGGCAGGTGATTCAGCCTAGGCTTAGAAATGGTGCCAATGAAAACGTGTGGAGGCAGCCATTTCCTGGCACTTTTGTGCTCCCCTTGGGATGCCTTTCGCAGCTGCCGTGTGCCTGGAGCTCAGAGCTTGCTGGTTTAAAAAGCTCTACACCTAGGCGTAAACCTAACCCTAACCGTAACACTGGTCATTTAAATCAGCCTGGGTTTAGGAATTATCCCAAGGGAAAAGCTGTGGAGACAGCCATGTTGTGGCACTTTTGCGCTCCCCTTGGGATGCCTTTCACAGCTGCAGTGTGCTTGGAGCACAGGGCTTCCTGGTGTAAAAAACCACAACTTTAGCCCAAACTGGAGGCTTCTAAATCAGCCTTCGTTTCGGGACGTCCCCAAGGAAAAAGCTGTGGAGGCAGGCATGTTGAGGCACTTCTGCGCTCTTCTTGGGTAGTCCTTTGCAGCTGCTGTGTTCTTGGATCTCAGGGCTTTCTGGTTAAAAGAACACTAACCCTAGGCCTAACTCAAACCTTAAGCCTAGGAAGGAAAATCAGCCTATGATTCGGGATGGTCTCATGGAAATAGCAGTGGAGGCAGCCAAGTTGTGTCACTTTTGCGCTCCCCTTGGGATGCCTTTAACAGCTGCAGTGTGCCTGGAGCACAGGGCTTCCTGGTTTTAAAAGTCCTAGGCCTAAGCCTAACAGTAACCCTAGGAAGGTAAATCAGCCGGGTATTAGGGTTCTTCCTAAGGAAAAAGCTGTGAAAGCAGCCATGTTGTGGCACTTCTGCGCTCCCTTTGGGATGCCTTTGGCAGATGCAGTAAGCCTGGAACTCAGGGCTTCCTGGTTAAAAAATACTTGCACTTGGCTGAGCCCTAACCCTAACCCTAGGCAGATAAATCAGCCTAGGTATAGGGATGGTGCCAAGGAAAAAGCTGTGAAAGCTGCAATGTTGTTGTACTTTTGTACTCCCTTTGGGATGCCTTTCACAGCTGCCATGTGCTTGGAGCTCAGGGCTTCCTGGTTTAAAAAACCATGTCCCTAGCTGAGACTGGAGGCAGGTAATTCAGACTAGGCTTATCAATGGTGCCAATAAAAACGTGTGGAGGCAGCCATTTTCTGGCACTTTTGTACTCCCCTTGGGATGCCTTTCACAGCTGCAGTGTGTCTGGAGCTCAGGGCTTCCTGGTTTAAAAGACCATGTCCCTAGCTGAGACTGGAGGCGGGTAATTCAGCCTAGGCTTAGCAATGGTGCCAATGAAAACGTGTGGAGGCAGCCATTTTCTGGCACTTTTGTGCTCCCCTTGGGATGCCTTTCGCAGCTGCCGTGTGCCTGGAGCTCAGAGCTTGCTGGTTTAAAAAGCTCTACACCTAGGCGTAACCCTAACCCTAACCGTAACACTGGTCATTTAAATCAGCCTGGGTTTAGGAATTATCCCAAGGGAAAAGCTGTGGACACAGCCATGTTGTGGCACTTTTGCGCTCCCCTTGGGATGCCTTTCACAGCTGCAGTGTGCTTGGAGCACAGGGCTTCCTGGTGTAAAAAACCACAACTTTAGCCCAAACTGGAGGCTTCTAAATCAGCCTTCGTTTCGGGACGTCCCCAAGGAAAAAGCTGTGGAGGCAGGCATGTTGAGGCACTTCTGCGCTCTTCTTGGGTAGTCCTTCGCAGCTGCTGTGTTCTTGGAACTCAGGGCTTTCTGGTTAAAAGAACACTAACCCTAGGCCTAACTCAAACCTTAAGCCTAGGAAGGAAAATCAGCCTATGATTCGGGATGGTCTCATGGAAATAGCAGTGGAGGCAGCCAAGTTGTGTCACTTTTGCGCTCCCCTTGGGATGCCTTTCACAGCTGCAGTGTGCCTGGAGCACAGGGCTTCCTGGTTTTAAAAGTCCTAGGCCTAAGCCTAACAGTAACCCTAGGAAGGTAAATCAGCCGGGTATTAGGGTTCTTCCTAAGGAAAAAGCTGTGAAAGCAGCCATGTTGTGGCACTTCTGCGCTCCCTTTGGGATGCCTTTGGCAGATGCAGTAAGCCTGGAACTCAGGGCTTCCTGCTTAAAAAAATCCTAGCCTTAGGCTGAGCCCTAACCCTAACCCTAGGCAGATAAATCAGCCTTGGTATAGGGATGGTGCCAAGGAAAAAGCTGTGAAAGCTGCCATGTTGTTGCACTTTTGTACTCCCCTTGGGATGCCTTTCACAGCTGCCGTGTGCCTGGAGCTCAGGGCTTCCTGGTTTAAAAATCCATGTCCCTAGCTGAGACTGGAGGCAGGTAATTCAGCCTAGGCTTAGCAATGGTGCCAATGAAAACATGTGGAGGCAGCCATTTTCTGGCACTTTTGTGCTCCCCTTGGGATGCCTTTCGCAGCTGCCGTGTGCCTGGAGCTCAGAGCTTGCTGGTTTAAAAAGCTCTACACCTAGGCGTAACCCTAACCCTAACCGTAACACTGGTCATTTAAATCAGCCTGGGTTTAGGAATTATCCCAAGGGAAAAGCTGTGGAGACAGCCATGTTGTGGCACTTTTGCGCTCCCCTTGGGATGCCTTTCACAGCTGCAGTGTGCTTGGAGCACAGGGCTTCCTGGTTTAAAAAACCAGAACTTTAGCCCAAACTGGAGGCTTCTAAATCAGCCTTCGTTTCGGGACGTCCCCAAGGAAAAAGCTGTGGAGGCAGGCATGTTGAGGCACTTCTGCGCTCTTCTTGGGTAGTCCTTCGCAGCTGTTGTGTTCTTGGAACTCAGGGCTTTCTGGTTAAAAGAACACTAACCCTAGGCCTAACTCAAACCTTAAGCCTAGGAAGGAAAATCAGCCTATGATTCGGGATGGTCTCATGGAAATAGCAGTGGAGGCAGCCAAGTTGTGTCACTTTTGCGCTCCCCTTGGGATGCCTTTAACAGCTGCAGTGTGCCTGGAGAACAGGGCTTCCTGGTTTTAAAAGTCCTAGGCCTAAGCCTAACAGTAACCCTAGGAAGGTAAATCAGCCGGGTATTAGGGTTCTTCCTAAGGAAAAAGCTGTGAAAGCAGCCATGTTGTGGCACTTCTGCGCTCCCTTTGGGATGCCTTTGGCAGATGCAGTAAGCCTGGAACTCAGGGCTTCCTGGTTAAAAAAATCCCAGCCTTAGGCTGAGCCCTAACCCTAACCCTAGGCAGATAAATCAGCCTTGGTATAGGGATGGTGCCAAGGAAAAAGCTGTGAAAGCTGCCATGTTGTTGCACTTTTGTACTCCCCTTGGGATGCCTTTCACAGCTGCCGTGTGCCTGGAGCTCAGGGCTTCCTGGTTTAAAAATCCATGTCCCTAGCTGAGACTGGAGGCAGGTGATTCAGCCTAGGCTTAGCAATGGTGCCAATGAAAACGTGTGGAGGCAGCCATTTTCTGGCACTTTTGTGCTCCCCTTGGGATGCCTTTCGCAGCTGCCGTGTGCCTGGAGCTCAGAGCTTGCTGGTTTAAAAAGCTCTACACCTAGGCGTAACCCTAACCGTAACACTGGTCATTTAAATCAGCCTGGGTTTAGGAATTATCCCAAGGGAAAAGGTGTGGACACAGCCATGTTGTGGCACTTTTGCGCTCCCCTTGGGATGCCTTTCACAGCTGCAGTGTGTCTGGAGCACAGGGCTTCCTGGTTTAAAAAACCATGTCCCTATCTGAGACTGGAGGCAGGTAATTCATCCTAGGCTTAGCAATGGTGCCAATGAAAACGTGTGGAGGCAGCCATTTTCTGGCACTTTTGTGCTCCCCTTGGGATGCCTTTCGCAGCTGCCGTGTGCCTGGAGCTCAGAGCTTGCTGGTTTAAAAAGCTCTACACCTAGGCGTATCCCTAACCCTGACCGTAACACTGGTCATTTAAATCAGCCTGGGTTTAGGAATTATCCCAAGGGAAAAGCTGTGGACACAGCCATGTTGTGGCACTTTTGCGCTCCCCTTGGGATGCCTTTCACAGCTGCAGTGTGCTTGGAGCACAGGGCTTCCTGGTTTAAAAAACCACAACTTTAGCCCAAACTGGAGGCTTCTAAATCAGCCTTCGTTTCGGGACGTCCCCAAGGAAAAAGCTGTGGAGGCAGGCATGTTGAGGCACTTCTACGCTCTTCTTGGGTAGTCCTTCGCAGCTGCTGTGTTCTTGGAACTCAGGGCTTTCTGGTTAAAAGAACACTAACCCTAGGCCTAACTCAAACCTTAAGCCTAGGAAGGAAAATCAGCCTATGATTCGGGAAGGTCTCATGGAAATAGCAGTGGAGGCAGCCAAGTTGTGTCACTTTTGCGCTCCCCTTGGGATGCCTTTAACAGCTGCAGTGTGCCTAGAGAACAGGGCTTCCTGGTTTTAAAAGTCCTAGGCCTAAGCCTAACAGTAACCCTAGGAAGGTAAATCAGCCGGGTATTAGGGTTCTTCCTAAGGAAAAAGCTGTGAAAGCAGCCATGTTGTGGCACTTCTGCGCTCCCTTTGGGATGCCTTTGGCAGATGCAGTAAGCCTGGAACTCACGGCTTCCTGGTTAAAAAAATCCTAGCCCTTGGCTGAGCCCTAACCCTAACCCAAGGCAGATAAATCAGCCTAGGTATAGGGATGGTGCCAAGGAAAAAGCTGTGAAAGCTGCCATGTTGTTGCACTTTTGTACTCCCCTTGGGATGCCTTTCACAGCTGTCGTGTGCTTGGAGCTCAGGGCTTCCTGGTGTAAAAATCCATGTCCCTAGCTGAGACTGGAGGCAGGTAATTCAGCCCAGGCTTAGCAATGGTGCCAATGAAAACGTGTGGAGGCAGCCATTTTCTGGCACTTTTGTACTCCCCTTGGGATGCCTTTCACAGCTGCAGTGTGTCTGGAGCACAGGGCTTCCTGGTTTAAAAGACCATATCCCTAGCTGAGACTGGAGGCAGGTAATTCAGCCTAGGCTTAGCAATGATGCCCATGAAAACGTGTGGAGGCAGCCATTTTCTGGCACTTTTGTGCTCCCCTTGGGATGCCTTTCGCAGCTGCCGTGTGCCTGGAGCTCAGAGCTTGCTGGTTTAAAAAGCTCTACACCTAGGCGTAACCCTAACCCTGACCGTAACACTGGTCATTTAAATCAGCCTGGGTTTAGGAATTATCCCAAGGGAAAAGCTGTGGACACAGCCATGTTGTGGCACTTTTGCGCTCCCCTTGGGATGCCTTTCACAGCTGCAGTGTGCTTGGAGCACAGGGCTTCCTGGTTTAAAAAACCACAACTTTAGCCCAAACTGGAGGCTTCTAAATCAGCCTTCGTTTCGGGACGTCCCCAAGGAAAAAGCTGTGGAGGCAGGCATGTTGAGGCACTTCTACGCTCTTCTTGGGTAGTCCTTCGCAGCTGCTGTGTTCTTGGAACTCAGGGCTTTCTGGTTAAAAGAACACTAACCCTAGGCCTAACTCAAACCTTAAGCCTAGGAAGGAAAATCAGCCTATGATTCGGGAAGGTCTCATGGAAATAGCAGTGGAGGCAGCCAAGTTGTGTCACATTTGCGCTCCCCTTGGGATGCCTTTAACAGCTGCAGTGTGCCTAGAGAACAGGGCTTCCTGGTTTTAAAAGTCCTAGGCCTAAGCCTAACAGTAACCCTAGGAAGGTAAATCAGCCGGGTATTAGGGTTCTTCCTAAGGAAAAAGCTGTGAAAGCAGCCATGTTGTGGCACTTCTGCGCTCCCTTTGGGATGCCTTTGGCAGATGCAGTAAGCCTGGAACTCACGGCTTCCTGGTTAAAAAAATCCTAGCCCTTGGCTGAGCCCTAAACCTAACGCTAGGCAGATAAATCAGCCTAGGTATAGGGATGGTGCCAAGGAAAAAGCTGTGAAAGCTGCCATGTTGTTGCACTTTTGTACTCCCCTTGGGATGCCTTTCACAGCTGCCGTGTGCTTGGAGCTCAGGGCTTCCTGGTTTAAAAAACCATGTCCCTAGCTGAGACTGGAGGCAGGTAATTCAGCCCAGGCTTAGCAATGGTGCCAATGAAAACGTGTGGAGGCAGCCATTTTCTGGCACTTTTGTACTCCCCTTGGGATGCCTTTCACAGCTGCAGTGTGTCTGGAGCACAGGGCTTCCTGGTTTAAAAGACCATATCCCTAGCTGAGACTGGAGGCAGGTAATTCAGCCTAGGCTTAGCAATGATGCCCATGAAAACTTGTGGAGGCAGCCATTTTCTGGCACTTTTGTGCTCCCCTTGGGATGCCTTTCGCAGCTGCCGTGTGCCTGGAGCTCAGAGCTTGGTGGTTTAAAAAGCTCTACACCTAGGCGTAACCCTAACCCTAACCGTAACACTGGTCATTTAAATCAGCCTGGGTTTAGGAATTATCCCAAGGGAAAAGCTGTGGAGACAGCCATGTTGTGGCACTTTTGCGCTCCCCTTGGGATGCCTTTCACAGCTGCAGTGTGCTTGGAGCACAGGGCTTCCTGGTGTAAAAAACCACAACTTTAGCCCAAACTGGAGGCTTCTAAATCAGCCTTCGTTTCGGGACGTCCCCAAGGAAAAAGCTGTGGAGGCAGGCATGTTGAGGCACTTCTGCGCTCTTCTTGGGTAGTCCTTCACAGCTGCTGTGTTCTTAGAACTCAGGGCTTTCTGGTTAAAAGAACACTAACCCTAGGCCTAACTCAAACCTTAAGCCTAGGAAGGAAAATCAGCCTATGATTCGGGATGGTCTCATGGAAATAGCAGTGGAGGCAGCCAAGTTGTGTCACTTTTGCGCTCCCCTTGGGATGCCTTTAACAGCTGCAGTGTGCCTGGAGCACAGGGCTTCCTGGTTTTAAAAGTCCTAGGCCTAAGCCTAACAGTAACCCTAGGAAGGTAAATCAGCCGGGTATTAGGGTTCTTCCTAAGGAAAAAGCTGTGAAAGCAGCCATGTTGTGGCACTTCTGCGCTCCCTTTGGGATGCCTTTGGCAGATGCAGTAAGCCTGGAACTCAGGGCTTCCTGGTTAAAAAAATCCTAGCCCTTGGCTGAGCCCTAACCCTAACCGAAGGCAGATAAATCAGCCTAGGTATAGGGATGGTGGCAAGGAAAAAGCTGTGAAAGCTGCCATGTTGTTGCACTTTTGTACTCCCCTTGGGATGCCTTTCACAGCTGTCGTGTGCTTGGAGCTCAGGGCTTCCTGGTTTAAAAAACCATGTCCCAAGCTGAGACTGGAGGCAGGTAATTCAGCCCAGGCTTAGCAATGGTGCCAATGAAAACGTGTGGAGGCAGCCATTTTCTGGCACTTTTGTACTCCCCTTGGGATGCCTTTCACAGCTGCAGTGTGTCTGGAGCACAGGGCTTCCTGGTTTAAAAGACCATATCCCTAGCTGAGACTGGAGGCAGGTAATTCAGCCTAGGCTTAGCAATGGTGCCAATGAAAACGTGTGGAGGCAGCCATTTTCTGGCACTTTTGTGCTCCCCTTGGGATGCCTTTTGCAGCTGCCGTGTGCCTGGAGCTCAGAGCTTGCTGGTTTAAAAAGCTCTACACCTAGGCGTAACCCTAACCCTAACCGTAACACTGGTCATTTAAATCAGCCTGGGTTTAGGAATTATCCCAAGGGGAAAGCTGTGGAGACAGCCATGTTGTGGCACTTTTGCGCTCCCCTTGGGATGCCTTTCACAGCTGCAGTGTGCTTGGAGCACAGGGCTTCCTGTTGTAAAAACCCACAACTTTAGCCCAAACTGGAGGCTTCTAAATCAGCCTTCGTTTCGGGACGTCCCCAAGGAAAAAGCTGTGGAGGCAGGCATGTTGAGGCACTTCTGCGCTCTTCTTGGGTAGTCCTTCGCAGCTGCTGTGTTCTTAGAACTCAGGGCTTTCTGGTTAAAAGAACACTAACCCTAGGCCTAACTCAAACCTTAAGCCTAGGAAGGAAAATCAGCCTATGATTCGGGATGGTCTCATGGAAATAGCAGTGGAGGCAGCCAAGTTGTGTCACTTTTGCGCTCCCCTTGGGATGCCTTTAACAGCTGCAGTGTGCCTGGAGCACAGGGCTTCCTGGTTTTAAAAGTCCTAGGCCTAAGCCTAACAGTAACCCGAGGAAGGTAAATCAGCCGGGTATTAGGGTTCTTCCTAAGGAAAAAGCTGTGAAAGCAGCCATGTTGTGGACCTTCTGCGCTCCCTTTGGGATGCCTTTGGCAGATGCAGTAAGCCTGGAACTCAGGGCTTTCTGGTTAAAAAAATCCTTGCCCTTGGCTGAGCCCTAAACCTAACGCTAGGCAGATAAATCAGCCTAGGTATAGGGATGGTGCCAAGGAAAAAGCTGTGAAAGCTGCCATGTTGTTGCACTTTTGTACTCCCCTTGGGATGCCTTTCACAGCTGCCGTGTGCCTGGAGCTCTGGGCTTCCTGGTTTAAAAAACCATGTCCCTAGCTGAGACTGGAGGCAGGTAATTCAGCCTAGGCTTAGCAATGGTGCCAATGAAAACGTGTGGAGGCAGCCATTTCCTGGCACTTTTGTGCTCCCCTTGGGATGCCTTTCGCAGCTGCCGTGTGCCTGGAGCTCAGAGCTTGCTGGTTTAAAAAGCTCTACACCTAGGCGTAACCCTAACCCTAACCGTAACACTGGTCATTTAAATCAGCCTGGGTTTAGGAATTATCCCAAGGGAAAAGCTGTGGACACAGCCATGTTGTGGCACTTTTGCGCTCCCCTTGGGATGCCTTTCACAGCTGCAGTGTGCTTGGAGCACAGGGCTTCCTGGTGTTAAAACCCACAAATTTAGCCCAAACTGGAGGCTTCTAAATCAGCCTTCGTTTCGGGACGTCCCCAAGGAAAAAGCTGTGGAGGCAGGCATGTTGAGGCACTTCTGCGCTCTTCTTGGGTAGTCCTTCGCAGCTGCTGTGTTCTTGGAACTCAGGGCTTTCTGGTTAAAAGGACACTAACCATAGGCCTAACTCTAACCTTAAGCCTAGGAAGGAAAATCAGCCTATGATTCGGGATGGTCTCATGGAAATAGCAGTGGAGGCAGCCAAGTTGTGTCACTTTTGCGCTCCCCTTGGGATGCCTTTAACAGCTGCAGTGTGCCTGGAGCACAGGGCTTCCTGGTTTTAAAAGTCCTAGGCCTAAGCCTAACAGTAACCCTAGGAAGGTAAATCAGCCGGGTATTAGGGTTCTTCCTAAGGAAAAAGCTGTGAAAGCAGCCATGTTGTGGCACTTCTGCGCTCCCTTTGGGATGCCTTTGGCAGATGCAGTAAGCCTGGAACTCAGGGCTTCCTGCTTAAAAAAATCCTAGCCCTTGGCTGAGCCCTAACCCTAACCCAAGGCAGATAAATCAGCCTAGGTATAGGGATGGTGCCAAGGAAAAAGCTGTGAAAGCTGCCATGTTGTTGCACTTTTGTACTCCCCTTGGGATGCCTTTCACAGCTGTCGTGTGCTTGGAGCTCAGGGCTTCCTGGTTTAAAAATCCATGTCCCTAGCTGAGACTGGAGGCAGGTAATTCAGCCAAGGCTTAGCAATGGTGCCAATGAAAACGTGTGGAGGCAGCCATTTTCTGGCACTTTTGTACTCCCCTTGGGATGCCTTTCACAGCTGCAGTGTGTCTGGAGCACAGGGCTTCCTGGTTTAAAAGACCATATCCCTAGCTGAGACTGGAGGCAGGTAATTCAGCCTAGGCTTAGCAATGATGCCAATGAAAACGTGTGGAGGCAGCCATTTCCTGGCACTTTTGTGCTCCCCTTGGGATGCCTTTTGCAGCTGCCGTGTGCCTGGAGCTCAGAGCTTGCTGGTTTAAAAAGCTCTACACCTAGGCGTAACCCTAACCCTAACCGTAACACTGGTCATTTAAATCAGCCTGGGTTTAGGAATTATCCCAAGGGAAAAGCTGTGGACACAGCCATGTTGTGGCACTTTTGCGCTCCCCTTGGGATGCCTTTCACAGCTGCAGTGTGCTTGGAGCACAGGGCTTCCTGCTTTAAAAAACCACAACTTTAGCCCAAACTGGAGGCTTCTAAATCAGCCTTCGTTTCGGGACATCCCCAAGGAAAAAGCTGTGGAGGCAGGCATGTTGAGGCACTTCTGCGCTCTTCTTGGGTAGTCCTTCGCAGCTGCTGTGTTCTTGGAACTCAGGGCTTTCTGGTTAAAAGAACACTAACCCTAGGCCTAACTCAAACCTTAAGCCTAGGAAGGAAAATCAGCCTATGATTCGGGATGGTCTCATGGAAATAGCAGTGGAGGCAGCCAAGTTGTGTCACTTTTGCGCTCCCCTTGGGATGCCTTTAACAGCTGCAGTGTGCCTGGAGCACAGGGCTTCCTGGTTTTAAAAGTCCTAGGCCTAAGCCTAACAGTAACCCGAGGAAGGTAAATCAGCCGGGTATTAGGGTTCTTCCTAAGGAAAAAGCTGTGAAAGCAGCCATGTTGTGGCACTTCTGCGCTCCCTTTGGGATGCCTTTGGCAGATGCAGTAAGCCTGGAACTCAGGGCTTTCTGGTTAAAAAAATCCTTGCCCTTGGCTGAGCCCTAAACCTAACGCTAGGCAGATAAATCAGCCTAGGTATAGGGATGGTGCCAAGGAAAAAGCTGTGAAAGCTGCCATGTTGTTGCACTTTTGTACTCCCCTTGGGATGCCTTTCACAGCTGCCGTGTGCCTGGAGCTCTGGGCTTCCTGGTTTAAAAAACCATGTCCCTAGCTGAGACTGGAGGCAGGTAATTCAGCCTAGGCTTAGCAATGGTGCCAATGAAAACGTGTGGAGGCAGCCATTTTCTGGCACTTTTGTGCTCCTTTTGGGATGCCTTTTGCAGCTGCCGTGTGCCTGGAGCTCAGAGCTTGCTGGTTTAAAAAGCTCTACACCTAGGCATAACCCTAACCCTAACCGTAACACTGGTCATTTAAATCAGCCTGGGTTTAGGAATTATCCCAAGGGAAAAGCTGTGGACACAGCCATGTTGTGGCACTTTTGTACTCCCCTTGGGATGCCTTTCACAGCTGCCGTGTGCCTGGAGCTCAGGGCTTCCTGGTTTAAAAGACCATGTCCCTAGCTGAGACTCAAGGCTGGTAATTCAGCCTAGGCTTAGCAATGGTGCCAATGAAAACGTGTGGAGGCAGCCATTTTCTGGCACTTTTGTGCTCCCCTTGGGATGCCTTTCGCAGCTGCCGTGTGCCTGGAGCTCAGAGCTTGCTGGTTTAAAAAGCTCTACACCTAGGCGTAATCCTAACCGTATCCGTAACACTGGTCATTTAAATCAGCCTGGGTTTAGGAATTATCCCAAGGGAAAAGCTGTGGAGACAGCCATGTTGTGGCACTTTTGCGCTCCCCTTGGGATGCCTTTCACAGCTGCAGTGTGCTTGGAGCACAGGGCTTCCTGGTGTTAAAACCCACAAATTTAGCCCAAACTGGAGGCTTCTAAATCAGCCTTCGTTTCGGGACGTCCCCAAGGAAAAAGCTGTGGAGGCAGGCATGTTGAGGCACTTCTGCGCTCTTCTTGGGTAGTCGTTCGCAGCTGTTGTGTTCTTGGAACTCAGGGCTTTCTGGTTAAAAGGACACTAACCCTAGGCCTAACTCAAACCTTAAGCCTAGGAAGGAAAATCAGCCTATGATTCGGGATGGTCTCATGGAAATAGCAGTGGAGGCAGCCAAGTTGTGTCACTTTTGCGCTCCCCTTGGGATGCCTTTAACAGCTGCAGTGTGCCTGGAGCACAGGGCTTCCTGGTTTTAAAAGTCCTAGGCCTAAGCCTAACAGTAACCCTAGGAAGGTAAATCAGCCGGGTATTAGGGTTCTTCCTAAGGAAAAAGCTGTGAAAGCAGCCATGTTGTGGCACTTCTGCGCTCCCTTTGGGATGCCTTTGGCAGATGCAGTAAGCCTGGAACTCAGGGCTTCCTGGTTAAAAAAATCCTAGCCCTTGGCTGAGCCCTAACCCTAACCCAAGGCAGATAAATCAGCCTAGGTATAGGGATGGTGCCAAGGAAAAAGCTGTGAAAGCTGCCATGTTGTTGCACTTTTGTACTCCCCTTGGGATGCCTTTCACAGCTGTCGTGTGCTTGGAGCTCAGGGCTTCCTGGTTTAAAAATCCATGTCCCTAGCTGAGACTGGAGGCAGGTAATTCAGCCAAGGCTTAGCAATGGTGCCAATGAAAACGTGTGGAGGCAGCCATTTTCTGGCACTTTTGTACTCCCCTTGGGATGCCTTTCACAGCTGCAGTGTGTCTGGAGCACAGGGCTTCCTGGTTTAAAAGACCATATCCCTAGCTGAGACTGGAGGCAGGTAATTAAGCCTAGGCTTAGCAATGATGCCAATGAAAACGTGTGGAGGCAGCCATTTTCTGGCACTTTTGTGCTCCCCTTGGGATGCCTTTCGCAGCTGCCGTGTGCCTGGAGCTCAGAGCTTGCTGGTTTAAAAAGCTCTACACCTAGGCGTAACCCTAACCCTAACCGTAACACTGGTCATTTAAATCAGCCTGGGTTTAGGAATTTTCCCAAGGGAAAAGCTGTGGAGACAGCCATGTTGTGGCACTTTTGCGCTCCCCTTGGGATGCCTTTCACAGCTGCAGTGTGCTTGGAGCACAGGGCTTCCTGCTTTAAAAAACCACAACTTTAGCCCAAACTGGAGGCTTCTAAATCAGCCTTCATTTTGGGACGTCCCCAAGGAAAAAGCTGTGGAGGCAGGCATGTTGAGGCACTTCTGCGCTCTTCTTGGGTAGTCCTTCGCAGCTGCTGTGTTCTTGGAACTCAGGGCTTTCTGGTTAAAAGAACACTAACCCTAGGCCTAACTCAAACCTTAAGCCTAGGAAGGAAAATCAGCCTATGATTCGGGATGGTCTCATGGAAATAGCAGTGGAGGCAGCCAAGTTGTGTCACTTTTGCGCTCCCCTTGGGATGCCTTTCACAGCTGCAGTGTGCCTGGAGCACAGGGCTTCCTGGTTTTAAAAGTCCTAGGCCTAAGCCTAACAGTAACCCTAGGAAGTTAAATCAGCTGAGTATTAGGGTTCTTCCTAAGGAAAAAGCTGTGAAAGCAGCCATGTTGTGGTAATTCTGCGCTCCCTTTGGGATGCCTTTGGCAGATGCAGTAAGCCTGGAACTCACGGCTTCCTGGTTAAAAAAATCCTAGCCCTTGGCTGAGCCCTAACCCTAACCCTAGGCAGATAAATCAGCCTAGGTATAGGGATGGTGCCAAGGAAAAAGCTGTGAAAGCTGCCATGTTGTTGCACTTTTGTACTCCCCTTGGGATGCCTTTCACAGCTGCCGTGTGCTTGGAGCTCCGGGCTTCCTGGTGTAAAAAACCATGTCCCTAGCTGAGACTGGAGGCAGGTAATTCAGCCTAGGCTTAGCAATGGTGCCAATGAAAACGTGTGGAGGCAGCCATTTTCTGGCACTTTTGTGCTCCCCTTGGGATGCCTTTCGCAGCTGCCGTGTGCCTGGAGCTCAGAGCTTGCTGGTTTAAAAAGCTCTACACCTAGGCGTAACCCTAACCCTAACCGTAACACTGGTCATTTAAATCAGCCTGGGTTTAGGAATTATCCCAAGGGAAAAGCTGTGGAGACAGCCATGTTGTGGCACTTTTGCGCTCCCCTTGGGATGCCTTTCACAGCTGCAGTGTGCTTGGAGCACAGGGCTTCCTGGTTTAAAAAACCACAACTTTAGCCCAAACGGGAGGCTTCTAAATCAGCCTTCGTTTCGGGACGTCCCCAAGGAAAAAGCTGTGGAGGCAGGCATGTTGAGGCACTTCTGCGCTCTTCTTGGGTAGTCCTTCGCAGCTGCTGTGTTCTTAGAACTCAGGGCTTTCTGGTTAAAAGAACACTAACCCTAGGCCTAACTCAAACCTTAAGCCTAGGAAGGAAAATCAGCCTATGATTCGGGATGGTCTCATGGAAATAGCAGTGGAGGCAGCCAAGTTGTGTCACTTTTGCGCTCCCCTTGGGATGCCTTTAACAGCTGCAGTGTGCCTGGAGCACAGGGCTTCCTGGTTTTAAAAGTCCTAGGCCTAAGCCTAACAGTAACCCGAGGAAGGTAAATCAGCCGGGTATTAGGGTTCTTCCTAAGGAAAAAGCTGTGAAAGCAGCCATGTTGTGGCACTTCTGCGCTCCCTTTGGGATGCCTTTGGCAGATGCAGTAAGCCTGGAACTCAGGGCTTCCTGCTTAAAAAATTCTAGCCCTAGGCTGAGCCCTAACCCTAACCCTAGGCAGATAAATCAGCCTAGGTATAGGGATGGTGCCAAGGAAAAAGCTGTGAAAGCTGCCATGTTGTTGCACTTTTGTACTCCCCTTGGGATGCCTTTCACAGCTGCCGTGTGCCTGGAGCTCAGGGCTTCCTGGTTTAAAAAACCATGTCCCTAGCTGAGACTGGAGGCAGGTAATTCAGCCTAGGCTTAGCAATGGTGCCAATGAAAACGTGTGGAGGCAGCCATTTTCTGGCACTTTTGTGCTCCCCTTGGGATGCCTTTCGCAGCTGCCGTGTGCCTGGAGCTCAGAGCTTGCTGGTTTAAAAAGCTCTACACCTAGGCGTAACCCTAACCCTAACCGTAACACTGGTCATTTAAATCAGCCTGGGTTTAGGAATTATCCCAAGGGAAAAGCTGTGGACACAGCCATGTTGTGGCACTTTTGCACTCCCCTTGGGATGCCTTTCACAGCTGCAGTGTGCTTGGAGCACAGGGCTTCCTGGTTTAAAAAACCACAACTTTAGCCCAAACTGGAGGCTTCTAAATCAGCCTTCGTTTCGGGACATCCCCAAGGAAAAAGCTGTGGAGGCAGGCATGTTGAGGCACTTCTGCGCTCTTCTTGGGTAGTCCTTCGCAGCTGCTGTGTTCTTGGAACTCAGGGCTTTCTGGTTAAAAGAACACTAACCCTAGGCCTAACTCAAACCTTAAGCCTAGGAAGGAAAATCAGCCTATGATTCGGGATGGTCTCATGGAAATAGCAGTGGAGGCAGCCAAGTTGTGTCACTTTTGCGCTCCCCTTGGGATGCCTTTAACAGCTGCAGTGTGCCTGGAGCACAGGGCTTCCTGGTTTTAAAAGTCCTAGGCCTAAGCCTAACAGTAACCCGAGGAAGGTAAATCAGCCGGGTATTAGGGTTCTTCCTAAGGAAAAAGCTGTGAAAGCAGCCATGTTGTGGCACTTCTGCGCTCCCTTTGGGATGCCTTTGGCAGATGCAGTAAGCCTGGAACTCAGGGCTTTCTGGTTAAAAAAATCCTTGCCCTTGGCTGAGTCCTAAACCTAACGCTAGGCAGATAAATCAGCGTAGGTATAGGGATGGTGCCAAGGAAAAAGCTGTGAAAGCTGCCATGTTGTTGCACTTTTGTACTCCCCTTGGGATGCCTTTCACAGCTGCCGTGTGCCTGGAGCTCTGGGCTTCCTGGTTTAAAAAACCATGTCCCTAGCTGAGACTGGAGGCAGGTAATTCAGCCTAGGCTTAGCAATGGTGCCAATGAAAACGTGTGGAGGCAGCCATTTCCTGGCACTTTTGTGCTCCTTTTGGGATGCCTTTCGCAGCTGACGTGTGCCTGGAGCTCAGAGCTTGCTGGTTTAAAAAGCTCTACACCTAGGCATAACCCTAACCCTAACCGTAACACTGGTCATTTAAATCAGCCTGGGTTTAGGAATTATCCCAAGGGAAAAGCTGTGGACACAGCCATGTTGTGGCACTTTTGTACTCCCCTTGGGATGCCTTTCACAGCTGCCGTGTGCCTGGAGCTCAGGGCTTCCTGGTTTAAAAGACCATGTCCCTAGCTGAGACTCGAGGCTGGTAATTCAGCCTAGCCTTAGCAATGGTGCCAATGAAAACGTGTGGAGGCAGCCATTTTCTGGCACTTTTGTGCTCCCCTTGGGATGCCTTTCGCAGCTGCCGTGTGCCTGGAGCTCAGAGCTTGCTGGTTTAAAAAGCTCTACACCTAGGCGTAATCCTAACCGTATCCGTAACACTGGTCATTTAAATCAGCCTGGGTTTAGGAATTATCCCAAGGGAAAAGCTGTGGACACAGCCATGTTGTGGCACTTTTGCGCTCCCCTTGGGATGCCTTTCACAGCTGCAGTGTGCTTGGAGCACAGGGCTTCCTGGTGTTAAAACCCACAAATTTAGCCCAAACTGGAGGCTTCTAAATCAGCCTTCGCTTCGGGACGTCCCCAAGGAAAAAGCTGTGGAGGCAGGCATGTTGAGGCACTTCTGCGCTCTTCTTGGGTAGTCCTTCGCAGCTGCTGTGTTCTTGGAACTCAGGGCTTTCTGGTTAAAAGAACACTAACCCTAGGCCTAACTCAAACCTTAAGCCTAGGAAGGAAAATCAGCCTATGATTCGGGATGGTCTCATGGAAATAGCAGTGGAGGCAGCCAAGTTGTGTCACTTTTGCGCTCCCCTTGGGATGCCTTTAACAGCTGCAGTGTGCCTGGAGCACAGGGCTTCCTGGTTTTAAAAGTCCTAGGCCTAAGCCTAACAGTAACCCTAGGAAGGTAAATCAGCCGGGTATTAGGGTTCTTCCTAAGGAAAAAGCTGTGAAAGCAGCCATGTTGTGGCACTTCTGCGCTCCCTTTGGGATGCCTTTGGCAGATGCAGTAAGCCTGGAACTCAGGGCTTCCTGCTTAAAAAAATCCTAGCCCTTGGCTGAGCCCTAACCCTAACCCAAGGCAGATAAATCAGCCTAGGTATAGGGATGGTGCCAAGGAAAAAGCTGTGAAAGCTGCCATGTTGTTGCACTTTTGTACTCCCCTTGGGATGCCTTTCACAGCTGTCGTGTGCTTGGAGCTCAGGGCTTCCTGGTGTAAAAATCCATGTCCCTAGCTGAGACTGGAGGCAGGTAATTCAGCCCAGGCTTAGCAATGGTGCCAATGAAAACGTGTGGAGGCAGCCATTTTCTGGCACTTTTGTACTCCCCTTGGGATGCCTTTCACAGCTGCAGTGTGTCTGGAGCTCAGAGCTTCCTGGTTTAAAAGACCATATCCCTAGCTGAGACTGGAGGCAGGTAATTCAGCCTAGGCTTAGCAATGATGCCAATGAAAACGTGTGGAGGCAGCCATTTTCTGGCACTTTTGTGCTCCCCTTGGGATGCCTTTCGCAGCTGCCGTGTGCCTGGAGCTCAGAGCTTGCTGGTTTAAAAAGCTCTACACCTAGGCGTAACCCTAACCCTGAGCGTAACACTGGTCATTTAAATCAGCCTGGGTTTAGGAATTATCCCAAGGGAAAAGCTGTGGAGACAGCCATGTTGTTGCAATTTTGCGCTCCCCTTGGGATGCCTTTCACAGCTGCAGTGTGCTTGGAGCACAGGGCTTCCTGGTTTAAAAAACCATGTCCGTAGCTGAGACTGGAGGCAGGTAATTCAGCCTAGGCTTAGGAATGGTGCCCATGAAAACGTGTGGAGGCAGCCATTTTCTGGCACTTTTGTGCTCCCCTTGGGATGCCTTTCGCAGCTGCCGTGTGCCTGGAGCTCAGAGCTTGCTGGTTTAAAAAGCTCTACACCTAGGCGTAATCCAAACCCTGAGCGTAACACTGGTCATTTAAATCAGCCTGGGTTTAGGAATTATCCCAAGGGAAAAGCTGTGGAGACAGCCATGTTGTGGCACTTTTGCGCTCCCCTTGGGATGCCTTTCACAGCTGCAGTGTGCTTGGAGCACAGGGCTTCCTGGTGTAAAAAACCATGTCTGTAGCTGAGACTGGAGGCAGGTAATTCAGCCTAGGCTTAGCAATGGTGCCCATGAAAACGTGTGGAGGCAGCCATTTTATGGCACTTTTGTGCTCCCCTTGGGATGCCTTTCGCAGCTGCCGTGTGCCTGGAGCTCAGAGCTTGCTGGTTTAAAAAGCTCTACACCTAGGCGTATTCCTAACCGTATCCGTAACACTGGTCATTTAAATCAGCCTGGGTTTAGGAATTATCCCAAGGGAAAAGCTGTGGAGACAGCCATGTTGTGGCACTTTTGCGCTCCCCTTGGGATGCCTTTCACAGCTGCAGTGTGCTTGGAGCACAGGGCTTCCTGGTGTAAAAACCCACAAATTTAGCCCAAACTGGAGGCTTCTAAATCAGCCTTCGTTTCGGGACGTCCCCAAGGAAAAAGCTGTGGAGGCAGGCATGTTGAGGCACTTCTGCGCTCTTCTTGGGTAGTCCTTCGCAGCTGCTGTGTTCTTGGAACTCAGGGCTTTCTGGTTAAAAGAACACTAACCCTAGGCCTAACTCAAACCTTAAGCCTAGGAAGGAAAATCAGCCTATGATTCGGGATGGTCTCATGGAAATAGCAGTGGAGGCAGCCAAGTTGTGTCACTTTTGCGCTCCCCTTGGGATGCCTTTAACAGCTGCAGTGTGCCTGGAGCACAGGGCTTCCTGGTTTTAAAAGTCCTAGGCCTAAGCCTAACAGTAACCCTAGGAAGGTAAATCAGCCGGGTATTAGGGTTCTTCCTAAGGAAAAAGCTGTGAAAGCAGCCATGTTGTGGACCTTCTGCGCTCCCTTTGGGATGCCTTTGGCAGATGCAGTAAGCCTGGAACTCACGGCTTCCTGGTTAAAAAAATCCTAGCCCTTGGCTGAGCCCTAACCCTAACCCTAGGCAGATAAATCAGCCTAGGTATAGGGATGGTGCCAAGGAAAAAGCTGTGAAAGCTGCCATGTTGTTGCACTTTTGTACTCCCCTTGGGATGCCTTTCACAGCTGTCGTGTGCTTGGAGCTCAGGGCTTCCTGGTTTAAAAAACCATGTCCCTAGCTGAGACTGGAGGCAGGTAATTCAGCCCAGGCTTAGCAATGGTGCCAATGAAAACGTGTGGAGGCAGCCATTTTCTGGCACTTTTGTGCTCCCCTTGGGATGCCTTTCACAGCTGCAGTGTGTCTGGAGCACAGGGCTTCCTGGTTTAAAAGACCATGTCCCTAGCTGAGACTCGAGGCTGGTAATTCAGCCTAGGCTTAGCAATGGTGCCCGTGAAAACGTGTGGAGGCAGCCATTTTCTGGCACTTTTGTGCTCCCCTTGGGATGCCTTTCGCAGCTGCCGTGTGCCTGGAGCTCAGAGCTTGCTGGTTTAAAAAGCTCTACACCTAGGCGTAACCCTAACCCTAACCGTAACACTGGTCATTTAAATCAGCCTGGGTTTAGGAATTATCCCAAGGGAAAAGCTGTGGACACAGCCATGTTGTGGCACTTTTGCGCTCCCCTTGGGATGCCTTTCACAGCTGCAGTGTGCTTGGAGCACAGGGCTTCCTGCTTTAAAAAACCACAACTTTAGCCCAAACTGGAGGCTTCTAAATCAGCCTTCGTTTCGGGACGTCCCCAAGGAAAAAGCTGTGCAGGCAGGCATGTTGAGGCACTTCTGCGCTCTTCTTGGGTAGTCCTTCGCAGCTGCTGTGTTCTTAGAACTCAGGGCTTTCTGGTTAAAAGAACACTAACCCTAGGCCTAACTCAAACCTTAAGCCTAGGAAGGAAAATCAGCCTATGATTCGGGATGGTCTCATGGAAATAGCAGTGGAGGCAGCCAAGTTGTGTCACTTTTGCGCTCCCCTTGGGATGCCTTTAACAGCTGCAGTGTGCCTGGAGCACAGGGCTTCCTGGTTTTAAAAGTCCTAGGCCAAAGCCTAACAGTAACCCTAGGAAGGTAAATCAGCCGGGTATTAGGGTTCTTCCTAAGAAAAAAGCTGTGAAGGCAGCCATGTTGTGGCACTTCCGCGCTCCCATTGGGATGCCTTTGGCAGATGCAGTAAGCCTGGAACTCAGGGCTTCCTGCTTAAAAAAATCCTAGCCCTTGGCTGAGCCCTAACCCTAACCCTAGGCAGATAAATCAGCCTAGGTATAGGGATGGTGCCAAGGAAAAAGCTGTGAAAGCTGCCATGTTGTTGCACTTTTGTACTCCCCTTGGGATGCCTTTCACAGCTGCCGTGTGCCTGGAGCTCAGGGCTTCCTGGTTTAAAAATCCATGTCCCTAGCTGAGATTGGAGGCAGGTAATTCAGCCTAGGCTTAGCAATGGTGCCAATGAAAACGTGTGGAGGCAGCCATTTCCTGGCACTTTTGTGCTCCCCTTGGGATGCCTTTCGCAGCTGCCGTGTGCCTGGAGCTCAGAGCTTGCTGGTTTAAAAAGCTCTACACCTAGGCGTAACCCTAACCCTAACTGTAACACTGGTCATTTAAATCAGCCTGGGTTTAGGAATTATCCCAAGGGAAAAGCTGTGGAGACAGCCATGTTGTGGCACTTTTGCACTCCCCTTGGGATGCCTTTCACAGCTGCAGTGTGCTTGGAGCACAGGGCTTCCTGGTTTACAAAACCACAACTTTAGCCCAAACTGGAGGCTTCTAAATCAGCCTTCGTTTCGGGACGTCCCCAAGGAAAAAGCTGTGGAGGCAGGCATGTTGAGGCACTTCTGCGCTCTTCTTGGGTAGTCCTTCGCAGCTGCTGTGTTCTTGGAACTCAGGGCTTTCTGGTTAAAAGAACACTAACCCTAGGCCTAACTCAAACCTTAAGCCTAGGAAGGAAAATCAGCCTATGATTCGGGATGGTCTCATGGAAATAGCAGTGGAGGCAGCTAAGTTGTGTAACTTTTGCGCTCCCCTTGGGATGCCTTTAACAGCTGCAGTGTGCCTGGAGCACAGGGCTTCCTGGTTTTAAAAGTCCTAGGCCTAAGCCTAACAGTAACCCTAGGAAGGTAAATCAGCCAGGTATTAGGGTTCTTCCTAAGGAAAAAGCTGTGAAAGCAGCCATGTTGTGGCACTTCCGCGCTCCCTTTGGGATGCCTTTGGCAGATGCAGAATGCCTGGAACTCACGGCTTCCTGCTTAATAAAATCCTAGCCTTAGGCTGAGCCCTAACCCTAACCCTAGGCAGATAAATTACCCTAGGTATAGGGATGGTGCCAAGGAAAAAGCTGTGAAAGCTGCCATGTTGTTGCACTTTTGTACTCCCCTTGGGATGCCTTTCGCAGCTGCCGTGTGCCTGGAGCTCAGAGCTTGCTGGATTAAAAAGCTCTACACCTAGGCGTAACCCTAACCCTAACCGTAACACTGGTCATTTAAATCAGCCTGGGTTTAGAAATTATCCCAAGGGAAAAGCTGTGAAAGCTGCCATGTTGTTGCACTTTTGCGCTCCCCTTGGGATGCCTTTCACAGCTGCAGTGTGTCTGGAGCACAGGGCTTCCTGGTTTAAAAAACCATGTCCCTAGCTGAGACTGGAGGCAGGTAATTCAGCCTAGGCTTAGCAATGGTGCCCATGAAAACGTGTGGAGGCAGCCATTTTCTGGCACTTTTGTGCTCCCCTTGGGATGCCTTTCGCAGCTGCCGTGTGCATGGAGATCAGAGCTTGCTGGTTTAAAAAGCTCTACACCTAGTCGTAATCCTTACCGTAACCGTAACACTGGTCATTTAAATCAGCCTGGGTTTAGGAATTATCCCAAGGGAAAAGCTGTGGAGACAGCCATGTTGTAGCACTTTTGCGCTCCCCTTGGGATGCCTTTCACAGCTGCAGTGTGCTTGGAGCACAGGGCTTCCTGCTTTAAAAAACCACAACTTTAGCCCAAACTGGAGGCTTCTAAATCAGCCTTCGTTTCGGGACGTCCCCAAGGAAAAAGCTGTGGAGGCAGGCATGTTGAGGCACTTCTGCGCTCTTCTTGGGTAGTCCTTCGCAGCTGCTGTGTTCTTAGAACTCAGGGCTTTCTGGTTAAAAGAACACTAACCCTAGGCCTAACTCAAACCTTAAGCCTAGGAAGGAAAATCAGCCTATGATTCGGGATGGTCTCATGGAAATAGCAGTGGAGGCAGCCAAGTTGTGTCACTTTTGCGCTCCCCTTGGGATGCCTTTAACAGCTGCAGTGTGCCTGGAGCACAGGGCTTCCTGGTTTTAAAAGTCCTAGGCCTAAGCCTAACAGTAACCCTAGGAAGGTAAATCAGCCGGGTATTAGGGTTCTTCCTAAGGAAAAAGCTGTGAAAGCAGCCATTTTGTGGCACTTCTGCGCTCCCTTTGGGATGCCTTTGGCAGATGCAGTAAGCCTGGAACTCAGGGCTTCCTGCTTAAAAAAATCCTAGCCCTAGGCTGAGCCCTAACCCTAACCCTAGGCAGATAAATCAGCCTAGGTATAGGGATGGTGCCAAGGAAAAAGCTGTGAAAGCTGCCATGTTGTTGCACTTTTGTACTCCCCTTGGGATGCCTTTCACAGCTGCCGTGTGCCTGGAGCTCAGGGCTTCCTGGTTTAAAAATCCATGTCCCTAGCTGAGACTGGAGGCAGGTAATTCAGCCTAGGCTTAGCAATGGTGCCCATGAAAACGTGTGGAGGCAGCCATTTTCTGGCACTTTTGTGCTCCCCTTGGGATGCCTTTCGCAGCTGCCATGTGCCTGGAGCTCAGAGCTTGCTGGTTTAAAAAGCTCTACATCTAGGCGTAACCCTAACCCTAACCGTAACACTGGTCATTTAAATCAGCCTGGGTTTAGGAATTATCCCAAGGGAAAAGCTGTGGAGACAGCCATGTTGTGGCACTTTTGTACTCCCCTTGTGATGCCTTTCACAGCTGCCGTGTGCTTGGAGCTCAGGGCTTCCTGGTTTAAAAAACCATGTCCCTAGCTGAGACTGGAGGCACGTAATTCAGCCTAGGCTGAGCAATGGTGCCAATGAAAACGTGTGGAGGCAGCCATTTTCTGGCACTTTTGTGCTCCCCTTGGGATGCCTTTCGCAGCTGCCGTGTGCCTGGGGATCGGAGCTTGCTGGTTTAAAAAGCTCTACACCTAGGCGTAACCCTAGCCCTAACCGTAACACTGGTCATTTAAATCAGCCTGGGTTTAGGAATTATCCCAAGGGAAAAGCTGTAGACACAGCCATGTTGTGGCACTTTTGCGCTCCCCTTGGGATGCCTTTGGCAGATGCAGTAAGCCTGGAACTCAGGGCTTCCTGCTTAAAAAAATCCTAGCCCTTGGCTGAGCCCTAACCCTAACCCTAGGCAGATAAATCAGCCTAGGTATAGGGATGGTGCCAAGGAAAAAGCTGTGAAAGCTGCCATGTTGTTGCACTTTTGTACTCCCCTTGGGATGCCTTTCACAGCTGCCGTGTGCCTGGAGCTCAGGGCTTCCTGGTTTAAAAATCCATGTCCCTAGCTGAGATTGGAGGCAGGTAATTCAGCCTAGGCTTAGCAATGGTGCCAATGAAAACGTGTGGAGGCAGCCATTTCCTGGCACTTTTGTGCTCCCCTTGGGATGCCTTTCACAGCTGCAGTGTGTCTGGAGCACAGGGCTTCCTGGTTTAAAAGACCATGTCCCTAGTTGAGACTGGAGGCAGGTAATTCAGCCTAGGCTTAGCAATGGTGCCAATGAAAACGTGTGGAGGCAGCCATTTTCTGGCACTTTTGTGCTCCCCTTGGGATGCCTTTCGCAGCTGCCGTGTGCCTGGAGCTCAGAGCTTGCTGGTTTAAAAAGCTCTACACCTAGGCGTAACCCTAACCCTAACCGTAACACTGGTCATTTAAATCAGCCTGGGTTCAGGAATTATCCCAAGGGAAAAGCTGTGGAGACAGCCATGTTGTGGCACTTTTGCGCTCCCCTTGGGATGCCTTTCACAGCTGCAGTGCGCTTGGAGCACAGGGCTTTCTGGTGCAAAAAACCACAACTTTAGCCCAAACTGGAGGCTTCTAAATCAGCCTTCGTTTCGGGACATCCCCAAGGAAAAAGCTGTGGAGGCAGGCATGTTGAGGCACTTCTGCGCTCTTCTTGGGTAGTCCTTCGCAGCTGCTGTGTTCTTGGAACTCAGGGCTTTCTGGTTAAAAGAACACTAACCCTAGGCCTAACTCAAACCTTAAGCCTAGGAAGGAAAATCAGCCTATGATTCGGGATGGTCTCATGGAAATAGCAGTGGAGGCAGCCAAGTTGTGTCACTTTTGCACTCCCCTTGGGATCCCTTTAACAGCTGCAGTGTGCCTGGAGCACAGGGCTTCCTGGTTTTAAAAGTCCTAGGCCTAAGCCTAACAGTAACCCTAGGAAGTTAAATCATCTGGGTATTAGGGTTCTTCCTAAGGAAAAAGCTGTGAAAGCAGCCATGTTGTGGTACTTCTGCGCTCCCTTTGGGATGCCTTTGGCAGATGCAGTAAGTCTGGAACTCGGGGCTTCCTGCTTAAAAAAATCCTAGCCTTAGGCTGAGCCCTAACCCTAACCCTAGGCAGATAAATCAGCCTAGGTATAGGGATGGTGCCAAGGAAAAAGCTGTGAAAGCTGCCATGTTGTTGCACTTTTGTACTCCCCTTGGGATGCCTTTCACAGCTGCCGTGTGCCTGGAGCTCAGGGCTTCCTGGTTTAAAAAACCATGTCCCTAGCTGAGACTGGAGGCAGGTAATTCAGCCTAGGCTTAGCAATGGTGCCAATGAAAACGTGTGGAGGCAGCCATTTTCTGGCACTTTTGTGCTCCCCTTGGGATGCCTTTCACAGCTGCAGTGTGCTTGGAGCACAGGGCTTCCTGGTTTACAAAACCACAACTTTAGCCCAAACTGGAGGCTTCTAAATCAGCCTTCGTTTCGGGACGTCCCCTAGGAAAAAGCTGTGGAGGCAGGCATGTTGAGGCACTTCTGCGCTCTTCTTGGGTAGTCCTTCGCAGCTGCTGTGTTCTTAGAACTCAGGGCTTTCTGGTTAAAAGAACACTAACCCTAGGCCTAACTCAAACCTTAAGCCTAGGAAGGAAAATCAGACTATGATTCGGGATGGTCTCATGGAAATAGCAGTGGAGGCAGCCAAGTTGTGTCACTTTTGCGCTCCCCTTGGGATGCCTTTAACAGCTGCAGTGTGTCTGGAGCACAGGGCTTCCTGGTTTAAAAAACCATGTCCCTAGCTGAGACTGGAGGCAGGTAATTCAGCCTAGGCTTAGCAATGGTGCCCATGAAAACGTGTGGAGGCAGCCATTTCCTGGCACTTTTGTGCTCCCCTTGGGATGCCTTTCGCAGCTGCCGTGTGCCTGGAGCTCAGAGCTTGCTGGATTAAAAAGCTCTACACCTAGGCGTAACCATAACCCTAACCGTAACACTGGTCATTTAAATCAGCCTGGGTTTAGAAATTATCCCAAGGGAAAAGCTGTGAAAGCTGCCATGTTGTTGCACTTTTGCGCTCCCCTTGGGATGCCTTTCACAGCTGCCGTGTGCCTGGAGCACAGGGCTTCCTGGTTTAAAAAACCATGTCCCTAGCTGAGACTGGAGGCAGGTAATTCAGCCTAGGCTTAGCAATGGTGCCCATGAAAACGTGTGGAGGCAGCCATTTTCTGGCACTTTTGTGCTCCCCTTGGGATGCCTTTCGCAGCTGCCGTGTGCATGGAGATCAGAGCTTGCTGGTTTAAAAAGCTCTTCACCTAGTCGTAATCCTTACCGTAACCGTAACACTGGTCATTTAAATCAGCCTGGGTTTAGGAATTATCCCAAGGGAAAAGCTGTGGAGACAGCCATGTTGTAGCACTTTTGCGCTCCCCTTGGGATGCCTTTCACAGCTGCAGTGTGCTTGGAGCACAGGGCTTCCTGCTTTAAAAAACCACAACTTTAGCCCAAACTGGAGGCTTCTAAATCAGCCTTCGTTTCGGGACGTCCCCAAGGAAAAAGCTGTGGAGGCAGGCATGTTGAGGCACTTCTGCGCTCTTCTTGGGTAGTCCTTCGCAGCTGCTGTGTTCTTAGAACTCAGGGCTTTCTGGTTAAAAGAACACTAACCCTAGGCCTAACTCAAACCTTAAGCCTAGGAAGGAAAATCAGCCTATGATTCGGGATGGTCTCATGGAAATAGCAGTGGAGGCAGCCAAGTTGTGTCACTTTTGCGCTCCCCTTGGGATGCCTTTAACAGCTGCAGTGTGCCTGGAGCACAGGGCTTCCTGGTTTTAAAAGTCCTAGGCCTAAGCCTAACAGTAACCCTAGGAAGGTAAATCAGCCGGGTATTAGGGTTCTTCCTAAGGAAAAAGCTGTGAAAGCAGCCATTTTGTGGCACTTCTGCGCTCCCTTTGGGATGCCTTTGGCAGATGCAGTAAGCCTGGAACTCAGGGCTTCCTGCTTAAAAAAATCCTAGCCCTAGGCTGAGCCCTAACCCTAACCCTAGGCAGATAAATCAGCCTAGGTATAGGGATGGTGCCAAGGAAAAAGCTGTGAAAGCTGCCATGTTGTTGCACTTTTGTACTCCCCTTGGGATGCCTTTCACAGCTGCCGTGTGCCTGGAGCTCAGGGCTTCCTGGTTTAAAAATCCATGTCCCTAGCTGAGACTGGAGGCAGGTAATTCAGCCTAGGCTTAGCAATGGTGCCCATGAAAACGTGTGGAGGCAGCCATTTTCTGGCACTTTTGTGCTCCCCTTGGGATGCCTTTCGCAGCTGCCATGTGCCTGGAGCTCAGAGCTTGCTGGTTTAAAAAGCTCTACATCTAGGCGTAACCCTAACCCTAACCGTAACACTGGTCATTTAAATCAGCCTGGGTTTAGGAATTATCCCAAGGGAAAAGCTGTGGAGACAGCCATGTTGTGGCACTTTTGTACTCCCCTTGTGATGCCTTTCACAGCTGCCGTGTGCTTGGAGCTCAGGGCTTCCTGGTTTAAAAAACCATGTCCCTAGCTGAGACTGGAGGCACGTAATTCAGCCTAGGCTGAGCAATGGTGCCAATGAAAACGTGTGGAGGCAGCCATTTTCTGGCACTTTTGTGCTCCCCTTGGGATGCCTTTCGCAGCTGCCGTGTGCCTGGGGATCGGAGCTTGCTGGTTTAAAAAGCTCTACACCTAGGCGTAACCCTAGCCCTAACCGTAACACTGGTCATTTAAATCAGCCTGGGTTTAGGAATTATCCCAAGGGAAATGCTGTAGACACAGCCATGTTGTGGCACTTTTGCGCTCCCCTTGGGATGCCTTTCACAGCTGCAGCGTGCTTGGAGCACAGGGCTTCCTGGTTTAAAAAACCACAACTTTAGCCCAAACTGGAGGCTTCTAAATCAGCCTTCGTTTCGGGACATCCCCAAGGAAAAAGCTGTGGAGGCAGGCATGTTGAGGCACTTCTGCGCTCTTCTTGGGTAGTCCTTCGCAGCTGCTGTGTTCTTGGAACTCAGGGCTTTCTGGTTAAAAGAACACTAACCCTAGGCCTAACTCAAACCTTAAGCCTAGGAAGGAAAATCAGCCTATGATTCGGGATGGTCTCATGGAAATAGCAGTGGAGGCAGCCAAGTTGTGTCACTTTTGCGCTCCCCTTGGGATGCCTTTAACAGCTGCAGTGTGCCTGGAGCACAGGGCTTCCTGGTTTTAAAAGTCCTAGGCCTAAGCCTAACAGTAACCCTAGGAAGGTAAATCAGCAGGGTATTAGGGTTCTTCCTAAGGAAAAAGCTGTGAAAGCAGCCATGTTGTGGCACTTCTGCGCTCCCTTTGGGATGCCTTTGGCAGATGCAGTAAGCCTGGAACTCAGGGCTTCCTGCTTAAAAAAATCCTAGCCCTAGGCTGAGCCCTAACCCTAACCCTAGGCAGATAAATCAGCCTAGGTATAGGGATGGTGCCAAGGAAAAAGCTGTGAAAGCTGCCATGTTGTTGCACTTTTGTACTCCCTTTGGGATGCCTTTCACAGCTGCCGTGTGCCTGGAGCTCAGGGCTTCCTGGTGTAAAAAACCATGTCCCTAGCTGAGACTGGAGGCAGGTAATTCAGCCTAGGCTTAGCAATGGTGCCAATGAAAACGTGTGGAGGCAGCCATTTTCTGGCACTTTTGTGCTCCCCTTGGGATGCCTTTCGCAGCTGCCGTGTGCCTGGAGCTCAGAGCTTGCTGGTTTAAAAAGCTCTACACCTAGGCATAACCCTAACCCTAACCGTAACACTGGTCATTTAAATCAGCCTGGGTTTAGGAATTATCCCAAGGGAAAAGCTGTGGAGACAGCCATGTTGTGGCACTTTTGCGCTCCCCTTGGGATGCCTTTCACAGCTGTCGTGTGCTTGGAGCTCAGGGCTTCCTGGTTTAAAAAACCATGTCCCTAGCTAGGACTGGAGGCAGGTAATTCAGCCCAGGCTTAGCAATCTTGCCAATGAAAACGTGTGGAGGCAGCCATTTTCTGGCACTTTTGCACTCCCCTTGGGATTCCTTTCACAGCTGCAGTGTGCTTGGAGCACAGGGCTTCCTGGTGTAAAAAACCACAACTTTAGCCCAAACTGGAGGCTTCTAAATCAGCCTTCGTTTCGGGACGTCCCCAAGGAAAAAGCTGTGGAGGCAGGCATGTTGAGGCACTTCTGCGCTCTTCTTGGGTAGTCCTTCGCAGCTGCTGTGTTCTTGGAACTCAGGGCTTTCTGGTTAAAAGAACACTAACCCTAGGCCTAACTCAAACCTTAAGCCTAGGAAGGAAAATCAGCCTATGATTCGGGATGGTCTCATGGAAATAGCAGTGGAGGCAGCCAAGTTGTGTCACTTTTGCGCTCCCCTTGGGATGCCTTTCACAGCTGCAGTGTGCCTGGAGCACAGGGCTTCCTGGTTTTAAAAGTCCTAGGCCTAAGCCTAACAGTAACCCTAGGAAGGTAAATCAGCCGGGTATTAGGGTTCTTCCTAAGGAAAAAGCTGTGAAAGCAGCCATTTTGTGGCACTTCTGCGCTCCCTTTGGGATGCCTTTGGCAGATGCAGTAAGCCTGGAACTCAGGGCTTCCTGCTTAAAAAAATCCTAGCCCTAGGCTGAGCCCTAACCCTAACCCTAGGCAGATAAATCAGCCTAGGTATAGGGATGGTGCCAAGGAAAAAGCTGTGAAAGCTGCCATGTTGTTGCACTTTTGTACTCCCCTTGGGATGCCTTTCACAGCTGCCGTGTGCCTGGAGCTCAGGGCTTCCTGGTTTAAAAATCCATGTCCCTAGCTGAGACTGGAGGCAGGTAATTCAGCCTAGGCTTAGCAATGGTGCCCATGAAAACGTGTGGAGGCAGCCATTTTCTGGCACTTTTGTGCTCCCCTTGGGATGCCTTTCGCAGCTGCCATGTGCCTGGAGCTCAGAGCTTGCTGGTTTAAAAAGCTCTACACCTAGGCGTAACCCTAACCCTAACCGTAACACTGGTCATTTAAATCAGCCTGGGTTTAGGAATTATCCCAAGGGAAAAGCTGTGGAGACAGCCATGTTGTGGCACTTTTGTACTCCCCTTGTGATGCCTTTCACAGCTGCAGTGTGCTTGGAGCTCAGGGCTTCCTGGTTTAAAAAACCATGTCCCTAGCTGAGACTGGAGGCACGTAATTCAGCCTAGGCTGAGCAATGGTGCCAATGAAAACGTGTGGAGGCAGCCATTTTCTGGCACTTTTGTGCTCCCCTTGGGATGCCTTTCGCAGCTGCCGTGTGCCTGGGGATCGGAGCTTGCTGGTTTAAAAAGCTCTACACCTAGGCGTAACCCTAGCCCTAACCGTAACACTGGTCATTTAAATCAGCCTGGGTTTAGGAATTATCCCAAGGGAAAAGCTGTAGACACAGCCATGTTGTGGCACTTTTGCGCTCCCCTTGGGATGCCTTTCACAGCTGCAGCGTGCTTGGAGCACAGGGCTTCCTGGTTTAAAAAACCACAACTTTAGCCCAAACTGGAGGCTTCTAAATCAGCCTTCGTTTCGGGACATCCCCAAGGAAAAAGCTGTGGAGGCAGGCATGTTGAGGCACTTCTGCGCTCTTCTTGGGTAGTCCTTCGCAGCTGCTGTGTTCTTGGAACTCAGGGCTTTCTGGTTAAAAGAACACTAACCCTAGGCCTAACTCAAACCTTAAGCCTAGGAAGGAAAATCAGCCTATGATTCGGGATGGTCTCATGGAAATAGCAGTGGAGGCAGCCAAGTTGTGTCACTTTTGCGCTCCCCTTGGGATGCCTTTAACAGCTGCAGTGTGCCTGGAGCACAGGGCTTCCTGGTTTTAAAAGTCCTAGGCCTAAGCCTAACAGTAACCCTAGGAAGGTAAATCAGCTGGGTATTAGGGTTCTTCCTAAGGAAAAAGCTGTGAAAGCAGCCATGATGTGGCACTTCTGCGCTCCCTTTGGGATGCCTTTGGCAGATGCAGTAAGCCTGGAACTCAGGGCTTCCTGCTTAAAAAAATCCTAGCCCTAGGCTGAGCCCTAACCCTAACCCTAGGCAGATAAATCAGCCTAGGTATAGGGATGGTGCCAAGGAAAAAGCTGTGAAAGCTGCCATGTTGTTGCACTTTTGTACTCCCTTTGGGATGCCTTTCACAGCTGCCGTGTGCCTGGAGCTCAGGGCTTCCTGGTGTAAAAAACCATGTCCCCAGCTGAGACTGGAGGCAGGTAATTCAGCCTAGGCTTAGCAATGGTGCCAATGAAAACGTGTGGAGGCAGCCATTTTCTGGCACTTTTGTGCTCCCCTTGGGATGCCTTTCGCAGCTGCCGTGTGCCTGGAGCTCAGAGCTTGCTGGTTTAAAAAGCTCTACACCTAGGCGTAACCCTAACCCTGACCGTAACACTGGTCATTTAAATCAGCCTGGGTTTAGGAATTATCCCAAGGGAAAAGCTGTGGAGACAGCCATGTTGTGGCACTTTTGCGCTCCCCTTGGGATGCCTTTCACAGCTGTCGTGTGCTTGGAGCTCAGGGCTTCCTGGTTTAAAAAACCATGTCCCTAGCTAGGACTGGAGGCAGGTAATTCAGCCCAGGCTTAGCAATCTTGCCAATGAAAACGTGTGGAGGCAGCCATTTTCTGGCACTTTTGTGCTCCCCTTGGGATGCCTTTCGCAGCTGCCGTGTGCATGGAGATCAGAGCTTGCTGGTTTAAAAAGCTCTACACCTAGGCGTAACCCTAACCCTAACCGTAACACTGGTCATTTAAATCAGCCTGGGTTTAGGAATTATCCCAAGAGAAAAGCTGTGGAGACAGCCATGTTGAGGCACTTTTGCACTCCCCTTGGGATGCCTTTCACAGCTGCAGTATGCTTGGAGCACAGGTCTTCCTGGTTTAAAAAACCACAACTTTAGCCCAAACTGGAGGCTTCTAAATCAGCCTTCGTTTCGGGACGTCCCCAAGGAAAAAGCTGTGGAGGCAGGCATGTTGAGGCACTTCTGCGCTCTTCTTGGGTAGTCCTTCGCAGCTGCTGTGTTCTTGGAACTCAGGGCTTTCTGGTTAAAAGAACACTAACCCTAGGCCTAACTCAAACCTTAAGCCTAGGAAGGAAAATCAGCCTATGATTCGGGATGGTCTCATGGAAATAGCAGTGGAGGCAGCCAAGTTGTGTCACTTTTGCGCTCCCCTTGGGATGCCTTTAACAGCTGCAGTGTGCCTGGAGCACAGGGCTTCCTGGTTTTAAAAGTCCTAGGCCTAAGCCTAACAGTAACCCGAGGAAGGTAAATCAGCCAGGTATTAGGGTTCTTCCTAAGGAAAAAGCTGTGAAAGCAGCCATGTTGTGGCACTTCTGCGCTCCCTTTGGGATGCCTTTGGCAGATGCAGTAAGCCTGGAACTCAGGGCTTCCTGGTTAAAAAAATCCTAGCCCTAGGCTGAGCCCTAACCCTAACCCTAGGCAGATAAATCAGCCTAGGTATAGGGATGGTGCCAAGGAAAAAGCTGTGAAAGCTGCCATGTTGTTGCACTTTTGTACTCCCCTTGGGATGCCTTTCACAGCTGCCGTGTGCCTGGAGCTCTGGGCTTCCTGGTTTAAAAATCCATGTCCCTAGCTGAGACTGGAGGCAGGTAATTCAGCCTAGGCTTAGCAATGGTGCCAATGAAAACGTGTGGAGGCAGCCATTTTCTGGCACTTTTGTGCTCCCCTTGGGATGCCTTTCGCAGCTGCCGTGTGCCTGGAGCTCAGAGCTTGCTGGTTTAAAAAGCTCTACACCTAGGCGTAACCCTAACCCTAACCGTAACACTGGTCATTTAAATCAGCCTGGGTTTAGGAATTATCCCAAGGGAAAAGCTGTGGAGACAGCCATGTTGTGGCACTTTTGCGCTCCCCTTGGGATGCCTTTCACAGCTGCAGTGTGTCTGGAGCACAGGGCTTCCTGGTTTAAAAAACCATGTCCCTAGCTGAGACTGGAGGCAGGTAATTCAGCCTAGGCTTAGCAATGGTGCCAACGAAAACGTGTGGAGGCAGCCATTTTCTGGCACTTTTGTGCTCCCCTTGGGATGCCTTTCGCAGCTGCCGTGTGCCTGGAGCTCAGAGCTTGCTGGTTTAAAAAGCTCTACACCTAGGTGTAACCATAACCCTAACCGTAACACTGCTCATTTAAATCAGCCTGGGTTTAGGAATTATCCCAAGGGAAAAGCTGTGGAGACAGCCATGTTGTGGCACTTTTGTACTCCCCTTGTGATGCCTTTCACAGCTTCAGTGTGCTTGGAGCTCAGGGCTTCCTGGTTTAAAAAACCATGTCCCTAGCTGAGACTGGAGGCACGTAATTCAGCCTAGGCTGAGCAATGGTGCCAATGAAAACGTGTGGAGGCAGCCATTTTCTGGCACTTTTGTGCTCCCCTTGGGATGCCTTTCGCAGCTGCCGTGTGCCTGGGGATCGGAGCTTGCTGGTTTAAAAAGCTCTACACCTAGGCGTAACCCTAGCCCTAACCGTAACACTGGTCATTTAAATCAGCCTGGGTTTAGGAATTATCCCAAGGGAAAAGCTGTAGACACAGCCATGTTGTGGCACTTTTGCGCTCCCCTTGGGATGCCTTTCACAGCTGCAGCGTGCTTGGAGCACAGGGCTTCCTGGTTTAAAAAACCACAACTTTAGCCCAAACTGGAGGCTTCTAAATCAGCCTTCGTTTCGGGACATCCCCAAGGAAAAAGCTGTGGAGGCAGGCATGTTGAGGCACTTCTGCGCTCTTCTTGGGTAGTCCTTCGCAGCTTCTGTGTTCTTGGAACTCAGGGCTTTCTGGTTAAAAGAACACTAACCCTAGGCCTAACTCAAACCTTAAGCCTAGGAAGGAAAATCAGCCTATGATTCGGGATGGTCTCATGGAAATAGCAGTGGAGGCAGCCAAGTTGTGTCACTTTTGCGCTCCCCTTGGGATGCCTTTAACAGCTGCAGTGTGCCTGGAGCACAGGGCTTCCTGGTTTTAAAAGTCCTAGGCCTAAGCCTAACAGTAACCCTAGGAAGGTAAATCAGCTGGGTATTAGGGTTCTTCCTAAGGAAAAAGCTGTGAAAGCAGCCATGATGTGGCACTTCTGCGCTCCCTTTGGGATGCCTTTGGCAGATGCAGTAAGCCTGGAACTCAGGGCTTCCTGCTTAAAAAAATCCTAGCCCTAGGCTGAGCCCTAACCCTAACCCTAGGCAGATAAATCAGCCTAGGTATAGGGATGGTGCCAAGGAAAAAGCTGTGAAAGCTGCCATGTTGTTGCACTTTTGTACTCCCTTTGGGATGCCTTTCACAGCTGCCGTGTGCCTGGAGCTCAGGGCTTCCTGGTGTAAAAAACCATGTCCCTAGCTGAGACTGGAGGCAGGTAATTCAGCCTAGGCTTAGCAATGGTGCCAATGAAAACGTGTGGAGGCAGCCATTTTCTGGCACTTTTGTGCTCCCCTTGGGATGCCTTTCGCAGCTGCCGTGTGCCTGGAGCTCAGAGCTTGCTGGTTTAAAAAGCTCTACACCTAGGCGTAACCCTAACCCTAACCGTAACACTGGTCATTTAAATCAGCCTGGGTTTAGGAATTATCCCAAGGGAAAAGCTGTGGAGACAGCCATGTTGTGGCACTTTTGCGCTCCCCTTGGGAGGCCTTTCACAGCTGTCGTGTGCTTGGAGCTCAGGGCTTCCTGGTTTAAAAAACCATGTCCCTAGCTAGGACTGGAGGCAGGTAATTCAGCCCAGGCTTAGCAATCTTGCTAATGAAAACGTGTGGAGGCAGCCATTTTCTGGCACTTTTGTGCTCCCCTTGGGATGCCTTTCGCAGCTGCCGTGTGCATGGAGATCAGAGCTTGCTGGTTTAAAAAGCACTACACCTAGACGTAACCCTAACCCTAACCGTAACACTGGTCATTTAAATCAGCCTGGGTTTAGGAATTATCCCAAGAGAAAAGCTGTGGAGACAGCCATGTTGAGGCACTTTTGCACTCCCCTTGGGATGCCTTTCACAGCTGCAGTATGCTTGGAGCACAGGTCTTCCTGGTTTAAAAAACCACAACTTTAGCCCAAACTGGAGGCTTCTAAATCAGCCTTCGTTTCGGGACGTCCCCAAGGAAAAAGCTGTGGAGGCAGGCATGTTGAGGCACTTCTGCGCTCTTCTTGGGTAGTCCTTCGCAGCTGCTGTGTTCTTGGAACTCAGGGCTTTCTGGTTAAAAGAACACTAACCCTAGGCCTAACTCAAACCTTAAGCCTAGGAAGGAAAATCAGCCTATGATTCGGGATGGTCTCATGGAAATAGCAGTGGAGGCAGCCAAGTTGTGTCACTTTTGCGCTCCCCTTGGGATGCCTTTAACAGCTGCAGTGTGCCTGGAGCACAGGGCTTCCTGGTTTTAAAAGTCCTAGGCCTAAGCCTAACAGTAACCCGAGGAAGGTAAATCAGCCAGGTATTAGGGTTCTTCCTAAGGAAAAAGCTGTGAAAGCAGCCATGTTGTGGCACTTCTGCGCTCCCTTTGGGATGCCTTTGGCAGATGCAGTAAGCCTGGAACTCAGGGCTTCCTGGTTAAAAAAATCCTAGCCCTAGGCTGAGCCCTAACCCTAACCCTAGGCAGATAAATCAGCCTAGGTATAGGGATGGTGCCAAGGAAAAAGCTGTGAAAGCTGCCATGTTGTTGCACTTTTGTACTCCCCTTGGGATGCCTTTCACAGCTGCCGTGTGCCTGGAGCTCTGGGCTTCCTGGTTTAAAAATCCATGTCCCTAGCTGAGACTGGAGGCAGGTAATTCAGCCTAGGCTTAGCAATGGTGCCAATGAAAACGTGTGGAGGCAGCCATTTTCTGGCACTTTTGTGCTCCCCTTGGGATGCCTTTCGCAGCTGCCGTGTGCCTGGAGCTCAGAGCTTGCTGGTTTAAAAAGCTCTACACCTAGGCGTAACCCTAACCCTAACCGTAACACTGGTCATTTAAATCAGCCTGGGTTTAGGAATTATCCCAAGGGAAAAGCTGTGGAGACAGCCATGTTGTGGCACTTTTGCGCTCCCATTGGGATGCCTTTCACAGCTGCAGTGTGTCTGGAGCACAGGGCTTCCTGGTTTAAAAAACCACAACTTTAGCCCAAACTGGAGGCTTCGAAATCAGCCTTCATTTCGGGACGTCCCCAAGGAAAAAGCTGTGGAGGCAGGCATGTTGAGGCACTTCTGCGCTCTTCTTGGGTAGTCCTTCGCAGCTGCTGTGTTCTTGGAACTCAGGGCTTTCTGGTTAAAAGAACACTAACCCTAGGCCTAACTCAAACCTTAAGCCTAGGAAGGAAAATCAGCCTATGATTCGGGATGGTCTCATGGAAATAGCAGTGGAGGCAGCCAAGTTGTGTCACTTTTGCGCTCCCCTTGGGATGCCTTTAACAGCTGCAGTGTGCCTGGAGCACAGGGCTTCCTGGTTTTAAAAGTCCTAGGCCTAAGCCTAACAGTAACCCTAGGAAGGTAAATCAGCCGGGTATTAGGGTTCTTCCTAAGGAAAAAGCTGTGAAAGCAGCCATGTTGTGGCACTTCTGCGCTCCCTTTGGGATGCCTTTGGCAGATGCAGTAAGCCTGGAACTCAGGGCTTCCTGCTTAAAAAAATCCTTGCCCTTGGCTGAGCCCTAACCCTAACCCTAGGCAGATAAATCAGCCTAGGTATAGGGATGGTGCCAAGGAAAAAGCTGTGAAAGCTGCCATGTTGTTGCACTTTTGTACTCCCCTTGGGATGCCTTTCACAGCTGCCGTGTGCCTGGAGCTCAGGGCTTCCTGGTTTAAAAAACCATGTCCCTAGCTGAGACTGGAGGCAGGTGATTCAGCCTAGGCTTAGCAATGGTGCCAATGAAAACGTGTGGAGGCAGCCATTTTCTGGCAGTTTTGTGCTCCCCTTGGGATGCCTTTCACAGCTGCAGTGTGCTTGGAGCACAGGGCTTCCTGGTTTAAAAAACCACAACTTTAGCCCAAACTGGAGGCTTCTAAATCAGCCTTCATTTCGGGACGTCCCCAAGGAAAAAGCTGTGGAGGCAGGCATGTTGAGGCACTTCTGCGCTCCTCTTGGGTAGTCCTTCGCAGCTGCTGTGTTCTTGGAACTCAGGGCTTTCTGGTTAAAAGAACACTAACCCTAGGCCTAACTCAAACCTTAAGCCTAGGAAGGAAAATCAGCCTATGATTCGGGATGGTCTCATGGAAATAGCAGTGGACGCAGCCAAGTTGTGTCACTTTTGCGCTCCCCTTGGGATGCCTTTAACAGCTGCAGTGTGCCTGGAGCACAGGGCTTCTTGGTTTTAAAAGTCCTAGGCCTAAGCCTAACAGTAACCCTAGGAAGGTAAATCAGCCGGGTATTAGGGTTCTTCCTAAGGAAAAAGCTGTGAAAGCAGCCATGTTGTGGCGCTTCTGCGCTCCCTTTGGGATGCCTTTGGCAGATGCAGTAAGCCTGGAACTCAGGGCTTCCTGGTTAAAAAAATCGTAGCCCTAGGCTGAGCCCTAACCCGAACCCTAGGCAGATAAATCAGCCTAGGTATAGGGATGGTGCCAAGGAAAAAGCTGTGAAAGCTGCCATGTTGTTGCACTTTTGTACTCCCCTTGGGATGCCTTTCACAGCTGCCGTGTGCCTGGAGCTCAGGGCTTCCTGGTTTAAAAAACCATGTCCCTAGCTGAGACTGGAGGCAGGTGATTCAGCCTAGGCTTAGCAATGGAGCCAATGAAAACGTGTGGAGGCAGCCATTTCCTGGCACTTTTGTGCTCCCCTTGGGATGCCTTTCGCAGCTGCCGTGTGCCTGGAGCTCAGAGCTTGCTGGTTCAAAAAGCTCTACACCTAGGCGTAACCCTAACCCTAACCGTAACACTGGTCATTTAAATCAGCCTGGGTTTAGGAATTATCCCAAGGGAAAAGCTGTGGAGACAGCCATGTTGTGGCACTTTTGCGCTCCCCTTGGGATGCCTTTCACAGCTGCAGTGTGTCTGGAGCACAGGGCTTCCTGGTTTAAAAAACCACAACTTTAGCCCAAACTGGAGGCTTCGAAATCAGCCTTCATTTCGGGACGTCCCCAAGGAAAAAGCTGTGGAGGCAGGCATGTTGAGGCACTTCTGCGCTCTTCTTGGGTAGTCCTTCGCAGCTGCTGTGTTCTTGGAACTCAGGGCTTTCTGGTTAAAAGAACACTAACCCTAGGCCTAACTCAAACCTT
Organism: Ammospiza caudacuta; assembly: GCF_027887145.1. Classification (NCBI taxonomy): domain Eukaryota; kingdom Metazoa; phylum Chordata; class Aves; order Passeriformes; family Passerellidae; genus Ammospiza; species Ammospiza caudacuta. Next base: position 374,368 of record NW_026683131.1, on the reverse strand, counting down.
AAGCCTAGGAAGGAAAATCAGCCTATGATTCGGGATGGTCTCATGGAAATAGCAGTGGAGGCAGCCAAGTTGTGTCACTTTTGCGCTCCCCTTGGGATGCCTTTAACAGCTGCAGTGTGCCTGGAGCACAGGGCTTCCTGGTTTTAAAAGTCCTAGGCCTAAGCCTAACAGTAACCCTAGGAAGGTAAATCAGCCGGGTATTAGGGTTCTTCCTAAGGAAAAAGCTGTGAAAGCAGCCATGTTGTGGCACTTCTGCGCTCCCTTTGGGATGCCTTTGGCAGATGCAGTAAGCCTGGAACTCAGGGCTTCCTGCTTAAAAAAATCCCAGCCTTAGGCTGAGCCCTAACCCTAACCCTAGGCAGATAAATCAGCCTAGGTATAGGGATGGTGCCAAGGAAAAAGCTGTGAAAGCTGCCATGTTGTTGCACTTTTGTACTCCCCTTGGGATGCCTTTCACAGCTGCCGTGTGCCTGGAGCTCAGGGCTTCCTGGTTTAAAAAACCATGTCCCTAGCTGAGACTGGAGGCAGGTGATTCAGCCTAGGCTTAGCAATGGTGCCAATGAAAACGTGTGGAGGCAGCCATTTTCTGTCAGTTTTGTGCTCCCCTTGGGATGCCTTTCACAGCTGCAGTGTGCTTGGAGCACAGGGCTTCCTGGTTTAAAAAACCACAACTTTAGCCCAAACTGGAGGCTTCTAAATCAGCCTTCATTTCGGGACGTCCCCAAGGAAAAAGCTGTGGAGGCAGGCATGTTGAGGCACTTCTGCGCTCTTCTTGGGTAGTCCTTCGCAGCTGCTGTGTTCTTGGAACTCAGGGCTTTCTGGTTAAAAGAACACTAACCCTAGGCCTAACTCAAACCTTAAGCCTAGGAAGGAAAATCAGCCTATGATTCGGGATGGTCTCATGGAAATAGCAGTGGACGCAGCCAAGTTGTGTCACTTTTGCGCTCCCCTTGGGATGCCTTTAACAGCTGCAGTGTGCCTGGAGCACAGGGCTTCTTGGTTTTAAAAGTCCTAGGCCTAAGCCTAACAGTAACCCTAGGAAGGTAAATCAGCCGGGTATTAGGGTTCTTCCTAAGGAAAAAGCTGTGAAAGCAGCCATGTTGTGGCGCTTCTGCGCTCCCTTTGGGATGACTTTGGCAGATGCAGTAAGCCTGGAACTCAGGGCTTCCTGGTTAAAAAAATCGTAGCCCTAGGCTGAGCCCTAACCCGAACCCTAGGCAGATAAATCAGCCTAGGTATAGGGATGGTGCCAAGGAAAAAGCTGTGAAAGCTGCCATGTTGTTGCACTTTTGTACTCCCCTTGGGATGCCTTTCACAGCTGCCGTGTGCCTGGAGCTCAGGGCTTCCTGGTTTAAAAAACCATGTCCCTAGCTGAGACTGGAGGCAGGTGATTCAGCCTAGGCTTAGCAATGGAGCCAATGAAAACGTGTGGAGGCAGCCATTTCCTGGCACTTTTGTGCTCCCCTTGGGATGCCTTTCGCAGCTGCCGTGTGCCTGGAGCTCAGAGCTTGCTGGTTCAAAAAGCTCTACACCTAGGCGTAACCCTAACCCTAACCGTAACACTGGTCATTTAAATCAGCCTGGGTTTAGGAATTATCCCAAGGGAAAAGCTGTGGAGACAGCCATGTTGTGGCACTTTTGCGCTCCCCTTGGGATGCCTTTCACAGCTGCAGTGTGCTTGGAGCACAGGGCTTCCTGGTTTAAAAAACCACAACTTTAGCCCAAACTGGAGGCTTCTAAATCAGCCTTCGTTTCGGGACGTCCCCAAGGAAAAAGCTGTGGAGGCAGGCATGTTGAGGCACTTCTGCGCTCTTCTTGGGTAGTCCTTCGCAGCTGCTGTGTTCTTGGAACTCAGGGCTTTCTGGTTAAAAGAACACTAACCCTAGGCCTAACTCAAACCTTAAGCCTAGGAAGGAAAATCAGCCTATGATTCGGGATGGTCTGATGGAAATAGCAGTGGAGGCAGCCAAGTTGTGTCACTTTTGCGCTCCCCTTGGGATGCCTTTAACAGCTGCAGTGTGCCTGGAGCACAGGGCTTCCTGGTTTTAAAAGTCCTAGGCCTAAGCCTAACAGTAACCCTAGGAAGGTAAATCAGCCGGGTATTAGGGTTCTTCCTAAGGAAAAAGCTGTGAAAGCAGCCATGTTGTGGACCTTCTGCGCTCCCTTTGGGATGCCTTTGGCAGATGCAGTAAGCCTGGAACTCAGGGCTTTCTAGTTAAAAAAATCCTTGCCCTTGGCTGAGACCTAACCCTAACCCAAGGCAGATAAATCAGCCTAGGTATAGGGATGGTGCCAAGGAAAAAGCTGTGAAAGCAGCCATGTTGTTGTACTTTTGTACTCCCTTTGGGATGCCTTTCACAGCTCCTGTATGCCTGGAGCTCAGGGCTTCCTGGTTTAAAAAACCATGTCCCTAGCTGAGACTGGAGGCAGGTAATTCAGATTAGGCTTATCAATGGTGCCAATGAAAACGTGTGGAGGCAGCAATTTTCAGGCACTTTTGTACTCCCCTTGGCATGCCTTTCACAGCTTTCGTGTGCCTGGAGCTCAGGGCTTCCTGGTTTAAAAACCGTGTCCCTAGCTGAGACTGGAGGCAAGTAATTCAGCCTAGGCTTAGCAATGGTGCCAATGAAAACGTGTGGAGGCAGCCATGTTGTGGCACTTTTGCGCTCCCCTTGGGATGCCTTTCACAGCTGCAGTGTGCTTGGAGCTCAGGGCTTCCTGGTTTAAAAAACCACAACTTTAGCCCAAACTGGAGGCTTCTAAATCAGCCTTCGTTTCGGGACGTCCCCAAGGAAAAAGCTGTGCAGGCAGGCATGTTGAGGCACTTCTGTGCTCTTCTTGGGCAGTCCTTCGCAGCTGCTGTGTTCTTGGAACTCAGGGCTTTCTGGTTAAAAGAACACTAACCCTAGGCCTAACTCAAACCTTAAGCCTAGGAAGGAAAATCAGCCTATGATTCGGGATGGTCTCATGGAAATAGCAGTGGAGGCAGCCAAGTTGTGTCACTTTTGCGCTCCCCTTGGGATGCCTTTAAAAGCTGCAGTGTGCCTGGAGCACAGGGCTTCCTGGTTTTAAAAGTCCTAGGCCTAAGCCTAACAGTAACCCTAGGAAGGTAAATCAGCCGGGTATTAGGGTTCTTCCTAAGGAAAAAGCTGTGAAAGCAGCCATGTTGTGGCACTTCTGCGCTCCCTTTGGGATGCCTTTGGCAGATGCAGTAAGCCTGGAACTCAGGGCTTCCTGGTTAAAAAAATCATAGCCCTAGGCTGAGCCCTAACCCTAACCCTAGGCAGATAAATCAGCCTAGGTATAGGGATGGTGCCAAGGAAAAAGCTGTGAAAGCTGCCATGTTGTTGCACTTTTGTACTCCCCTTGGGATGCCTTTCACAGCTGCCGAGTGCCTGGAGCACAGGGCTTCCTGGTTTAAAAAACCATGTCCCTAGCTGAGACTGGAGGCAGGTAATTCAGACTAGGCTTATCAATGGTGCCAATGAAAACGTGTGGAGGCAGCCATTTTATGGCACTTTTGTACTCCCCTTGGGATGCCTTTCACAGCTGCAGTGTGCTTGGAGCTCAGGGCTTCCTGGTTTAAAAACCGTGTCCCTAGCTGAGACGGGAGGCAGGTGATTCAGCCTAGGCTTAGCAATGGTGCCAATGAAAACGTGTGGAGGCAGCCATTTTCTGGCACTTTTGTGCTCCCCTTGTGATGCCTTTCGCAGCTGCCGTGTGCCTGGAGCTCAGAGCTTGCTGGTTCAAAAAGCTCTACACCTAGGCGTAACCCTAACCCTAACCGTAACACTGGTCATTTAAATCAGCCTGGGTTTAGGAATTATCCCAAGGGAAAAGCTGTGGACACAGCCATGTTGTGGCTTTTTTGCGCTCCCCTTGGGATGCCTTTCACAGCTGCAGTGTGCTTGGAGCACAGGGCTTCCTGGTGTAAAAAACCACAACTTTAGCCCAAACTGGAGGCTTCTAAATCAGCCTTCGTTTCGGGACGTCCCCAAGGAAAAAGCTGTGGAGGCAGGCATGTTGAGGCACTTCTGCGCTCTTCTTGGGTAGTCCTTCGCAGCTGCTGTGTTCTTGGAACTCAGGGCTTTCTGGTTAAAAGAACACTAACCCTAGGCCTAACTCAAACCTTAAGCCTAGGAAGGAAAATCAGCCTATGATTCGGGATGGTCTCATGGAAATAGCAGTGGAGGCAGCCAAGTTGTGTCACTTTTGTGCTCCCCTTGGGATGCCTTTAACAGCTGCAGTGTGCCTGGAGCACAGGGCTTCCTGGTTTTAAAAGTCCTAGGCCTAAGCCTAACAATAACCCTAGGAAGGTAAATCAGCCGGGTATTAGGGTTCTTCCTAAGGAAAAAGCTGTGAAAGCAGCCATGTTGTGGCACTTCTGTACTCTCTTTGGGATGCCTTTGGCAGATGCAGTAAGCCTGGAACTCAGGGCTTCCTGCTTAAAAAAATCCCAGCCTTAGGCTGAGCCCTAACCCTAACCCTAGGCAGATAAATCAGCCTAGGTATAGGGATGGTGCCAAGGAAAAAGCTGTGAAAGCTGCCATGTTGTTGCACTTTTGTACTCCCCTTGGGATGCCTTTCACAGCTGCCGTGTGCCTGGAGCTCAGGGCTTCCTGGTTTAAAAAACCATGTCCCTAGCTGAGACTGGAGGCAGGTGATTCAGCCTAGGCTTAGCAATGGTGCCAATGAAAACGTGTGGAGGCAGCCATTTTCTGTCAGTTTTGTGCTCCCCTTGGGATGCCTTTCACAGCTGCAGTGTGCTTGGAGCACAGGGCTTCCTGGTTTAAAAAACCACAACTTTAGCCCAAACTGGAGGCTTCTAAATCAGCCTTCATTTCGGGACGTCCCCAAGGAAAAAGCTGTGGAGGCAGGCATGTTGAGGCACTTCTGCGCTCTTCTTGGGTAGTCCTTCGCAGCTGCTGTGTTCTTGGAACTCAGGGCTTTCTGGTTAAAAGAACACTAACCCTAGGCCTAACTCAAACCTTAAGCCTAGGAAGGAAAATCAGCCTATGATTCGGGATGGTCTCATGGAAATAGCAGTGGACGCAGCCAAGTTGTGTCACTTTTGCGCTCCCCTTGGGATGCCTTTAACAGCTGCAGTGTGCCTGGAGCACAGGGCTTCTTGGTTTTAAAAGTCCTAGGCCTAAGCCTAACAGTAACCCTAGGAAGGTAAATCAGCCGGGTATTAGGGTTCTTCCTAAGGAAAAAGCTGTGAAAGCAGCCATGTTGTGGCGCTTCTGCGCTCCCTTTGGGATGACTTTGGCAGATGCAGTAAGCCTGGAACTCAGGGCTTCCTGGTTAAAAAAATCGTAGCCCTAGGCTGAGCCCTAACCCGAACCCTAGGCAGATAAATCAGCCTTGGTATAGGGATGGTGCCAAGGAAAAAGCTGTGAAAGCTGCCATGTTGTTGCACTTTTGTACTCCCCTTGGGATGCCTTTCACAGCTGCCGTGTGCCTGGAGCTCAGGGCTTCCTGGTTTAAAAAACCATGTCCCTAGCTGAGACTGGAGGCAGGTGATTCAGCCTAGGCTTAGCAATGGAGCCAATGAAAACGTGTGGAGGCAGCCATTTCCTGGCACTTTTGTGCTCCCCTTGGGATGCCTTTCGCAGCTGCCGTGTGCCTGGAGCTCAGAGCTTGCTGGTTCAAAAAGCTCTACACCTAGGCGTAACCCTAACCCTAACCGTAACACTGGTCATTTAAATCAGCCTGGGTTTAGGAATTATCCCAAGGGAAAAGCTGTGGAGACAGCCATGTTGTGGCACTTTTGCGCTCCCCTTGGGATGCCTTTCACAGCTGCAGTGTGCTTGGAGCACAGGGCTTCCTGGTTTAAAAAACCACAACTTTAGCCCAAACTGGAGGCTTCTAAATCAGCCTTCGTTTCGGGACGTCCCCAAGGAAAAAGCTGTGCAGGCAGGCATGTTGAGGCACTTCTGCGCTCTTCTTGGGTAGTCCTTCGCAGCTGCTGTGTTCTTGGAACTCAGGGCTTTCTGGTTAAAAGAACACTAACCCTAGGCCTAACTCAAACCTTAAGCCTAGGAAGGAAAATCAGCCTATGATTCGGGATGGTCTCATGGAAATAGCAGTGGAGGCAGCCAAGTTGTGTCACTTTTGCGCTCCCCTTGGGATGCCTTTAACAGCTGCAGTGTGCCTGGAGCACAGGGCTTCCTGGTTTTAAAAGTCCTAGGCCTAAGCCTAACAGTAACCCTAGGAAGGTAAATCAGCCGGGTATTAGGGTTCTTCCTAAGGAAAAAGCTGTGAAAGCAGCCATGTTGTGGACCTTCTGCGCTCCCTTTGGGATGCCTTTGGCAGATGCAGTAAGCCTGGAACTCAGGGCTTTCTAGTTAAAAAAATCCTTGCCCTTGGCTGAGACCTAACCCTAAACCAAGGCAGATAAATCAGCCTAGGTATAGGGATGGTGCCAAGGAAAAAGCTGTGAAAGCAGCCATGTTGTTGTACTTTTGTACTCCCTTTGGGATGCCTTTCACAGCTCCTGTATGCCTGGAGCTCAGGGCTTCCTGGTTTAAAAAACCATGTCCCTAGCTGAGACTGGAGGCAGGTAATTCAGATTAGGCTTATCAATGGTGCCAATGAAAACGTGTGGAGGCAGCAATTTTCAGGCACTTTTGTACTCCCCTTGGCATGCCTTTCACAGCTTTCGTGTGCCTGGAGCTCAGGGCTTCCTGGTTTAAAAACCGTGTCCCTAGCTGAGACTGGAGGCAAGTAATTCAGCCTAGGCTTAGCAATGGTGCCAATGAAAACGTGTGGAGGCAGCCATGTTGTGGCACTTTTGCGCTCCCCTTGGGATGCCTTTCACAGCTGCAGTGTGCTTGGAGCTCAGGGCTTCCTGGTTTAAAAAACCACAACTTTAGCCCAAACTGGAGGCTTCTAAATCAGCCTTCGTTTCGGGACGTCCCCAAGGAAAAAGCTGTGCAGGCAGGCATGTTGAGGCACTTCTGTGCTCTTCTTGGGCAGTCCTTCGCAGCTGCTGTGTTCTTGGAACTCAGGGCTTTCTGGTTAAAAGAACACTAACCCTAGGCCTAACTCAAACCTTAAGCCTAGGAAGGAAAATCAGCCTATGATTCGGGATGGTCTCATGGAAATAGCAGTGGAGGCAGCCAAGTTGTGTCACTTTTGCGCTCCCCTTGGGATGCCTTTAAAAGCTGCAGTGTGCCTGGAGCACAGGGCTTCCTGGTTTTAAAAGTCCTAGGCCTAAGCCTAACAGTAACCCTAGGAAGGTAAATCAGCCGGGTATTAGGGTTCTTCCTAAGGAAAAAGCTGTGAAAGCAGCCATGTTGTGGCACTTCTGCGCTCCCTTTGGGATGCCTTTGGCAGATGCAGTAAGCCTGGAACTCAGGGCTTCCTGGTTAAAAAAATCATAGCCCTAGGCTGAGCCCTAACCCTAACCCTAGGCAGATAAATCAGCCTAGGTATAGGGATGGTGCCAAGGAAAAAGCTGTGAAAGCTGCCATGTTGTTGCACTTTTGTACTCCCCTTGGGATGCCTTTCACAGCTGCCGTGTGCCTGGAGCACAGGGCTTCCTGGTTTAAAAAACCATGTCCCTAGCTGAGACTGGAGGCAGGTAATTCAGACTAGGCTTATCAATGGTGCCAATGAAAACGTGTGGAGGCAGCCATTTTATGGCACTTTTGTACTCCCCTTGGGATGCCTTTCACAGCTGCAGTGTGCTTGGAGCTCAGGGCTTCCTGGTTTAAAAACCGTGTCCCTAGCTGAGACGGGAGGCAGGTGATTCAGCCTAGGCTTAGCAATGGTGCCAATGAAAACGTGTGGAGGCAGCCATTTTCTGGCACTTTTGTGCTCCCCTTGTGATGCCTTTCGCAGCTGCCGTGTGCCTGGAGCTCAGAGCTTGCTGGTTCAAAAAGCTCTACACCTAGGCGTAACCCTAACCCTAACCGTAACACTGGTCATTTAAATCAGCCTGGGTTTAGGAATTATCCCAAGGGAAAAGCTGTGGACACAGCCATGTTGTGGCTTTTTTGCGCTCCCCTTGGGATGCCTTTCACAGCTGCAGTGTGCTTGGAGCACAGGGCTTCCTGGTGTAAAAAACCACAACTTTAGCCCAAACTGGAGGCTTCTAAATCAGCCTTCGTTTCGGGACGTCCCCAAGGAAAAAGCTGTGGAGGCAGGCATGTTGAGGCACTTCTGCGCTCTTCTTGGGTAGTCCTTCGCAGCTGCTGTGTTCTTGGAACTCAGGGCTTTCTGGTTAAAAGAACACTAACCCTAGGCCTAACTCAAACCTTAAGCCTAGGAAGGAAAATCAGCCTATGATTCGGGATGGTCTCATGGAAATAGCAGTGGAGGCAGCCAAGTTGTGTCACTTTTGTGCTCCCCTTGGGATGCCTTTAACAGCTGCAGTGTGCCTGGAGCACAGGGCTTCCTGGTTTTAAAAGTCCTAGGCCTAAGCCTAACAATAACCCTAGGAAGGTAAATCAGCCGGGTATTAGGGTTCTTCCTAAGGAAAAAGCTGTGAAAGCAGCCATGTTGTGGCACTTCTGTACTCTCTTTGGGATGCCTTTGGCAGATGCAGTAAGCCTGGAACTCAGGGCTTTCTGGTTAAAAAAATCCTTGCCCTTGTCTGACCCCTAACCCAAACCCAAGGCAGATAAATCAGCCTAGGTATAGGGATGGTGCCAAGGAAAAAGCTGTGAAAGCTGCCATGTTGTTGTACTTTTGTACTCCCTTTGGGATGCCTTTCACAGCTGCCATGTGCTTGGAGCTCAGGGCTTCCTGGTGTAAAAAACCATGTCCCTAGCTGAGACTGGAGGCAGGTAATTCAGACTAGGCTTATCAATGGTGCCAATGAAAACGTGTGGAGGCAGCCATTTTCTGGCACTTTTGTACTCCCCTTGGGATGCCTTTCACAGCTGCAGTGTGTCTGGAGCACAGGGCTTCCTGGTTTAAAAGACCATGTCCCTAGCTGAGACTGGAGGCAGGTAATTCAGCCTAGGCTTAGCAATGGTGCCAATGAAAACGTGTGGAGGCAGCCATTTTCTGGCACTTTTGTGCTCCCCTTGGGATGCCTTTCACAGCTGCCGTGTGCCTGGAGCTCAGAGCTTGCTGGTTTAAAAAGCTCTACACCTAGGCGTAACCCTAACCCTAACCGTAACACTGGTCATTTAAATCAGCCTGGGTTTAGGAATTATCCCAAGGGAAAAGCTGTGGAGACAGCCATGTTGTGGCACTTTTGCGCTCCCCTTGGGATGCCTTTCACAGCTGCAGTGTGCTTGGAGCACAGGGCTTCCTGGTTTACAAAACCACAACTTTAGCCCAAACTGGAGGCTTCTAAATCAGCCTTCGTTTCGGGACGTCCCCAAGGAAAAAGCTGTGGAGGCAGGCATGTTGAGGCACTTCTGCGCTCTTCTTGGGTAGTCCTTCGCAGCTGCTGTGTTCTTGGAACTCAGGGCTTTCTGGTTAAAAGAACACTAACCCTAGGCCTAACTCAAACCTTAAGCCTAGGAAGGAAAATCAGCCTATGATTCGGGATGGTCTCATGGAAATAGCAGTGGAGGCAGCCAAGTTGTGTCACTTTTGCGCTCCCCTTGGGATGCCTTTAACAGCTGCAGTGTGCCTGGAGCACAGGGCTTCCTGGTTTTAAAAGTCCTAGGCCTAAGCCTAACAGTAACCCTAGGAAGGTAAATCAGCCGGGTATTAGGGTTCTTCCTAAGGAAAAAGCTGTGAAAGCAGCCATGTTGTGGCACTTCTGCGCTCCCTTTGGGATGCCTTTGGCAGATGCAGTAAGCCTGGAACTCAGGGCGTTCTGGTTAAAAAAATCCTAGCCCTAGGCTGAGCTCTAACCCTAACCAGAGGCAGATAAATCAGCCTAGGTATAGGGATGGTGCCAAGGAAAAAGCTGTGAAAGCTGCCATGTTGTTGCACTTTTGTACTCCCTTTGGGATGCTTTTCACAGCTGCCATGTGCTTGGAACTCAGGGCTTCCTGGTGTAAAAAACCATGTCCCTTGCTGAGACTGGAGGCAGGTAATTCAGCCTAGGCTTAGCAATGGTGCCAATGAAAACGTGTGGAGGCAGCCATTTTCTGGCACTTTTGTGCTCCCCTTGGGATGCCTTTCGCAGCTGCCGTGTGCCTGGAGCTCAGAGCTTGCTGGTTTAAAAAGCTCTACACCTAGGCGTAACCCTAACCCTAACTGTAACACTGGTCATTTAAATCAGCCTGGGTTTAGGAATTATCCCAAGGGAAAAGCTGTGGAGACAGCCATGTTGTGGCACTTTTGCGCTCCCCTTGGGATGCCTTTCACAGCTGCAGTGTGCTTGGAGCACAGGGCTTCCTGGTTTAAAAAACCACAACTTTAGCCCAAACTGGAGGCTTCTAAATCAGCCTTCGTTTCGGGACGTCCCCAAGGAAAAAGCTGTGCAGGCAGGCATGTTGAGGCACTTCTGCGCTCTTCTTGGGTAGTCCTTCGCAGCTGCTGTGTTCTTGGAACTCAGGGCTTTCTGGTTAAAAGAACACTAACCCTAGGCCTAACTCAAACCTTAAGCCTAGGAAGGAAAATCAGCCTATGATTCGGGATGGTCTCATGGAAATAGCAGTGGAGGCAGCCAAGTTGTGTCACTTTTGCGCTCCCCTTGGGATGCCTTTAACAGCTGCAGTGTGCCTAGAGAACAGGGCTTCCTGGTTTTAAAAGTCCTAGGCCTAAGCCTAACAGTAACCCTAGGAAGGTAAATCAGCCGGGTATTAGGGTTCTTCCTAAGGAAAAAGCTGTGAAAGCAGCCATGTTGTGGCGCTTCTGCGCTCCCTTTGGGATGACTTTGGCAGATGCAGTAAGCCTGGAACTCAGGGCTTCCTGGTTAAAAAAATCGTAGCCCTAGGCTGAGCCCTAACCCGAACCCTAGGCAGATAAATCAGCCTAGGTATAGGGATGGTGCCAAGGAAAAAGCTGTGAAAGCTGCCATGTTGTTGCACTTTTGTACTCCCCTTGTGATGCCTTTCACAGCTGCCGTGTGCCTGGAGCTCAGGGCTTCCTGGTTTAAAAACCATGTCCCTAGCTGAGACTGGAGGCAGGTGATTCAGCCTAGGCTTAGCAATGGAGCCAATGAAAACGTGTGGAGGCAGCCATTTCCTGGCACTTTTGTGCTCCCCTTGGGATGCCTTTCGCAGCTGCCGTGTGCCTGGAGCTCAGAGCTTGCTGGTTCAAAAAGCTCTACACCTAGGCCTAACCCTAACCCTAACCGTAACACTGGTCATTTAAATCAGCCTGGGTTTAGGAATTATCCCAAGGGAAAAGCTGTGGAGACAGCCATGTTGTGGCACTTTTGCGCTCCCCTTGGGATGCCTTTCACAGCTGCAGTGTGCTTGGAGCACAGGGCTTCCTGGTTTAAAAAACCACAACTTTAGCCCAAACTGGAGGCTTCTAAATCAGCCTTCGTTTCGGGACGTCCCCAAGGAAAAAGCTGTGCAGGCAGGCATGTTGAGGCACTTCTGCGCTCTTCTTGGGTAGTCCTTCGCAGCTGCTGTGTTCTTGGAACTCAGGGCTTTCTGGTTAAAAGAACACTAACCCTAGGCCTAACTCAAACCTTAAGCCTAGGAAGGAAAATCAGCCTATGATTCGGGATGGTCTCATGGAAATAGCAGTGGAGGCAGCCAAGTTGTGTCACTTTTGCGCTCCCCTTGGGATGCCTTTAACAGCTGCAGTGTGCCTGGAGCACAGGGCTTCCTGGTTTTAAAAGTCCTAGGCCTAAGCCTAACAGTAACCCTAGGAAGGTAAATCAGCCGGGTATTAGGGTTCTTCCTAAGGAAAAAGCTGTGAAAGCAGCCATGTTGTGGACCTTCTGCGCTCCCTTTGGGATGCCTTTGGCAGATGCAGTAAGCCTGGAACTCAGGGCTTTCTGGTTAAAAAAATCCTTGCCCTTGGCTGAGACCTAACCCTAACCCAAGGCAGATAAATCAGCCTAGGTATAGGGATGGTGCCAAGGAAAAAGCTGTGAAAGCAGCCATGTTGTTGTACTTTTGTACTCCCTTTGGGATGCCTTTCACAGCTCCTGTATGCCTGGAGCTCAGGGCTTCCTGGTTTAAAAAACCATGTCCCTAGCTGAGACTGGAGGCAGGTAATTCAGACTAGGCTTATCAATGGTGCCAATGAAAACGTGTGGAGGCAGCAATTTTCAGGCACTTTTGTACTCCCCTTGGCATGCCTTTCACAGCTTTCGTGTGCCTGGAACTCAGGGCTTCCTGGTTTAAAAACCGTGTCCCCAGCTGAGACTGGAGGCAGGTAATTCAGCCTAGGCTTAGCAATGGTGCCAATGAAAACGTGTGGAGGCAGCCATGTTGTGGCACTTTTGCGCTCCCCTTGGGATGCCTTTCACAGCTGCAGTGTGCTTGGAGCTCAGGGCTTCCTGGTTTAAAAAACCACAACTTTAGCCCAAACTGGAGGCTTCTAAATCAGCCTTCTTTTCGGGACGTCCCCAAGGAAAAAGCTGTGGAGACAGCCATGTTGAGGCACTTCTGTGCTCTTCTTGGGCAGTCCTTCGCAGCTGCTGTGTTCTTGGAACTCAGGGCTTTCTGGTTAAAAGAACACTAACCCTAGGCCTAACTCAAACCTTAAGCCTAGGAAGGAAAATCAGCCTATGATTCGGGATGGTCTCATGGAAATAGCAGTGGAGGCAGCCAAGTTGTGTCACTTTTGCGCTCCCCTTGGGATGCCTTTAAAAGCTGCAGTGTGCCTGGAGCACAGGGCTTCCTGGTTTTAAAAGTCCTAGGCCTAAGCCTAACGGTAACCCTAGGAAGGTAAATCAGCCGGGTATTAGGGTTCTTCCTAAGGAAAAAGCTGTGAAAGCAGCCATGTTGTGGCACTTCTGCGCTCCCTTTGGGATGCCTTTGGCAGATGCAGTAAGCCTGGAACTCAGGGCTTCCTGGTTAAAAAAATCATAGCCCTAGGCTGAGCCCTAACCCTAACCCTAGGCAGATAAATCAGCCTAGGTATAGGGATGGTGCCAAGGAAAAAGCTGTGAAAGCAGCCATGTTGTTGCACTTTTGTACTCCCCTTGGGATGCCTTTCACAGCTGCCGTGTGCCTGGAGCACAGGGCTTCCTGGTTTAAAAAACCATGTCCCTAGCTGAGACTGGAGGCAGGTAATTCAGAATAGGCTTATCAATGGTGCCAATGAAAACGTGTGGAGGCAGCCATTTTATGGCACTTTTGTACTCCCCTTGGGATGCCTTTCACAGCTGCAGTGTGCTTGGAGCTCAGGGCTTCCTGGTTTAAAAACCGTGTCCCTAGCTGAGACGGGAGGCAGGTGATTCAGCCTAGGCTTAGCAATGGTGCCAATGAAAACGTGTGGAGGCAGCCATTTTCTGGCACTTTTGTGCTCCCCTTGTGATGCCTTTCGCAGCTGCCGTGTGCCTGGAGCTCAGAGCTTGCTGGTTCAAAAAGCTCTACACCTAGGCGTAATCCTAACCCTAACCGTAACACTGGTCATTTAAATCAGCCTGGGTTTAGGAATTATCCCAAGGGAAAAGCTGTGGACACAGCCATGTTGTGGCTTTTTTGCGCTCCCCTTGGGATGCCTTTCACAGCTGCAGTGTGCTTGGAGCACAGGGCTTCCTGGTGTAAAAAACCACAACTTTAGCCCAAACTGGAGGCTTCTAAATCAGCCTTCGTTTCGGGACGTCCCCAAGGAAAAAGCTGTGGAGGCAGACATGTTGAGGCACTTCTGCGCTCTTCTTGGGTAGTCCTTCGCAGCTGCTGTGTTCTTGGAACTCAGGGCTTTCTGGTTAAAAGAACACTAACCCTAGGCCTAACTCAAACCTTAAGCCTAGGAAGGAAAATCAGCCTATGATTCGGGATGGTCTCATGGAAATAGCAGTGGAGGCAGCCAAGTTGTGTCACTTTTGTGCTCCCCTTGGGATGCCTTTAACAGCTGCAGTGTGCCTGGAGCACAGGGCTTCCTGGTTTTAAAAGTCCTAGGCCTAAGCCTAACAATAACCCTAGGAAGGTAAATCAGCCGGGTATTAGGGTTCTTCCTAAGGAAAAAGCTGTGAAAGCAGCCATGTTGTGGCATTTCTGTGCTCTCTTTGGGATGCCTTTGGCAGATGCAGTAAGCCTGGAACTCAGGGCTTTCTGGTTAAAAAAATCCTTGCCCTTGGCTGAGACCTAACCCTAACCCAAGGCAGATAAATCAGCCTAGGTATAGGGATGGTGCCAAGGAAAAAGCTGTGAAAGCAGCCATGTTGTTGTACTTTTGTACTCCCTTTGGGATGCCTTTCACAGCTCCTGTATGCCTGGAGCTCAGGGCTTCCTGGTTTAAAAAACCATGTCCCTAGCTGAGACTGGAGGCAGGTAATTCAGACTAGGCTTATCAATGGTGCCAATGAAAACGTGTGGAGGCAGCAATTTTCAGGCACTTTTGTACTCCCCTTGGCATGCCTTTCACAGCTTTCGTGTGCCTGGAGCTCAGGGCTTCCTGGTTTAAAAACCGTGTCCCCAGCTGAGACTGGAGGCAGGTAATTCAGCCTAGGCTTAGCAATGGTGCCAATGAAAACGTGTGTAGGCAGCCATGTTGTGGCACTTTTGCGCTCCCCTTGGGATGCCTTTCACAGCTGCAGTGTGCTTGGAGCTCAGGGCTTCCTGGTTTAAAAAACCACAACTTTAGCCCAAACTGGAGGCTTCTAAATCAGCCTTCGTTTCGGGACGTCCCCAAGGAAAAAGCTGTGCAGGCAGGCATGTTGAGGCACTTCTGTGCTCTTCTTGGGCAGTCCTTCGCAGCTGCTGTGTTCTTGGAACTCAGGGCTTTCTGGTTAAAAGAACACTAACCCTAGGCCTAACTCAAACCTTAAGCCTAGGAAGGAAAATCAGCCTATGATTCGGGATGGTCTCATGGAAATAGCAGTGGAGGCAGCCAAGTTGTGTCACTTTTGCGCTCCCCTTGGGATGCCTTTAAAAGCTGCAGTGTGCCTGGAGCACAGGGCTTCCTGGTTTTAAATGCCTAGGCCTAAGCCTAACGGTAACCCTAGGAAGGTAAATCAGCCGGGTATTAGGGTTCTTCCTAAGGAAAAAGCTGTGAAAGCAGCCATGTTGTGGCACTTCTGCGCTCCCTTTGGGATGCCTTTGGCAGATGCAGTAAGCCTGGAACTCAGGGCTTCCTGGTTAAAAAAATCATAGCCCTAGGCTGAGCCCTAACCCTAACCCTAGGCAGATAAATCAGCCTAGGTATAGGGATGGTGCCAAGGAAAAAGCTGTGAAAGCAGCCATGTTGTTGCACTTTTGTACTCCCCTTGGGATGCCTTTCACAGCTGCCGTGTGCCTGGAGCACAGGGCTTCCTGGTTTAAAAAACCATGTCCCTAGCTGAGACTGGAGGCAGGTAATTCAGCCAAGGCTTATCAATGGTGCCAATGAAAACGTGTGGAGGCAGCCATTTTATGGCACTTTTGTACTCCCCTTGGGATGCCTTTCACAGCTGCAGTGTGCTTGGAGCTCAGGGCTTCCTGGTTTAAAAACCGTGTCCCTAGCTGTGACGGGAGGCAGGTGATTCAGCCTAGGCTTAGCAATGGTGCCAATGAAAACGTGTGGAGGCAGCCATTTTCTGGCACTTTTGTGCTCCCCTTGTGATGCCTTTCGCAGCTGCCGTGTGCCTGGAGCTCAGAGCTTGCTGGTTCAAAAAGCTCTACACCTAGGCGTAACCCTAACCCTAACCGTAACACTGGTCATTTAAATCAGCCTGGGTTTAGGAATTATCCCAAGGGAAAAGCTGTGGACACAGCCATGTTGTGGCTTTTTTGCGCTCCCCTTGGGATGCCTTTCACAGCTGCAGTGTGCTTGGAGCACAGGGCTTCCTGGTGTAAAAAACCACAACTTTAGCCCAAACTGGAGGCTTCTAAATCAGCCTTCGTTTCGGGACGTCCCCAAGGAAAAAGCTGTGGAGGCAGACATGTTGAGGCACTTCTGCGCTCTTCTTGGGTAGTCCTTCGCAGCTGCTGTGTTCTTGGAACTCAGGGCTTTCTGGTTAAAAGAACACTAACCCTAGGCCTAACTCAAACCTTAAGCCTAGGAAGGAAAATCAGCCTATGATTCGGGATGGTCTCATGGAAATAGCAGTGGAGGCAGCCAAGTTGTGTCACTTTTGTGCTCCCCTTGGGATGCCTTTAACAGCTGCAGTGTGCCTGGAGCACAGGGCTTCCTGGTTTTAAAAGTCCTAGGCCTAAGCCTAACAATAACCCTAGGAAGGTAAATCAGCCGGGTATTAGGGTTCTTCCTAAGGAAAAAGCTGTGAAAGCAGCCATGTTGTGGCACTTCTGTGCTCTCTTTGGGATGCCTTTGGCAGATGCAGTAAGCCTGGAACTCAGGGCTTTCTGGTTAAAAAAATCCTTGCCCTTGTCTGAGCCCTAACCCAAACCCAAGGCAGATATATCAGCCTAGGTATAGGGATGGTGCCAAGGAAAAAGCCGTGAAAGCTGCCATGTTGTTGTACTTTTGTACTCCCTTTGGGATGCCTTTCACAGCTGCCATGTGCTTGGAGCTCAGGGCTTCCTGGTGTAAAAAACCATGTCCCTAGCTGAGACTGGAGGCAGGTAATTCAGACTAGGCTTATCAATGGTGCCAATGAAAACGTGTGGAGGCAGCCATTTTCTGGCACTTTTGTACTCCCCTTGGGATGCCTTTCACAGCTGCAGTGTGTCTGGAGCACAGGGCTTCCTGGTTTAAAAGACCATGTCCCTAGCTGAGACTGGAGGCAGGTAATTCAGCCTAGGCTTAGCAATGGTGCCAATGAAAACGTGTGGAGGCAGCCATTTTCTGGCACTTTTGTGCTCCCCTTGTGATGCCTTTCGCAGCTGCCGTGTGCCTGGAGCTCAGAGCTTGCTGGTTCAAAAAGCTCTACACCTAGGCGTAACCCTAACCCTAACCGTAACACTGGTCATTTAAATCAGCCTGGGTTTAGGAATTATCCCAAGGGAAAAGCTGTAGACACAGCCATGTTGTGGCTTTTTTGCGCTCCCCTTGGGATGCCTTTCACAGCTGCAGTGTGCTTGGAGCACAGGGCTTCCTGGTTTAAAAAACCACAACTTTAGCCCAAACTGGAGGCTTCTAAATCAGCCTTCGTTTCGGGACGTCCCCAAGGAAAAAGCTGTGGAGGCAGGCATGTTGAGGCACTTCTGCGCTCTTCTTGGGTAGTCCTTCGCAGCTGCTGTGTTCCAGGAACTCAGGGCTTTCTGGTTAAAAGAACACTAACCCTAGGCCTAACTCAAACCTTAAGCCTAGGAAGGAAAATCAGCCTATGATTCGGGATGGTCTCATGGAAATAGCAGTGGAGGCAGCCAAGTTGTGTCACTTTTGTGCTCCCCTTGGGATGCCTTTAACAGCTGCAGTGTGCCTGGAGCACAGGGCTTCCTGGTTTTAAAAGTCCTAGGCCTAAGCCTAACAATAACCCTAGGAAGGTAAATCAGCCGGGTATTAGGGTTCTTCCTAAGGAAAAAGCTGTGAAAGCAGCCATGTTGTGGCACTTCTGTGCTCTCTTTGGGATGCCTTTGGCAGATGCAGTAAGCCTGGAACTCAGGGCTTTCTGGTTAAAAAAATCCTTGCCCTTGTCTGACCCCTAACCCAAACCCAAGGCAGATAAATCAGCCTTGGTATAGGGATGGTGCCAAGGAAAAAGCTGTGAAAGCTGCCATGTTGTTGTACTTTTGTACTCCCTTTGGGATGCCTTTCACAGCTGCCATGTGCTTGGAGCTCAGGGCTTCCTGGTGTAAAAAACCATGTCCCTAGCTGAGACTGGAGGCAGGTAATTCAGACTAGGCTTATCAATGGTGCCAATGAAAACGTGTGGAGGCAGCCATTTTCTGGCACTTTTGTACTCCCCTTGGGATGCCTTTCACAGCTGCAGTGTGTCTGGAGCACAGGGCTTCCTGGTTTAAAAGACCATGTCCCTAGCTGAGACTGGAGGCAGGTAATTCAGCCTAGGCTTAGCAATGGTGCCAATGAAAACGTGTGGAGGCAGCCATTTTCTGGCACTTTTGTGCTCCCCTTGGGATGCCTTTCGCAGCTGCCGTGTGCCTGGAGCTCAGAGCTTGCTGGTTCAAAAAGCTCTACACCTAGGCGTAACCCTAACCCTAACCGTAACACTGGTCATTTAAATCAGCCTGGGTTTAGGAATTATCCCAAGGGAAAAGCTGTGGAGACAGCCATGTTGTGGCACTTTTGCGCTCCCCTTGGGATGCCTTTCACAGCTGCAGTGTGCTTGGAGCACAGGGCTTCCTGCTTTAAAAAACCACAACTTTAGCCCAAACTGGAGGCTTCTAAATCAGCCTTCGTTTCGGGACGTCCCCAAGGAAAAAGCTGTGGAGGCAGGCATGTTGAGGCACTTCTGCGCTCTTCTTGGGTAGTCCTTCGCAGCTGCTGTGTTCTTGGAACTCAGGGCTTTCTGGTTAAAAGAACACTAACCCTAGGCCTAACTCAAACCATAAGCCTAGGAAGGAAAATCAGCCTATGATTCGGGATGGTCTCATGGAAATAGCAGTGGAGGCAGCCAAGTTGTGTCACTTTTGTGCTCCCCTTGGGATGCCTTTAACAGCTGCAGTGTGCCTGGAGCACAGGGCTTCCTGGTTTTAAATGCCTAGGCCTAAGCCTAACGGTAACCCTAGGAAGGTAAATCAGCCGGGTATTAGGGTTCTTCCTAAGGAAAAAGCTGTGAAAGCAGCCATGTTGTGGCACTTCTGCGCTCCCTTTGGGATGCCTTTGGCAGATGCAGTAAGCCTGGAACTCAGGGCTTCCTGGTTAAAAAAATCATAGCCCTAGGCTGAGCCCTAACCCTAACCCTAGGCAGATAAATCAGCCTAGGTATAGGGATGGTGCCAAGGAAAAAGCTGTGAAAGCAGCCATGTTGTTGCACTTTTGTACTCCCCTTGGGATGCCTTTCACAGCTGCCGTGTGCCTGGAGCACAGGGCTTCCTGGTTTAAAAAACCATGTCCCTAGCTGAGACTGGAGGCAGGTAATTCAGCCAAGGCTTATCAATGGTGCCAATGAAAACGTGTGGAGGCAGCCATTTTATGGCACTTTTGTACTCCCCTTGGGATGCCTTTCACAGCTGCAGTGTGCTTGGAGCTCAGGGCTTCCTGGTTTAAAAACCGTGTCCCTAGCTGTGACGGGAGGCAGGTGATTCAGCCTAGGCTTAGCAATGGTGCCAATGAAAACGTGTGGAGGCAGCCATTTTCTGGCACTTTTGTGCTCCCCTTGTGATGCCTTTCGCAGCTGCCGTGTGCCTGGAGCTCAGAGCTTGCTGGTTCAAAAAGCTCTACACCTAGGCGTAACCCTAACCCTAACCGTAACACTGGTCATTTAAATCAGCCTGGGTTTAGGAATTATCCCAAGGGAAAAGCTGTGGACACAGCCATGTTGTGGCTTTTTTGCGCTCCCCTTGGGATGCCTTTCACAGCTGCAGTGTGCTTGGAGCACAGGGCTTCCTGGTGTAAAAAACCACAACTTTAGCCCAAACTGGAGGCTTCTAAATCAGCCTTCGTTTCGGGACGTCCCCAAGGAAAAAGCTGTGGAGGCAGACATGTTGAGGCACTTCTGCGCTCTTCTTGGGTAGTCCTTCGCAGCTGCTGTGTTCTTGGAACTCAGGGCTTTCTGGTTAAAAGAACACTAACCCTAGGCCTAACTCAAACCTTAAGCCTAGGAAGGAAAATCAGCCTATGATTCGGGATGGTCTCATGGAAATAGCAGTGGAGGCAGCCAAGTTGTGTCACTTTTGTGCTCCCCTTGGGATGCCTTTAACAGCTGCAGTGTGCCTGGAGCACAGGGCTTCCTGGTTTTAAAAGTCCTAGGCCTAAGCCTAACAATAACCCTAGGAAGGTAAATCAGCCGGGTATTAGGGTTCTTCCTAAGGAAAAAGCTGTGAAAGCAGCCATGTTGTGGCACTTCTGTGCTCTCTTTGGGATGCCTTTGGCAGATGCAGTAAGCCTGGAACTCAGGGCTTTCTGGTTAAAAAAATCCTTGCCCTTGTCTGAGCCCTAACCCAAACCCAAGGCAGATATATCAGCCTAGGTATAGGGATGGTGCCAAGGAAAAAGCCGTGAAAGCTGCCATGTTGTTGTACTTTTGTACTCCCTTTGGGATGCCTTTCACAGCTGCCATGTGCTTGGAGCTCAGGGCTTCCTGGTGTAAAAAACCATGTCCCTAGCTGAGACTGGAGGCAGGTAATTCAGACTAGGCTTATCAATGGTGCCAATGAAAACGTGTGGAGGCAGCCATTTTCTGGCACTTTTGTACTCCCCTTGGGATGCCTTTCACAGCTGCAGTGTGTCTGGAGCACAGGGCTTCCTGGTTTAAAAGACCATGTCCCTAGCTGAGACTGGAGGCAGGTAATTCAGCCTAGGCTTAGCAATGGTGCCAATGAAAACGTGTGGAGGCAGCCATTTTCTGGCACTTTTGTGCTCCCCTTGTGATGCCTTTCGCAGCTGCCGTGTGCCTGGAGCTCAGAGCTTGCTGGTTCAAAAAGCTCTACACCTAGGCGTAACCCTAACCCTAACCGTAACACTGGTCATTTAAATCAGCCTGGGTTTAGGAATTATCCCAAGGGAAAAGCTGTAGACACAGCCATGTTGTGGCTTTTTTGCGCTCCCCTTGGGATGCCTTTCACAGCTGCAGTGTGCTTGGAGCACAGGGCTTCCTGGTTTAAAAAACCACAACTTTAGCCCAAACTGGAGGCTTCTAAATCAGCCTTCGTTTCGGGACGTCCCCAAGGAAAAAGCTGTGGAGGCAGGCATGTTGAGGCACTTCTGCGCTCTTCTTGGGTAGTCCTTCGCAGCTGCTGTGTTCCAGGAACTCAGGGCTTTCTGGTTAAAAGAACACTAACCCTAGGCCTAACTCAAACCTTAAGCCTAGGAAGGAAAATCAGCCTATGATTCGGGATGGTCTCATGGAAATAGCAGTGGAGGCAGCCAAGTTGTGTCACTTTTGTGCTCCCCTTGGGATGCCTTTAACAGCTGCAGTGTGCCTGGAGCACAGGGCTTCCTGGTTTTAAAAGTCCTAGGCCTAAGCCTAACAATAACCCTAGGAAGGTAAATCAGCCGGGTATTAGGGTTCTTCCTAAGGAAAAAGCTGTGAAAGCAGCCATGTTGTGGCACTTCTGTGCTCTCTTTGGGATGCCTTTGGCAGATGCAGTAAGCCTGGAACTCAGGGCTTTCTGGTTAAAAAAATCCTTGCCCTTGTCTGACCCCTAACCCAAACCCAAGGCAGATAAATCAGCCTTGGTATAGGGATGGTGCCAAGGAAAAAGCTGTGAAAGCTGCCATGTTGTTGTACTTTTGTACTCCCTTTGGGATGCCTTTCACAGCTGCCATGTGCTTGGAGCTCAGGGCTTCCTGGTGTAAAAAACCATGTCCCTAGCTGAGACTGGAGGCAGGTAATTCAGACTAGGCTTATCAATGGTGCCAATGAAAACGTGTGGAGGCAGCCATTTTCTGGCACTTTTGTACTCCCCTTGGGATGCCTTTCACAGCTGCAGTGTGTCTGGAGCACAGGGCTTCCTGGTTTAAAAGACCATGTCCCTAGCTGAGACTGGAGGCAGGTAATTCAGCCTAGGCTTAGCAATGGTGCCAATGAAAACGTGTGGAGGCAGCCATTTTCTGGCACTTTTGTGCTCCCCTTGGGATGCCTTTCGCAGCTGCCGTGTGCCTGGAGCTCAGAGCTTGCTGGTTCAAAAAGCTCTACACCTAGGCGTAACCCTAACCCTAACCGTAACACTGGTCATTTAAATCAGCCTGGGTTTAGGAATTATCCCAAGGGAAAAGCTGTGGAGACAGCCATGTTGTGGCACTTTTGCGCTCCCCTTGGGATGCCTTTCACAGCTGCAGTGTGCTTGGAGCACAGGGCTTCCTGCTTTAAAAAACCACAACTTTAGCCCAAACTGGAGGCTTCTAAATCAGCCTTCGTTTCG
The DNA here is from genome assembly GCF_027887145.1 of Ammospiza caudacuta. Lineage (NCBI taxonomy): Eukaryota > Metazoa > Chordata > Aves > Passeriformes > Passerellidae > Ammospiza > Ammospiza caudacuta. The sequence continues at coordinate 352,460 of NW_026683131.1, read as the reverse complement.
GGACGTCCCCAAGGAAAAAGCTGTGGAGGCAGGCATGTTGAGGCACTTCTGCGCTCTTCTTGGGTAGTCCTTCGCAGCTGCTGTGTTCTTGGAACTCAGGGCTTTCTGGTTAAAAGAACACTAACCCTAGGCCTAACTCAAACCATAAGCCTAGGAAGGAAAATCAGCCTATGATTCGGGATGGTCTCATGGAAATAGCAGTGGAGGCAGCCAAGTTGTGTCACTTTTGTGCTCCCCTTGGGATGCCTTTAACAGCTGCAGTGTGCCTGGAGCACAGGGCTTCCTGGTTTTAAAAGTCCTAGGCCTAAGCCTAACAGTAACCCTAGGAAGGTAAATCAGCCGGGGATTAGGGTTCTTCCTAAGGAAAAAGCTGTGAAAGCAGCCATGTTGTGGCACTTCTGTGCTCTCTTTGGGATGCCTTTGGCAGATGCAGTAAGCCTGGAACTCAGGGCTTTCTGGTTAAAAAAATCCTTGCCCTTGTCTGAGCCCTAACCCAAACCCAAGGCAGATAAATCAGCCTAGGTATAGGGATGGTGCCAAGGAAAAAGCCGTGAAAGCTGCCATGTTGTTGTACCTTTGTACTCCCTTTGGGATGCCTTTCACAGCTGCCATGTGCTTGGAGCTCAGGGCTTCCTGGTGTAAAAAACCATGTCCCTTGCTGAGACTGGAGGCAGGTAATTCAGACTAGGCTTATCAATGGTGCCAATGAAAACGTGTGGAGGCAGCCATTTTCTGGCACTTTTGTACTCCCCTTGGGATGCCTTTCACAGCTGCAGTGTGTCTGGAGCACAGGGCTTCCTGGTTTAAAAGACCATGTCCCTAGCTGAGACTGGAGGCAGGTAATTCAGCCTAGGCTTAGCAATGGTGCCAATGAAAACGTGTGGAGGCAGCCATTTTCTGGCACTTTTGTGCTCCCCTTGGGATGCCTTTCACAGCTGCCATGTGCTTGGAACTCAGGGCTTCCTGGTTTAAAAAACCACGTCCCTAGCTGAGACTGGAGGCAGGTGATTCAGCTTAGGCTTAGCAATGGTGCCAATGAAAACGTGTGGAGGCAGCCATTTTCTGGCACTTTTGTGCTCCCCTTGGGATGCCTTTCGCAGCTGCCGTGTGCCTGGAGCTCAGAGCTTGCTGGTTTAAAAAGCTCTACACCTAGGCGTAACCCTAACCCTAACCGTAACACTGGTCATTTAAATCAGCCTGGGTTTAGGAATTATCCCAAGGGAAAAGCTGTGGAGACAGCCATGTTGTGGCACTTTTGCGCTCCCCTTGGGATGCCTTTCACAGCTGCAGTGTGCTTGGAGCACAGGGCTTCCTGGTTTAAAAAACCACAACTTTAGCCCAAACTGGAGGCTTCTAAATCAGCCTTCGTTTCGGGACGTCCCCAAGGAAAAAGCTGTGGAGGCAGGCATGTTGAGGCACTTCTGCGCTCTTCTTGGGTAGTCCTTCGCAGCTGCTGTGTTCTTGGAACTCAGGGCTTTCTGGTTAAAAGAACACTAACCCTAGGCCTAACTCAAACCTTAAGCCTAGGAAGGAAAATCAGCCTATGATTCGGGATGGTCTGATGGAAATAGCAGTGGAGGCAGCCAAGTTGTGTCACTTTTGCGCTCCCCTTGGGATGCCTTTAACAGCTGCAGTGTGCCTGGAGCACAGGGCTTCCTGGTTTTAAAAGTCCTAGGCCTAAGCCTAACAGTAACCCTAGGAAGGTAAATCAGCCGGGTATTAGGGTTCTTCCTAAGGAAAAAGCTGTGAAAGCAGCCATGTTGTGGCACTTCTGCGCTCCCTTTGGGATGCCTTTGGCAGATGCAGTAAGCCTGGAACTCAAGGCTTTCTGGTTAAAAAAATCCTTGCCCTTGGCTGAGCCCTAACCCTAACCCAAGGCAGATAAATCAGCCTAGGTATAGGGATGGTGCCAAGGAAAAAGCTGTGAAAGCTGCCATGTTGTTGCACTTTCGTACTCCCCTTGGGATGCCTTTCACAGCTGTCGTGTGCCTGGAGCTCAGGGCTTCCTGGTTTAAAAAACCATGTCCCTAGCTGAGAGTGGAGGCAGATAATTCAGCCTAGGCTTAGCAATGGTGCCAATGAAAACGTGTGGAGGCAGCCATTTTCTGGCACTTTTGTACTCCCTTTGGGATGCCTTTCACAGCTGCCGTGTGCCTGGAGCTCAGGGCTTCCTGGTTTAAAAAACAATGTCCCTAGCTGAGACTGGAGTCAGGTAATTGAGCCTGGGCTTATCAATGGTGCCAATGAAAACGTGTGGAGGCAGCCATTTTCTGGCACTTTTGTGCTCCCCTTGGGATGCCTTTCGCAGCTGCCGTGTGCCTGGAGCTCAGAGCTTGCTGGTTCAAAAAGCTCTACACCTAGGCGTAACCCTAACCCTGACCGTAACACTGGTCATTTAAATCAGCCTGGGTTTAGGAATTATCCCAAGGGAAAAGCTGTGGAGACAGCCATGTTGTGGCACTTTTGCGCTCCCCTTGGGATGCCTTTCACAGCTGCAGTGTGCTTGGAGCACAGGGCTTCCTGGTTTAAAAAACCACAACTTTAGCCCAAACTGGAGGCTTCTAAATCAGCCTTCGTTTCGCGACGTCCCCAAGGAAAAAGCTGTGGAGGCAGGCATGTTGAGGCACTTCTGCGCTCTTCTTGGGTAGTCCTTCGCAGCTGCTGTGTTCTTGGAACTCAGGGCTTTCTGGTTAAAAGAACACTAACCCTAGGCCTAACTCAAACCTTAAGCCTAGGAAGGAAAATCAGCCTATGATTCGGGATGGTCTCATGGAAATAGCAGTGGAGGCAGCCAAGTTGTGTCACTTTTGCGCTCCCCTTGGGATGCCTTTAACAGCTGCAGTGTGCCTAGAGAACAGGGCTTCCTGGTTTTAAAAGTCCTAGGCCTAAGCCTAACAGTAACCCTAGGAAGGTAAATCAGCCGGGTATTAGGGTTCTTCCTAAGGAAAAAGCTGTGAAAGCAGCCATGTTGTGGCACTTCTGCGCTCTCTTTGGGATGCCTTTGGCAGATGCTGTAAGTCTGGAACTCAGGGCTTCCTGCTTAATAAAATCCTAGCCTTAGGCTGAGCCCTAACCCCAACCCTAGGCAGATAAATTAGCCTAGGTATAGGGATGGTGCCAAGGAAAAAGCTGTGAAAGCTGCCATGTTGTTGCACTTTTGTACTCCCCTTGGGATGCCTTTCACAGCTGCCGTGTGCCTGGAGCTCAGGGCTTCCTGGTTTAAAAAACCATGTCCCTAGGTGAGACTGGAGGCAGGTGATTCAGCCTAGGCTTAGCAATGGTGCCAATGAAAACGTGTGGAGGCAGCCATTTCATGGCACTTTTGTGCTCCCCTTGGGATGCCTTTCGCAGCTGCCGTGTGCCTGGAGCTCAGAGCTTGCTGGTTTAAAAAGCTCTACACCTAGGCGTAACCCTAACCCTAACCGTAACACTGGTCATTTAAATCAGCCTGGGTTTAGGAATTATCCCAAGGGAAAAGCTGTGGACACAGCCATGTTGTGGCACTTTTGCGCTCCCCTTGGGATGCCTTTCACAGCTGCAGTGTGCTTGGAGCACAGGGCTTCCTGGTTTACAAAACCACAACTTTAGCCCAAACTGGAGGCTTCTAAATCAGCCTTCGTTTCGGGACGTCCCCAAGGAAAATGCTGTGGAGGCAGGCATGTTGAGGCACTTCTGCGCTCTTCTTGGGTAGTCCTTCGCAGCTGCTGTGTTCTTGGAACTCAGGGCTTTCTGGTTAAAAGAACACTAACCCTAGGCCTAACTCAAACCTTAAGCCTAGGAAGGAAAATCAGCCTATGATTCGGGATGGTCTGATGGAAATAGCAGTGGAGGCAGCCAAGTTGTGTCACTTTTGCGCTCCCCTTGGGATGCCTTTAACAGCTGCAGTGTGCCTAGAGAACAGGGCTTCCTGGTTTTAAAAGTCCTAGGCCTGAGCCTAAGAGTAACCCTAGGAAGGTAAATCAGCCGGGTATTAGGGTTCTTCCTAAGGAAAAAGCTGTGAAAGCAGCCATGTTGTGGCACTTCTGCGCTCCCTTTGGGATGCCTTTGGCAGATGCAGTAAGCCTGGAACTCAGGGCTTTCTGGTTAAAAAAATCCTTGCCCTTGGCTGAGCCCTAACCCTAACCCTAGGCAGATAAATCAGCCTAGGTATAGGGATGGTGCCAAGGAAAAAGCTGTGAAAGCTGCCGTGTTGTTGCACTTTTGTACTCCCCTTGGGATGCCTTTCACAGCTGTCGTGTGCCTGGAACTCAGGGATTCCTGGTTTAAAAAACCATGTCCCTAGCTGAGACTGGAGGCAGGTAATTCAGCCTAGGCTTAGCAATGGTGCCAATGAAAACGTGTGGAGGCAGCCATTTTCTGGCACTTTTGTACTCCCTTTGGGATGCCTTTCACAGCTGCCGTGTGCCTGGTGCTCAGAGCTTGCTGGTTTAAAAAGCTCTACACCTAGGCGTAACCCTAACCCTAACCGTAACACTGGTCATTTAAATCAGCCTGGGTTTAGGAATTATCCCAAGGGAAAAGCTGTGGAGACAGCCATGTTGTGGCACTTTTGCGCTCCCCTTGGGATGCCTTTCACAGCTGCAGTGTGCTTGGAGCACAGGGCTTCCTGGTTTACAAAACCACAACTTTAGCCCAAACTGGAGGCTTCTAAATCAGCCTTCGTTTCGGGACGTCCCCAAGGAAAATGCTGTGGAGGCAGGCATGTTGAGGCACTTCTGCGCTCTTCTTGGGTAGTCCTTCGCAGCTGCTGTGTTCTTGGAACTCAGGGCTTTCTGGTTAAAAGAACACTAACCCTAGGCCTAACTCAAACCTTAAGCCTAGGAAGGAAAATCAGCCTATGATTCGGGATGGTCTCATGGAAATAGCAGTGGAGGCAGCCAAGTTGTGTCACTTTTGCGCTCCCCTTGGGATGCCTTTAACAGCTGCAGTGTGCCTAGAGAACAGGGCTTCCTGGTTTTAAAAGTCCTAGGCCTGAGCCTAAGAGTAACCCTAGGAAGGTAAATCAGCCGGGTATTAGGGTTCTTCCTAAGGAAAAAGCTGTGAAAGCAGCCATGTTGTGGCACTTCTGCGCTCCCTTTGGGATGCCTTTGGCAGATGCAGTAAGCCTGGAACTCAGGGCTTTCTGGTTAAAAAAATCCTTGCCCTTGGCTGAGCCCTAACCCTAACCCAAGGCAGATAAATCAGCCTAGGTATAGGGATGGTGCCAAGGAAAAAGCTGTGAAAGCTGCCATGTTGTTGCACTTTTGTACTCCCCTTGGGATGCCTTTCACAGCTGTCGTGTGCCTGGAGCTCAGGGATTCCTGGTTTAAAAAACCATGTCCCTAGCTGAGACTGGAGGCAGATAATTCAGCCTAGGCTTAGCAATGGTGCCAATGAAAACGTGTGGAGGCAGCCATTTTCTGGCACTTTTGTACTCCCTTTGGGGTGCCTTTCACAGCTGCCGTGTGCCTGGTGCTCAGGGCTTCCTGGTTTAAAAAACAATGTCCCTAGCTGAGACTGGAGGCAGGTAATTCAGCCTGGGCTTATCAATGGTGCCAATGAAAACGTGTGGAGGCAGCCATTTTCTGGCACTTTTGTGCTCCCCTTGGGATGCCTTTCGCAGTTGCCGTGTGCCTGGACCTCAGAGCTTGCTGGTTCAAAAAGCTCTACACCTAGGCGTAACCCTAACCCTAACCGTAACACTGGTCATTTAAATCAGCCTGGGTTTAGGAATTATCCCAAGGGAAAAGCTGTTGAGACAGCCATGTTGTGGCACTTTTGCGCTCCCCTTGGGATGCCTTTCACAGCTGCAGTGTGCTTGGAGCACAGGGCTTCCTGGTTTAAAAAACCACAACTTTAGCCCAAACTGGAGGCTTCTAAATCAGCCTTCGTTTCGGGACGTCCCCAAGGAAAAAGCTGTGGAGGCAGGCATGTTGAGGCACTTCTGCGCTCTTCTTGGGTAGTCCTTTGCAGCTGCTGTGTTCTTGGAACTCAGGGCTTTCTGGTTAAAAGAACACTAACCCTAGGCCTAACTCAAACCTTAAGCCTAGGAAGGAAAATCAGCCTATGATTCGGGATGGTCTCATGGAAATAGCAGTGGAGGCAGCCAAGTTGTGTCACTTTTGCGCTCCCCTTGGGATGCCTTTAACAGCTGCAGTGTGCCTGGAGCACAGGGCTTCCTGGTTTTAAAAGTCCTAGGCCTAAGCCTAACAGTAACCCTAGGAAGGTAAATCAGCCGGGTATTAGGGTTCTTCCTAAGGAAAAAGCTGTGAAAGCAGCCATGTTGTGGCACTTCTGCGCTCCCTTTGGGATGCCTTTGGCAGATGCAGTAAGCCTGGAACTCAGGGCTTTCTGGTTAAAAAAATCCTAGCCCTTGGCTGAGCCCTAACCCTAACCCAAGGCAGATAAATCAGCCTAGGTATAGGGATGGTGCCAAGAAAAAGCTGTGAAAGCTGCCATGTTGTTGCACTTTTGTACTCCCCTTGGGATGCCTTTCACAGCTGCCAAGTGCCTGGAGCTCAGGGCTTCCTGGTTTAAAAATCCATGTCCGTAGCTGAGACTGGAGGCAGGTAATGCAGCCTAGGCTTAGCAATGGTGCCAATGAAAACGTGTGGAGGCAGCCATTTCCTGGCACTTTTGTGCTCCCCTTGGGATGCCTTTCGCAGCTGCCGTGTGCCTGGAGCTCAGAGCTTGCTGGTTTAAAAAGCTCTACACCTAGGCGTAACCCTAACCCTAACCGTAACACTGGTCATTTAAATCAGCCTGGGTTTAGGAATTATCCCAAGGGAAAAGCTGTGGAGACAGCCATGTTGTGGCACTTTTGCGCTCCCCTTGGGATGCCTTTCACAGCTGCAGTGTGCTTGGAGCTCAGGGCTTCCTGGTTTAAAAAACCATGTCCCTAGCTGAGACTGGACGCAGGTAATTCAGCCTCGGCTTAGCAATGGTGCCAATGAAAACGTGTGGAAGCAGCCATTTTCTGGCACTTTTGTGCTCCCCTTGGGATGCCTTTCGCAGCTGCCGTGTGCCTGGAGCTCAGGGATTCCTGGTTTAAAAAACCATGTCCCTAGCTGAGACTGGAGGCAGATAATTCAGCCTAGGCTTAGCAATGGTGCCAATGAAAACGTGTGGAGGCAGCCATTTTCTGGCACTTTTGTACTCCCTTTGGGATGCCTTTCACAGCTGCCGTGTGCCTGGTGCTCAGGGCTTCCTGGTTTAAAAAACAATGTCCCTAGCTGAGACTGGAGGCAGGTAATTCAGCCTGGGCTTATCAATGGTGCCAATGAAAACGTGTGGAGGCAGCCATTTTCTGGCACTTTTGTGCTCCCCTTGGGATGCCTTTCGCAGTTGCCGTGTGCCTGGAGCTCAGAGCTTGCTGGTTCAAAAAGCTCTACACCTAGGCGTAACCCTAACCCTAACCGTAACACTGGTCATTTAAATCAGCCTGGGTTTAGGAATTATCCCAAGGGAAAAGCTGTTGAGACAGCCATGTTGTGGCACTTTTGCGCTCCCCTTGGGATGCCTTTCACAGCTGCAGTGTGCTTGGAGCACAGGGCTTCCTGGTTTAAAAAACCACAACTTTAGCCCAAACTGGAGGCTTCTAAATCAGCCTTCGTTTCGGGACGTCCCCAAGGAAAAAGCTGTGGAGGCAGGCATGTTGAGGCACTTCTGCGCTCTTCTTGGGTAGTCCTTTGCAGCTGCTGTGTTCTTGGAACTCAGGGCTTTCTGGTTAAAAGAACACTAACCCTAGGCCTAACTCAAACCTTAAGCCTAGGAAGGAAAATCAGCCTATGATTCGGGATGGTCTGATGGAAATAGCAGTGGAGGCAGCCAAGTTGTGTCACTTTTGCGCTCCCCTTGGGATGCCTTTAACAGCTGCAGTGTGCCTGGAGCACAGGGCTTCCTGGTTTTAAAAGTCCTAGGCCTAAGCCTAACAGTAACCCTAGGAAGGTAAATCAGCCGGGTATTAGGGTTCTTCCTAAGGAAAAAGCTGTGAAAGCAGCCATGTTGTGGCACTTCTGCGCTCCCTTTGGGATGCCTTTGGCAGATGCAGTAAGCCTGGAACTCAGGGCTTTCTGGTTAAAAAAATCCTAGCCCTTGGCTGAGCCCTAACCCTAACCCAAGGCAGATAAATCAGCCTAGGTATAGGGATGGTGCCAAGAAAATCTGTGAAAGCTGCCATGTTGTTGCACTTTTGTACTCCCCTTGGGATGCCTTTCACAGCTGCCAAGTGCCTGGAGCTCAGGGCTTCCTGGTTTAAAAATCCATGTCCGTAGCTGAGACTGGAGGCAGGTAATGCAGCCTAGGCTTAGCAATGGTGCCAATGAAAACGTGTGGAGGCAGCCATTTCCTGGCACTTTTGTGCTCCCCTTGGGATGCCTTTCGCAGCTGCCGTGTGCCTGGAGCTCAGAGCTTGCTGGTTTAAAAAGCTCTACACCTAGGCGTAACCCTAACCCTAACCGTAACACTGGTCATTTAAATCAGCCTGGGTTTAGGAATTATCCCAAGGGAAAAGCTGTGGAGACAGCCATGTTGTGGCACTTTTGCGCTCCCCTTGGGATGCCTTTCACAGCTGCAGTGTGCTTGGAGCTCAGGGCTTCCTGGTTTAAAAAACCATGTCCCTAGCTGAGACTGGACGCAGGTAATTCAGCCTCGGCTTAGCAATGGTGCCAATGAAAACGTGTGGAAGCAGCCATTTTCTGGCACTTTTGTGCTCCCCTTGGGATGCCTTTCGCAGCTGCCGTGTGCCTGGAGCTCAGAGCTTGCTGGTTTATAAAGCTCTACACTTAGGCGTAATCCTAACCCTGACCGTAACACTGGTCATTTAAATCAGCCTGGGTTTAGGAATTATCCCAAGGGAAAAGCTGTGGAGATAGCCATGTTGTGGCACTTTTGCGCTCCCCTTGGGATGCCTTTCACAGCTGCAGTGTGCTTGGAGCACAGGGCTTCCTGGTTTAAAAAACCACAACTTTAGCCCAAACTGGAGGCTTCTAAATCAGCCTTCGTTTCGGGATGTCGCCAAGGAAAAAGCTGTGGAGGCAAGCATGTTGAGGCACTTCTGCGCTCTTCTTGGGTAGTCCTTCGCAGCTGATGTGTTCTTGGAACTCAGGGCTGTCTGGTTAAAAGAACACTAACCCTAGGCCTAACTCAAACCTTAAGCCTAGGAAGGAAAATCAGCCTATGATTCGGGATGGTCTCATGGAAATAGCAGTGGAGGCAGCTAAGTTGTGTCACTTTTGCGCTCCCCTTGGGATGCCTTTAACAGCTGCAGTGTACCTGGAGCACAGGGCTTCCTGGTTTTAAAAGTCCTAGGCCTAAGCCTAACAGTAACCCTAGGAAGGTAAATCAGCCGGGTATTAGGGTTCTTCCTAAGGAAAAAGCTGTGAAAGCAGCCATGTTGTGGCACTTCTGCGCTCCCTTTGGGATGCCTTTGGCAGATGCTATAAGCCTGGAACTCAGGGCTTCCTGCTTAATAAAATCCTAGCCTTAGGCTGAGCCCTAACCCCAACCCTAGGCAGATAAATTAGCCTAGGTATAGGGATGGTGCCAAGGAAAAAGCTGTGAAAGCTGCCATGTTGTTGCACTTTTGTACTCCTCTTGGGATGCCTTTCACAGCTGCCGTGTGCCTGGAGCTCAGGGCTTCCTGGTTTAAAAAACCATGTCCCTAGCTGAGACTGGAGGCAGGTGATTCAGCCGAGGCTTAGCAATGGAGCCAATGAAACGTGTGGAGGCAGCCATTTTCTGGCACTTTTGTGCTCCCCTTGGGATGCCTTTCGCAGCTGCCGTGTGCCTGGAGCTCAGAGCTTGCTGGTTTAAAAAGCTCTACACCTAGGCGTAACCCTAACCCTAACCGTAACACTGGTCATTTAAATCAGCCTGGGTTTAGGAATTATCCCAAGGGAAAAGCTGTGGAGACAGCCATGTTGTGGCACTTTTGCGCTCCCCTTGGGATGCCTTTCCCAGCTGCAGTGTGCTTGGAGCACAGGGCTTTCTGGTTTTAAAAGTCCTAGGCCTAAGCCTAACAGTAACACTAGGAAGGTAAATCAGCCGGGTATTAGGGTTCTTCCTAAGGAAAAAGCTGTGAAAGCAGCCATGTTGTGGCACTTCTGTGCTCTCTTTGGGATGCCTTTGGCAGATGCAGTAAGCCTGGAACTCAGGGCTTTCTGGTTAAAAAATCCTTGCCCTTGGCTGAGCCCAAACCCAAACCCAAGGCAGATAAATCAGCCTAGGTATAGGGATGGTGCCAAGGAAAAAGCTGTGAAAGCTGCCATGTTTTTGTACTTTTGTACTCCCTTTGGGATGCCTTTCACAGCTGCCATGTGCCTGGAGCTCAGAGCTTGCTGGTTTAAAAAGCTCTACACCTAGGCGTAACCCTAACCCTAACCGTAACACTGGTCATTTAAATCAGCCTGGGTTTAGGAATTATCCCAAGCGAAAAGCTGTGGAGACAGCCATGTTGTGGCGCTTTTGCGCTCCCCTTGGGATGCCTTTCACAGCTGCAGTATGCTTGGAGCACTGGGCTTCCTGGTTTACAAAACCACAACTTTAGCCCAAACTGGAGGCTTCTAAATCAGCCTTCGTTTCGGGACGTCCCCAAGGAAAAAGCTGTGGAGGCAGGCATGTTGAGGCACTTCTGCGCTCTTCTTGGGTAGTCCTTCGCAGCTGCTGTGTTCTTGGAACTCAGGGCTTTCTGGTTAAAAGAACACTAACCCTAGGCCTAACTCAAACCTTAAGCCTAGGAAGGAAAATCAGCCTATGATTTGGGATGGTCTCATGGAAATAGCAGTGGAGGCAGCCAAGTTGTGTCACTTTTGCGCTCCCCTTGGGATGCCTTTAACAGCTGCAGTGTGCCTGGAGCACAGGGCTTCCTGGTTTTAAAAGTCGTAGGCCTAAGCCTAACAGTAACCCTAGGAAGGTAAATCAGCCGGGTATTAGGGTTCTTCCTAAGGAAAAAGCTGTGAAAGCAGCCATGTTGTGGCACTTCTGCGCTCCCTTTGGGATGCCTTTGGCAGATGCAGTAAGCCTGGAACTCAGGGCTTCCTGCTTAAAAAAATCCTGGCCCTAGGCTGAGCCCTAACCATAACCCTAGGCAGATAAATCAGCCTAGGTATAGGGATGGTGCCAAGGAAAAAGCTGTGAAAGCTGCCATGTTGTTGCACTTTTGTACTCCCCTTGGGATGCCTTTCACAGCTGCCGTGTGCCTGGAGCTCAGGGCTTCCTGGTTTAAAAAACCATGTCCCTAGCTGAGATTGGAGGCCGGTAATACTGCCTAGGCTTAGCAATGGTGCCAATGAAAACGTGTGGAGGCAGCCATTTCCTGGCACTTTTGTGCTCCCCTTGGGATGCCTTTCGCAGCTGCCGTGTGCCTGGAGCTCAGAGCTTGCTGGTTTAAAAAGCTCTACACCTAGGCGTAACCCTAACCCTATCCGTAACACTGGTCATTTAAATCAGCCTGGGTTTAGGAATTATCCCAAGGGAAAAGCTGTGGAGACAGCCATGTTGTGGCACTTTTGCGCTCCCCTTGGGATGCCTTTCACAGCTGCAGTGTGCTTGGAGCACAGGGCTTCCTGGTTTAAAAAACCACAACTTTAGCCCAAACTGGAGGCTTCTAAATCAGCCTTCGTTTCGGGACGTCCCCAAGGAAAAAGCTGTGGAGGCAGGCATGTTGAGGCACTTCTGCGCTCTTCTTGGGTAGTCCTTCGCAGCTGCTGTGTTCTTGGAACTCAGGGCTTTCTGGTTAAAAGAACACTAACCCTAGGCCTAACTCAAACCTTAAGCCTAGGAAGGAAAATCAGCCTATGATTCGGGATGGTCTGATGGAAATAGCAGTGGAGGCAGCCAAGTTGTGTCACTTTTGCGCTCCCCTTGGGATGCCTTTAACAGCTGCAGTGTGCCTGGAGCACAGGGCTTCCTGGTTTTAAAAGTCCTAGGCCTAAGCCTAACAGTAACCCTAGGAAGGTAAATCAGCCGGGTATTAGGGTTCTTCCTAAGGAAAAAGCTGTGAAAGCAGCCATGTTGTGGACCTTCTGCGCTCCCTTTGGGATGCCTTTGGCAGATGCAGTAAGCCTGGAACTCAGGGCTTCCTGCTTAAAAAAATCCTAGCCCTAGGCTGAGCCCTACCCCTAACCCTAGGCAGATAAATCAGCCTAGGTATAGGGATGGTGCCAAGGAAAAAGCTGTGAAAGCTGCCATGTTGTTGTACTTTTGTACTCCCTTTGGGATGCCTTTCACAGCTGCCATGTGCTTGGAGCTCAGGGCTTCCTGGTGTAAAAAACCATGTCCCTTGCTGAGACTGGAGGCAGGTAATTCAGCCTAGGCTTATCAATGGTGCCAATGAAAACGTGTGGAGGCAGCCATTTTCTGGCACTTTTGTACTCCCCTTGGGATGCCTTTCACAGCTGCCGTTTGCCTGGAGCACAGGGCTTCCTGGTTTAAAAGACCATGTCCCTAGCTGAGACTGGAGGCAGGTAATTCAGCCTAGGCTTAGCAATGGTGCCAATGAAAACGTGTGGAGGCAGCCATTTTCTGGCATTTTTGTGCTCCCCTTGGGATGCCTTTTGCAGCTGCCGTGTGCCTGGAGCTCAGAGCTTGCTGGTTTAAAAAGCTCTACACCTAGGCCTAACCCTAACCCTAACCGTAACACTGGTCATTTAAATCAGCCTGGGTTTAGGAATTATCCCAAGGGAAAAGCTGTGGAGACAGCCATGTTGTGGCACTTTTGCGCTCCCCTTGGGATGCCTTTCCCAGCTGCAGTGTGCTTGGAGCACAGGGCTTTCTGGTTTTAAAAGTCCTAGGCCTAAGCCTAACAGTAACTCTAGGAAGGTAAATCAGCCGCGTATTAGGGTTCTTCCTAAGGAAAAAGCTGTGAAAGCAGCCATGTTGTGGCACTTCTGTGCTCTCTTTGGGATGCCTTTGGCAGATGCAGTAAGCCTGGAACTCAGGGCTTCCTGGTTAAAAAATCCTTGCCCTTGGCTGAGCCCTAACCCAAACCAAAGGCAGATAAATCAGCCTAGGTATAGGGATGGTGCCAAGGAAAAAGCTGTGAAAGCTGCCATGTTTTTGTACTTTTGTACTCCCTTTGGGATGCCTTTCACAGCTGCCATGTGCCTGGAGCTCAGAGCTTGCTGGTTTAAAAAGCTCTACACCTAGGCGTAACCCTAACTCTAACGGTAACACTGGTCATTTAAATCAGCTTGGGTTTAGGAATTATCCCAAGCGAAAAGCTGTGGAGACAGCCATGTTGTGGCGCTTTTGCGCTCCCCTTGGGATGCCTTTCACAGCTGCAGTGTGCTTGGAGCACAGGGCTTCCTGGTTTACAAAACCACAACTTTAGCCCAAACTGGAGGCTTCTAAATCAGCCTTCGTTTCGGGACGTCCCCAAGGAAAAAGCTGTGGAGGCAGGCATGTTGAGGCACTTCTGCGCTCTTCTTGGGTAGTCCTTTGCAGCTGCTGTGTTCTTGGAACGCAGGGCTTTCTGGTTAAAAGAACACTAACCCTAGGCCTAACTCAAACCTTAAGCCTAGGAAGGAAAATCAGCCTATGATTCGGGATGGTCTCATGGAAATAGCAGTGGAGGCAGCTAAGTTGTGTCACTTTTGCGCTCCCCTTGGGATGCCTTTAACAGCTGCAGTGTGCCTGGAGCACAGGGCTTCCTGGTTTTAAAAGTCCTAGGCCTAAGCCTAACAGTAACCCTAGGAAGGTAAATCAGCCGGGTATTAGGGTTCTTCCTGAGGAAAAAGCTGTGAAAGCAGCCATGTTGTGGCACTTCTGCGCTCCCTTTGGGATTCCTTTGGCAGATGCAGTAAGCCTGGAACTCAGGGCTTCCTGCTTAATAAAATCCTAGCCTTAGGCTGAGCCCTAACCCCAACCCTAGGCAGATAAATTAGCCTAGGTATAGGGATGGTGCCAAGGAAAAAGCTGTGAAAGCTGCCATGTTGTTGCACTTTTGTACTCCCCTTGGGATGCCTTTCACAGCTGCCGTGTGCCTGGAGCTCAGGGCTTCCTGGTTTAAAAAACAATGTCCCTAGCTGATACTGGAGGCAGGTAATTCAGCCTAGGCTTAGCAATGGTGCCAATGAAAACGTGTGGAGGCAGCCATTTTCTGGCACTTTTGTGCTCCCCTTGGGATGCCTTTCGCAGCTGCCGTGTGCCTGGAGCTCAGAGCTTGCTGGTTTAAAAAGCTCTACACTTAGGGGTAACTGTAACCCTGACCGTAACACTGGTCATTTAAATCAGCCTGGGTTTAGGAATTATCCCAAGGGAAAAGCTGTGGACACAGCCATGTTGTGGCACTTTTGCGCTCCCCTTGGGATGCCTTTCACAGCTGCAGTGTGTCAGGAGCTCAGGGCTTCCTGGTTTAAAAGACCATGTCCCTAGCTGAGACTGGAGGCAGGTAATTCAGCCTAGGATTAGCAATGGTGCCAATGAAAACCTGTTGAGGCAGCCATTTTCTGGCACTTTTGTGCTCCCCTTGGGATGCCTTTCGCAGCTGCTGTGTGCCTGGAGCTCAGAGCTTGCTGGTTTAAAAAGCTCTACACCTAGGCGTAACCCTAACCCTAACCGTAACACTGGTCATTTAAATCAGCCTGGGTTTACGAATTATCCCAAGGGAAAAGCTGTGGAGACAGCCATGTTGTGGCACTTTTGCGCTCCCCTTGGGATGCCGTTCACAGCTGCAGTGTGCTTGGAGCACACGGCTTCCTGGTTTTAAAAGTCCTAGGCCTAAGCCTAACAGTAACACTAGGAAGGTAAATCAGCCGGGTATTAGGGTTCTTCCTAAGGAAAAAGCTGTGAAAGCAGCCATGTTGTGGCACTTCTGTGCTCTCTTTGGGATGCCTTTGGCAGATGCAGTAAGCCTGGAACTCAGGGCTTTCTGGTTAAAAAATCCTTGCCCTTGGCTGAGCCCTAACCCAAACCCAAGGCAGATAAATCAGCCTAGGTATAGGGATGGTGCCAAGGAAAAAGCTGTGAAAGCTGCCATGTTTTTGTACTTTTGCACTCCCTTTGGGATGCCTTTCACAGCTGCAGTGTGCTTGGAGCACAGGGCTTCCTGGTTTACAAAACCACAACTTTAGCCCAAACTGGAGGCTTCTAAATCAGCCTTCGTTTCGGGACGTCCCCAAGGAAAAAGCTGTGCAGGCAGGCATGTTGAGGCACTTCTGCGCTCTTCTTGGGTAGTCCTTCGCAGCTTCTGTGTTCTTGGAACTCAGGGCTTTCTGGTTAAAAGAACACTAACCCTAGGCCTAACTCAAACCTTAACCCTAGGAAGGAAAATCAGCCTATGATTCGGGATGGTCTCATGGAAATAGCAGTGGAGGCAGCCAAGTTGTGTCACTTTTGCGCTCCCCTTGGGATGCCTTTAACAGCTGCAGTGTGCCTGGAGCACAGGGCTTCCTGGTTTTAAAAGTCCTAGGCCTAAGCCTAACAGTAACCCTAGGAAGGTAAATCAGCCGGGTATTAGGGTTCTTCCTAAGGAAAAAGCTGTGAAAGCAGCCATGTTGTGGCACTTCTGCGCTCCCTTTGGGATGCCTTTGGCAGATGCAGTAAGCCTGGAACTCAGGGCTTCCTGCTTAATGAAATCCTAGCCTTAGGCTGAGCCCTAACCCCAACCCTAGGCAGATAAATCAGCCTAGGTATAGGGATGGTGCCAAGGAAAAATCTGTGAAAGCTGCCATGTTGTTGCACTTTTGTACTCCCCTTGGGATGCCTTTCACAGCTGTCGTGTGCCTGGAGCTCAGGGCTTCCTGGTTTAAAAATCCATGTCCCTAGCTGAGACTGGAGGCAGGTAATTCAGCCTAGGCTTAGCAATGGTGCCAATGAAAACGTGTGGAGGCAGCCATTTTCTGGCACTTTTGTGCTCCCCTTGGGATGCCTTTCGCAGCTGCCGTGTGCATGGAGCTCAGAGCTTGCTGGTTTAAAAAGCTCTACACCTAGGCGTAACCCAAACCCTATCCGTAACACTGGTCATTTAAATCAGCCTGGGTTTAGGAATTATCCCAAGGGAAAAGCTGTGGAGACAGCCATGTTGTGGCACTTTTGCGCTCCCCTTGGGATGCCTTTAACAGCTGCAGTGTGCCTGGAGCACAGGGCTTCCTGGTTTTAAAAGTCCTAGGCCTAAGCCTAACAGTAACCCTAGGAAGGTAAATCAGCCGGGTATTAGGGTTCTTCCTAAGGAAAAAGCTGTGAAAGCAGCCATGTTGTGGCACTTCTGCGCTCCCTTTGGGATGCCTTTGGCAGATGCAGTAAGCCTGGAACTCAGGGCTTCCTGGTTAAAAAAATGCTAGCCCTAGGCTGAGCCCTAACCAAAACCCTAGGCAGATAAATCAGCCTTGGTATAGGGATGGTGCCAAGGAAAAAGCTGTGAAAGCTGCCATGTTGTTGCACTTTTGTACTCCCCTTGGGATGCCTTTCACAGCTGCCGTGTGCCTGGAGCTCAGGGCTTCCTGGTTTAAAAATCCATGTCCCTAGCTGAGACTGGAGGCAGGTGATTCAGACTAGGCTTAGCAATGGTGCCAATGAAAACGTGTGGAGGCAGCCATTTCCTGGCACTTTTGTGCTCCCCTTGGGATGCCTTTCGCAGCTGCCGTGTGCCTGGAGCTCAGAGCTTGCTGGTTTAAAAAGCTCTACACCTAGGCGTAACCCTAACCCTAACCGTAACACTGGTCATTTAAATCAGCCTGGGTTTAGGAATTATCCCAAGGGAAAAGCTGTGGAGACAGCCATGTTGTGGCACTTTTGCGCTCCCCTTGGGATGCCTTTCACAGCTGCAGTGTGCTTGGAGCTCAGGGCTTCCTGGTTTAAAAAACCATGTCCCTAGCTGAGACTGGACGCAGGTAATTCAGCCTCGGCTTAGCAATGGTGCCAATGAAAACGTGTGGAAGCAGCCATTTTCTGGCACTTTTGTGCTCCCCTTGGGATGCCTTTCGCAGCTGCCGTGTGCCTGGAGCTCAGGGATTCCTGGTTTAAAAAACCATGTCCCTAGCTGAGACTGGAGGCAGATAATTCAGCCTAGGCTTAGCAATGGTGCCAATGAAAACGTGTGGAGGCAGCCATTTTCTGGCACTTTTGTACTCCCTTTGGGATGCCTTTCACAGCTGCCGTGTGCCTGGTGCTCAGGGCTTCCTGGTTTAAAAAACAATGTCCCTAGCTGAGACTGGAGGCAGGTAATTCAGCCTGGGCTTATCAATGGTGCCAATGAAAACGTGTGGAGGCAGCCATTTTCTGGCACTTTTGTGCTCCCCTTGGGATGCCTTTCGCAGTTGCCGTGTGCCTGGAGCTCAGAGCTTGCTGGTTCAAAAACCTCTACACCTAGGCGTAACCCTAACCCTAACCGTAACACTGGTCATTTAAATCAGCCTGGGTTTAGGAATTATCCCAAGGGAAAAGCTGTTGAGACAGCCATGTTGTGGCACTTTTGCGCTCCCCTTGGGATGCCTTTCACAGCTGCAGTGTGCTTGGAGCACAGGGCTTCCTGGTTTAAAAAACCACAACTTTAGCCCAAACTGGAGGCTTCTAAATCAGCCTTCGTTTCGGGACGTCCCCAAGGAAAAAGCTGTGGAGGCAGGCATGTTGAGGCACTTCTGCGCTCTTCTTGGGTAGTCCTTTGCAGCTGCTGTGTTCTTGGAACTCAGGGCTTTCTGGTTAAAAGAACACTAACCCTAGGCCTAACTCAAACCTTAAGCCTAGGAAGGAAAATCAGCCTATGATTCGGGATGGTCTGATGGAAATAGCAGTGGAGGCAGCCAAGTTGTGTCACTTTTGCGCTCCCCTTGGGATGCCTTTAACAGCTGCAGTGTGCCTGGAGCACAGGGCTTCCTGGTTTTAAAAGTCCTAGGCCTAAGCCTAACAGTAACCCTAGGAAGGTAAATCAGCCGGGTATTAGGGTTCTTCCTAAGGAAAAAGCTGTGAAAGCAGCCATGTTGTGGCACTTCTGCGCTCCCTTTGGGATGCCTTTGGCAGATGCAGTAAGCCTGGAACTCAGGGCTTTCTGGTTAAAAAAATCCTAGCCCTTGGCTGAGCCCTAACCCTAACCCAAGGCAGATAAATCAGCCTAGGTATAGGGATGGTGCCAAGAAAAAGCTGTGAAAGCTGCCATGTTGTTGCACTTTTGTACTCCCCTTGGGATGCCTTTCACAGCTGCCAAGTGCCTGGAGCTCAGGGCTTCCTGGTTTAAAAATCCATGTCCGTAGCTGAGACTGGAGGCAGGTAATGCAGCCTAGGCTTAGCAATGGTGCCAATGAAAACGTGTGGAGGCAGCCATTTCCTGGCACTTTTGTGCTCCCCTTGGGATGCCTTTCGCAGCTGCCGTGTGCCTGGAGCTCAGAGCTTGCTGGTTTAAAAAGCTCTACACCTAGGCGTAACCCTAACCCTAACCGTAACACTGGTCATTTAAATCAGCCTGGGTTTAGGAATTATCCCAAGGGAAAAGCTGTGGAGACAGCCATGTTGTGGCACTTTTGCGCTCCCCTTGGGATGCCTTTCACAGCTGCAGTGTGCTTGGAGCTCAGGGCTTCCTGGTTTAAAAAACCATGTCCCTAGCTGAGACTGGACGCAGGTAATTCAGCCTCGGCTTAGCAATGGTGCCAATGAAAACGTGTGGAAGCAGCCATTTTCTGGCACTTTTGTGCTCCCCTTGGGATGCCTTTCGCAGCTGCCGTGTGCCTGGAGCTCAGAGCTTGCTGGTTTATAAAGCTCTACACTTAGGCGTAATCCTAACCCTGACCGTAACACTGGTCATTTAAATCAGCCTGGGTTTAGGAATTATCCCAAGGGAAAAGCTGTGGAGATAGCCATGTTGTGGCACTTTTGCGCTCCCCTTGGGATGCCTTTCACAGCTGCAGTGTGCTTGGAGCACAGGGCTTCCTGGTTTAAAAAACCACAACTTTAGCCCAAACTGGAGGCTTCTAAATCAGCCTTCGTTTCGGGATGTCGCCAAGGAAAAAGCTGTGGAGGCAAGCATGTTGAGGCACTTCTGCGCTCTTCTTGGGTAGTCCTTCGCAGCTGATGTGTTCTTGGAACTCAGGGCTGTCTGGTTAAAAGAACACTAACCCTAGGCCTAACTCAAACCTTAAGCCTAGGAAGGAAAATCAGCCTATGATTCGGGATGGTCTCATGGAAATAGCAGTGGAGGGAGCTAAGTTGTGTCACTTTTGCGCTCCCCTTGGGATGCCTTTAACAGCTGCAGTGTACCTGGAGCACAGGGCTTCCTGGTTTTAAAAGTCCTAGGCCTAAGCCTAACAGTAACCCTAGGAAGGTAAATCAGCCGGGTATTAGGGTTCTTCCTAAGGAAAAAGCTGTGAAAGCAGCCATGTTGTGGCACTTCTGCGCTCCCTTTGGGATGCCTTTGGCAGATGCTATAAGCCTGGAACTCAGGGCTTCCTGCTTAATAAAATCCTAGCCTTAGGCTGAGCCCTAACCCCAACCCTAGGCAGATAAATTAGCCTAGGTATAGGGATGGTGCCAAGGAAAAAGCTGTGAAAGCTGCCATGTTGTTGCACTTTTGTACTCCTCTTGGGATGCCTTTCACAGCTGCCGTGTGCCTGGAGCTCAGGGCTTCCTGGTTTAAAAAACCATGTCCCTAGCTGAGACTGGAGGCAGGTGATTCAGCCGAGGCTTAGCAATGGAGCCAATGAAACGTGTGGAGGCAGCCATTTTCTGGCACTTTTGTGCTCCCCTTGGGATGCCTTTCGCAGCTGCCGTGTGCCTGGAGCTCAGAGCTTGCTGGTTTAAAAAGCTCTACACCTAGGCGTAACCCTAACCCTAACCGTAACACTGGTCATTTAAATCAGCCTGGGTTTAGGAATTATCCCAAGGGAAAAGCTGTGGAGACAGCCATGTTGTGGCACTTTTGCGCTCCCCTTGGGATGCCTTTCCCAGCTGCAGTGTGCTTGGAGCACAGGGCTTTCTGGTTTTAAAAGTCCTAGGCCTAAGCCTAACAGTAACACTAGGAAGGTAAATCAGCCGGGTATTAGGGTTCTTCCTAAGGAAAAAGCTGTGAAAGCAGCCATGTTGTGGCACTTCTGTGCTCTCTTTGGGATGCCTTTGGCAGATGCAGTAAGCCTGGAACTCAGGGCTTTCTGGTTAAAAAATCCTTGCCCTTGGCTGAGCCCAAACCCAAACCCAAGGCAGATAAATCAGCCTAGGTATAGGGATGGTGCCAAGGAAAAAGCTGTGAAAGCTGCCATGTTTTTGTACTTTTGTACTCCCTTTGGGATGCCTTTCACAGCTGCCATGTGCCTGGAGCTCAGAGCTTGCTGGTTTAAAAAGCTCTACACCTAGGCGTAACCCTAACCCTAACCGTAACACTGGTCATTTAAATCAGCCTGGGTTTAGGAATTATCCCAAGCGAAAAGCTGTGGAGACAGCCATGTTGTGGCGCTTTTGCGCTCCCCTTGGGATGCCTTTCACAGCTGCAGTATGCTTGGAGCACTGGGCTTCCTGGTTTACAAAACCACAACTTTAGCCCAAACTGGAGGCTTCTAAATCAGCCTTCGTTTCGGGACGTCCCCAAGGAAAAAGCTGTGGAGGCAGGCATGTTGAGGCACTTCTGCGCTCTTCTTGGGTAGTCCTTCGCAGCTGCTGTGTTCTTGGAACTCAGGGCTTTCTGGTTAAAAGAACACTAACCCTAGGCCTAACTCAAACCTTAAGCCTAGGAAGGAAAATCAGCCTATGATTTGGGATGGTCTCATGGAAATAGCAGTGGAGGCAGCCAAGTTGTGTCACTTTTGCGCTCCCCTTGGGATGCCTTTAACAGCTGCAGTGTGCCTGGAGCACAGGGCTTCCTGGTTTTAAAAGTCGTAGGCCTAAGCCTAACAGTAACCCTAGGAAGGTAAATCAGCCGGGTATTAGGGTTCTTCCTAAGGAAAAAGCTGTGAAAGCAGCCATGTTGTGGCACTTCTGCGCTCCCTTTGGGATGCCTTTGGCAGATGCAGTAAGCCTGGAACTCAGGGCTTCCTGCTTAAAAAAATCCTGGCCCTAGGCTGAGCCCTAACCATAACCCTAGGCAGATAAATCAGCCTAGGTATAGGGATGGTGCCAAGGAAAAAGCTATGAAAGCTGCCATGTTGTTGCACTTTTGTACTCCCCTTGGGATGCCTTTCACAGCTGCCGTGTGCCTGGAGCTCAGGGCTTCCTGGTTTAAAAAACCATGTCCCTAGCTGAGATTGGAGGCCGGTAATACTGCCTAGGCTTAGCAATGGTGCCAATGAAAACGTGTGGAGGCAGCCATTTCCTGGCACTTTTGTGCTCCCCTTGGGATGCCTTTCGCAGCTGCCGTGTGCCTGGAGCTCAGAGCTTGCTGGTTTAAAAAGCTCTACACCTAGGCGTAACCCTAACCCTATCCGTAACACTGGTCATTTAAATCAGCCTGGGTTTAGGAATTATCCCAAGGGAAAAGCTGTGGAGACAGCCATGTTGTGGCACTTTTGCGCTCCCCTTGGGATGCCTTTCACAGCTGCAGTGTGCTTGGAGCACAGGGCTTCCTGGTTTAAAAAACCACAACTTTAGCCCAAACTGGAGGCTTCTAAATCAGCCTTCGTTTCGGGACGTCCCCAAGGAAAAAGCTGTGGAGGCAGGCATGTTGAGGCACTTCTGCGCTCTTCTTGGGTAGTCCTTCGCAGCTGCTGTGTTCTTGGAACTCAGGGCTTTCTGGTTAAAAGAACACTAACCCTAGGCCTAACTCAAACCTTAAGCCTAGGAAGGAAAATCAGCCTATGATTCGGGATGGTCTGATGGAAATAGCAGTGGAGGCAGCCAAGTTGTGTCACTTTTGCGCTCCCCTTGGGATGCCTTTAACAGCTGCAGTGTGCCTGGAGCACAGGGCTTCCTGGTTTTAAAAGTCCTAGGCCTAAGCCTAACAGTAACCCTAGGAAGGTAAATCAGCCGGGTATTAGGGTTCTTCCTAAGGAAAAAGCTGTGAAAGCAGCCATGTTGTGGACCTTCTGCGCTCCCTTTGGGATGCCTTTGGCAGATGCAGTAAGCCTGGAACTCAGGGCTTCCTGCTTAAAAAAATCCTAGCCCTAGGCTGAGCCCTACCCCTAACCCTAGGCAGATAAATCAGCCTAGGTATAGGGATGGTGCCAAGGAAAAAGCTGTGAAAGCTGCCATGTTGTTGTACTTTTGTACTCCCTTTGGGATGCCTTTCACAGCTGCCATGTGCTTGGAGCTCAGGGCTTCCTGGTGTAAAAAACCATGTCCCTTGCTGAGACTGGAGGCAGGTAATTCAGACTAGGCTTATCAATGGTGCCAATGAAAACGTGTGGAGGCAGCCATTTTCTGGCACTTTTGTACTCCCCTTGGGATGCCTTTCACAGCTGCCGTTTGCCTGGAGCACAGGGCTTCCTGGTTTAAAAGACCATGTCCCTAGCTGAGACTGGAGGCAGGTAATTCAGCCTAGGCTTAGCAATGGTGCCAATGAAAACGTGTGGAGGCAGCCATTTTCTGGCATTTTTGTGCTCCCCTTGGGATGCCTTTTGCAGCTGCCGTGTGCCTGGAGCTCAGAGCTTGCTGGTTTAAAAAGCTCTACACCTAGGCCTAACCCTAACCCTAACCGTAACACTGGTCATTTAAATCAGCCTGGGTTTAGGAATTATCCCAAGGGAAAAGCTGTGGAGACAGCCATGTTGTGGCACTTTTGCGCTCCCCTTGGGATGCCTTTCCCAGCTGCAGTGTGCTTGGAGCACAGGGCTTTCTGGTTTTAAAAGTCCTAGGCCTAAGCCTAACAGTAACACTAGGAAGGTAAATCAGCCGCGTATTAGGGTTCTTCCTAAGGAAAAAGCTGTGAAAGCAGCCATGTTGTGGCACTTCTGTGCTCTCTTTGGGATGCCTTTGGCAGATGCAGTAAGCCTGGAACTCAGGGCTTCCTGGTTAAAAAATCCTTGCCCTTGGCTGAGCCCTAACCCAAACCAAAGGCAGATAAATCAGCCTAGGTATAGGGATGGTGCCAAGGAAAAAGCTGTGAAAGCTGCCATGTTTTTGTACTTTTGTACTCCCTTTGGGATGCCTTTCACAGCTGCCATGTGCCTGGAGCTCAGAGCTTGCTGGTTTAAAAAGCTCTACACCTAGGCGTAACCCTAACTCTAACGGTAACACTGGTCATTTAAATCAGCTTGGGTTTAGGAATTATCCCAAGCGAAAAGCTGTGGAGACAGCCATGTTGTGGCGCTTTTGCGCTCCCCTTGGGATGCCTTTCACAGCTGCAGTGTGCTTGGAGCACAGGGCTTCCTGGTTTACAAAACCACAACTTTAGCCCAAACTGGAGGCTTCTAAATCAGCCTTCGTTTCGGGACGTCCCCAAGGAAAAAGCTGTGGAGGCAGGCATGTTGAGGCACTTCTGCGCTCTTCTTGGGTAGTCCTTTGCAGCTGCTGTGTTCTTGGAACGCAGGGCTTTCTGGTTAAAAGAACACTAACCCTAGGCCTAACTCAAACCTTAAGCCTAGGAAGGAAAATCAGCCTATGATTCGGGATGGTCTCATGGAAATAGCAGTGGAGGCAGCTAAGTTGTGTCACTTTTGCGCTCCCCTTGGGATGCCTTTAACAGCTGCAGTGTGCCTGGAGCACAGGGCTTCCTGGTTTTAAAAGTCCTAGGCCTAAGCCTAACAGTAACCCTAGGAAGGTAAATCAGCCGGGTATTAGGGTTCTTCCTGAGGAAAAAGCTGTGAAAGCAGCCATGTTGTGGCACTTCTGCGCTCCCTTTGGGATTCCTTTGGCAGATGCAGTAAGCCTGGAACTCAGGGCTTCCTGCTTAATAAAATCCTAGCCTTAGGCTGAGCCCTAACCCCAACCCTAGGCAGATAAATTAGCCTAGGTATAGGGATGGTGCCAAGGAAAAAGCTGTGAAAGCTGCCATGTTGTTGCACTTTTGTACTCCCCTTGGGATGCCTTTCACAGCTGCCGTGTGCCTGGAGCTCAGGGCTTCCTGGTTTAAAAAACAATGTCCCTAGCTGATACTGGAGGCAGGTAATTCAGCCTAGGCTTAGCAATGGTGCCAATGAAAACGTGTGGAGGCAGCCATTTTCTGGCACTTTTGTGCTCCCCTTGGGATGCCTTTCGCAGCTGCCGTGTGCCTGGAGCTCAGAGCTTGCTGGTTTAAAAAGCTCTACACTTAGGGGTAACTGTAACCCTGACCGTAACACTGGTCATTTAAATCAGCCTGGGTTTAGGAATTATCCCAAGGGAAAAGCTGTGGACACAGCCATGTTGTGGCACTTTTGCGCTCCCCTTGGGATGCCTTTCACAGCTGCAGTGTGTCAGGAGCTCAGGGCTTCCTGGTTTAAAAGACCATGTCCCTAGCTGAGACTGGAGGCAGGTAATTCAGCCTAGGATTAGCAATGGTGCCAATGAAAACCTGTTGAGGCAGCCATTTTCTGGCACTTTTGTGCTCCCCTTGGGATGCCTTTCGCAGCTGCTGTGTGCCTGGAGCTCAGAGCTTGCTGGTTTAAAAAGCTCTACACCTAGGCGTAACCCTAACCCTAACCGTAACACTGGTCATTTAAATCAGCCTGGGTTTACGAATTATCCCAAGGGAAAAGCTGTGGAGACAGCCATGTTGTGGCACTTTTGCGCTCCCCTTGGGATGCCGTTCACAGCTGCAGTGTGCTTGGAGCACACGGCTTCCTGGTTTTAAAAGTCCTAGGCCTAAGCCTAACAGTAACACTAGGAAGGTAAATCAGCCGGGTATTAGGGTTCTTCCTAAGGAAAAAGCTGTGAAAGCAGCCATGTTGTGGCACTTCTGTGCTCTCTTTGGGATGCCTTTGGCAGATGCAGTAAGCCTGGAACTCAGGGCTTTCTGGTTAAAAAATCCTTGCCCTTGGCTGAGCCCTAACCCAAACCCAAGGCAGATAAATCAGCCTAGGTATAGGGATGGTGCCAAGGAAAAAGCTGTGAAAGCTGCCATGTTTTTGTACTTTTGCACTCCCTTTGGGATGCCTTTCACAGCTGCAGTGTGCTTGGAGCACAGGGCTTCCTGGTTTACAAAACCACAACTTTAACCCAAACTGGAGGCTTCTAAATCAGCCTTCGTTTCGGGACGTCCCCAAGGAAAAAGCTGTGGAGGCAGGCATGTTGAGGCACTTCTGCGCTCTTCTTGGGTAGTCCTTCGCAGCTTCTGTGTTCTTGGAACTCAGGGCTTTCTGGTTAAAAGAACACTAACCCTAGGCCTAACTCAAACCTTAAGCCTAGGAAGGAAAATCAGCCTATGATTCGGGATGGTCTCATGGAAATAGCAGTGGAGGCAGCCAAGTTGTGTCACTTTTGCGCTCCCCTTGGGATGCCTTTAACAGCTGCAGTGTGCCTGGAGCACAGGGCTTCCTGGTTTTAAAAGTCCTAGGCCTAAGCCTAACAGTAACCCTAGGAAGGTAAATCAGCCGGGTATTAGGGTTCTTCCTAAGGAAAAAGCTGTGAAAGCAGCCATGTTGTGGCACTTCTGCGCTCCCTTTGGGATGCCTTTGGCAGATGCAGTAAGCCTGGAACTCAGGGCTTCCTGCTTAATGAAATCCTAGCCTTAGGCTGAGCCCTAACCCCAACCCTAGGCAGATAAATCAGCCTAGGTATAGGGATGGTGCCAAGGAAAAATCTGTGAAAGCTGCCATGTTGTTGCACTTTTGTACTCCCCTTGGGATGCCTTTCACAGCTGTCGTGTGCCTGGAGCTCAGGGCTTCCTGGTTTAAAAATCCATGTCCCTAGCTGAGACTGGAGGCAGGTAATTCAGCCTAGGCTTAGCAATGGTGCCAATGAAAACGTGTGGAGGCAGCCATTTTCTGGCACTTTTGTGCTCCCCTTGGGATGCCTTTCGCAGCTGCCGTGTGCATGGAGCTCAGAGCTTGCTGGTTTAAAAAGCTCTACACCTAGGCGTAACCCAAACCCTATCCGTAACACTGGTCATTTAAATCAGCCTGGGTTTAGGAATTATCCCAAGGGAAAAGCTGTGGAGACAGCCATGTTGTGGCACTTTTGCGCTCCCCTTGGGATGCCTTTAACAGCTGCAGTGTGCCTGGAGCACAGGGCTTCCTGGTTTTAAAAGTCCTAGGCCTAAGCCTAACAGTAACCCTAGGAAGGTAAATCAGCCGGGTATTAGGGTTCTTCCTAAGGAAAAAGCTGTGAAAGCAGCCATGTTGTGGCACTTCTGCGCTCCCTTTGGGATGCCTTTGGCAGATGCAGTAAGCCTGGAACTCAGGGCTTCCTGGTTAAAAAAATGCTAGCCCTAGGCTGAGCCCTAACCAAAACCCTAGGCAGATAAATCAGCCTTGGTATAGGGATGGTGCCAAGGAAAAAGCTGTGAAAGCTGCCATGTTGTTGCACTTTTGTACTCCCCTTGGGATGCCTTTCACAGCTGCCGTGTGCCTGGAGCTCAGGGCTTCCTGGTTTAAAAATCCATGTCCCTAGCTGAGACTGGAGGCAGGTGATTCAGACTAGGCTTAGCAATGGTGCCAATGAAAACGTGTGGAGGCAGCCATTTCCTGGCACTTTTGTGCTCCCCTTGGGATGCCTTTCGCAGCTGCCGTGTGCCTGGAGCTCAGAGCTTGCTGGTTTAAAAAGCTCTACACCTAGGCGTAACCCTAACCCTAACCGTAACACTGGTCATTTAAATCAGCCTGGGTTTAGGAATTATCCCAAGGGAAAAGCTGTGGAGACAGCCATGTTGTGGCACTTTTGCGCTCCCCTTGGGATGCCTTTCACAGCTGCAGTGTGCTTGGAGCACAGGGCTTCCTGGTGTAAAAAACCACAACTTTAGCCCAAACTGGAGGCTTCTAAATCAGCCTTCGTTTCGGGACGTCCCCAAGGAAAAAGCTGTGGAGGCAGGCATGTTGAGGCACTTCTGCGCTCTTCTTGGGTAGTCCTTTGCAGCTGCTGTGTTCTTGGATCTCAGGGCTTTCTGGTTAAAAGAACACTAACCCTAGGCCTAACTCAAACCTTAAGCCTAGGAAGGAAAATCAGCCTATGATTCGGGATGGTCTCATGGAAATAGCAGTGGAGGCAGCCAAGTTGTGTCACTTTTGCGCTCCCCTTGGGATGCCTTTAACAGCTGCAGTGTGCCTGGAGCACAGGGCTTCCTGGTTTTAAAAGTCCTAGGCCTAAGCCTAACAGTAACCCTAGGAAGGTAAATCAGCCGGGTATTAGGGTTCTTCCTAAGGAAAAAGCTGTGAAAGCAGCCATGTTGTGGCACTTCTGCGCTCCCTTTGGGATGCCTTTGGCAGATGCAGTAAGCCTGGAACTCAGGGCTTCCTGGTTAAAAAAATGCTAGCCCTAGGCTGAGCCCTAACCAAAACCCTAGGCAGATAAATCAGCCTTGGTATAGGGATGGTGCCAAGGAAAAAGCTGTGAAAGCTGCCATGTTGTTGCACTTTTGTACTCCCCTTGGGATGCCTTTCACAGCTGCCGTGTGCCTGGAGCTCAGGGCTTCCTGGTTTAAAAATCCATGTCCCTAGCTGAGACTGGAGGCAGGTGATTCAGCCTAGGCTTAGCAATGGTGCCAATGAAAACGTGTGGAGGCAGCCATTTCCTGGCACTTTTGTGCTCCCCTTGGGATGCCTTTCGCAGCTGCCGTGTGCCTGGAGCTCAGAGCTTGCTGGTTTAAAAAGCTCTACACCTAGGCGTAACCCTAACCCTAACCGTAACACTGGTCATTTAAAAGAGCCTGGGTTTAGGAATTATCCCAAGGGAAAAGCTGTGGAGACAGCCCTGTTGTGGCACTTTTGCGCTCCCCTTGGGATGCCTTTCACAGCTGCAGTGTGTCTGGAGCACAGGGCTTCCTGGTTTAAAAAACCATGTCCCTAGCTGAGACTGGAGGCAGGTAATTCAGCCTAGGCTTAGCAATGGTGCCAATGAAAACGTGTGGAGGCAGCCATTTTCTGGAACTTTTGTGCTCCCCTTGGGATGCCTTTCGCAGCTGCCGTGTGCCTGGAGCTCAGAGCTTGCTGGTTTAAAAAGCTCTACACCTAGGCCTAACCCTAACCCTAACCGTAACACTGGTCATTTAAATCAGCCTGGGTTTAGGAATTATCCCAAGGGAAAAGCTGTGGAGACAGCCATGTTGTGGCACTTTTGCGCTCCCCTTGGGATGCCTTTCACAGCTGCAGTGTGCTTGGAGCACAGGGCTTCCTGGTTTAAAAAACCACAACTTTAGCCCAAACTGGAGGCTTCTAAATCAGCCTTCGTTTCGGGACGTCCCCAAGGAAAAAGCTGTGGAGGCAGGCATGTTGAGGCACTTCTGCGCTCTTCTTGGGTAGTCCTTCGCAGCTGTTGTGTTCTTGGAACTCAGGGCTTTCTGGTTAAAAGAACACTAACCCTAGGCCTAACTCAAAGCTTAAGCCTAGGAAGGAAAATCAGCCTATGATTCGGGATGGTCTCATGGAAATAGCAGTGGAGGCAGCCAAGTTGTGTCACTTTTGCGCTCCCCTTGGGATGCCTTTCACAGCTGCAGTGTGCCTGGAGCACAGGGCTTCCTGGTTTTAAAAGTCCTAGGCCTAAGCCTAACAGTAACCCTAGGAAGGTAAATCAGCCGGGTATTAGGGTTCTTCCTAAGGAAAAAGCTGTGAAAGCAGCCATGTTGTGGCACTTCTGCGCTCCCTTTGGGATGCCTTTGGCAGATGCAGTAAGCCTGGAACTCAGGGCTTCCTGGTTAAAAAACCCTTGCACTTGGCTGAGCCCTAACCCTAACCCTAGGCAGATAAATCAGCCTAGGTATAGGGATGGTGCCAAGGAAAAAGCTGTGAAAGCAGCAATGTTGTTGTACTTTTGTACTCCATTTGGGATGCCTTTCACAGCTGCCATGTGCTTGGAGCTCAGGGCTTCCTGGTTTAAAAAACCATGTCCCTAGCTGAGACTGGAGGCAGGTAATTCAGACTAGTCTTATCAATGGTGCCAATGAAAACGTGTGGAGGCAGCCATTTTCTGGCACTTTTGTACTCCCCTTGGGATGCCTTTCACAGCTGCAGTGTGTCTGCAGCTCAGGGCTTCCTGGTTTAAAAGACCATGTCCCTAGCTGAGACTGGAGGCAGGTAATTCAGCCTAGGCTTAGCAATGGTGCCAATGAAAACATGTGGAGGCAGCCATTTTCTGGCACTTTTGTGCTCCCCTTGGGATGCCTTTCGCAGCTGCAGTGTGCCTGGAGCTCAGAGCTTGCTGGTTTAAAAAGCTCTACACCTAGGCGTAACCCTAACCCTAACCGTAACACTGGTCATTTAAATCAGCCTGGGTTTAGGAATTATCCCAAGGGAAAAGCTGTGGAGACAGCCATGTTGTGGCACTTTTGCGCTCCCCTTGGGATGCCTTTCACAGCTGCAGTGTGCTTGGAGCACAGGGCTTCCTGGTTTAAAAAACCACATCTTTAGCCCAAACTGGAGGCTTCTAAATCAGCCTTCGTTTCGGGACGTCCCCAAGGAAAAAGCTGTGCAGGCAGGCATGTTGAGGCACTTCTGCGCTCTTCTTGGGTAGTCCTTCGCAGCTGCTGTGTTCTTGGAACTCAGGGCTTTCTGGTTAAAAGAACACTAACCCTAGGCCTAACTCAAACCTTAAGCCTAGGAAGGAAAATCAGCCTATGATTCGGGATGGTCTCATGGAAATAGCAGTGGAGGCAGCCAAGTTGTGTCACTTTTGCGCTCCCCTTGGGATGCCTTTAACAGCTGCAGTGTGCCTGGAGAACAGGGCTTCCTGGTTTTAAAAGTCCTAGGCCTAAGCCTAACAGTAACCCTAGGAAGGTAAATCAGCCGGGTATTAGGGTTCTTCCTAAGGAAAAAGCTGTGAAAGCAGCCATGTTGTGGCACTTCTGCGCTCCCTTTGGGATGCCTTTGGCAGATGCAGTAAGCCTGGAACTCAGGGCTTCCTGGTTAAAAAAATCCCAGCCTTAGGCTGAGCCCTAACCCTAACCCTAGGCAGATAAATCAGCCTTGGTATAGGGATGGTGCCAAGGAAAAAGCTGTGAAAGCTGCCATGTTGTTGCACTTTTGTACTCCCCTTGGGATGCCTTTCACAGCTGCAGTGTGCCTGGAGCTCAGGGCTTCCTGGTTTAAAAATCCATGTCCCTAGCTGAGACTGGAGGCAGGTAATTCAGCCTAGGCTTAGCAATGGTGCCAATGAAAACGTGTGGAGGCAGCCATTTTCTGGCACTTTTGTGCTCCCCTTGGGATGCCTTTCGCAGCTGCCGTGTGCCTGGAGCTCAGAGCTTGCTGGTTTAAAAAGCTCTACACCTAGGCGTAATCCTAACCGTAACACTGGTCATTTAAATCAGCCTGGGTTTAGGAATTATCCCAAGGGAAAAGCTGTGGAGACAGCCATGTTGTGGCACTTTTGCGCTCCCCTTATGATGCCTTTCACAGCTGCAGTGTGTCTGGAGCACAGGGCTTCCTGGTTTAAAAAACCATGTCCCTAGCTGAGACTGGAGGCAGGTAATTCATCCTAGGCTTAGCAATGGTGCCAATGAAAACGTGTGGAGGCAGCCATTTTCTGGCACTTTTGTGCTCCCCTTGGGATGCCTTTAACAGCTGCCGTGTGCCTGGAGCTCAGAGCTTGCTGGTTTAAAAAGCTCTACACCTAGGCGTAACCCTAACCCTGACCGTAACACTGGTCATTTAAATCAGCCTGGGTTTAGGAATTATCCCAAGGGAAAAGCTGTGGAGACAGCCATGTTGTGGCACTTTTGCGCTCCCCTTGGGATGCCTTTCACAGCTGCAGTGTGCTTGGAGCACAGGGCTTCCTGGTTTAAAAAACCACAACTTTAGCCTAAACTGGAGGCTTCTAAATCAGCCTTCGTTTCGGGACGTCCCCAAGGAAAAAGCTGTGGAGGCAGGCATGTTGAGGCACTTCTACGCTCTTCTTGGGTAGTCCTTCGCAGCTGCTGTGTTCTTGGAACTCAGGGCTTTCTGGTTAAAAGAACACTAACCCTAGGCCTAACTCAAACCTTAAGCCTAGGAAGGAAAATCAGCCTATGATTCGGGATGGTCTCATGGAAATAGCAGTGGAGGCAGCCAAGTTGTGTCACTTTTGCGCTCCCCTTGGGATGCCTTTAACAGCTGCAGTGTGCCTAGAGAACAGGGCTTCCTGGTTTTAAAAGTCCTAGGCCTAAGCCTAACAGTAACCCTAGGAAGGTAAATCAGCCGGGTATTAGGGTTCTTCCTAAGGAAAAAGCTGTGAAAGCAGCCATGTTGTGGCACTTCACCGCTCCCTTTGGGATGCCTTTGGCAGATGCAGTAAGCCTGGAACTCAGGGCTTCCTGCTTAAAAAAATCCTAACCTTAGGCTGAGCCCTAACCCTAACCCTAGGCAGATAAATCAGCCTTGGTATAGGGATGGTGCCAAGGAAAAAGCTGTGAAAGCTGCCATGTTGTTGCACTTTTGTACTCCCCTTGGGATGCCTTTCACAGCTGCCGTGTGCCTGGAGCTCAGGGCTTCCTGGTTTAAAAATCCATGTCCCTAGCTGAGACTGGAGGCAGGTGATTCAGCCTAGGCTTAGAAATGGTGCCAATGAAAACGTGTGGAGGCAGCCATTTCCTGGCACTTTTGTGCTCCCCTTGGGATGCCTTTCGCAGCTGCCGTGTGCCTGGAGCTCAGAGCTTGCTGGTTTAAAAAGCTCTACACCTAGGCGTAAACGTAACCCTAACCGTAACACTGGTCATTTAAATCAGCCTGGGTTTAGGAATTATCCCAAGGGAAAAGCTGTGGAGACAGCCATGTTGTGGCACTTTTGCGCTCCCCTTGGGATGCCTTTCACAGCTGCAGTGTGCTTGGAGCACAGGGCTTCCTGGTGTAAAAAACCACAACTTTAGCCCAAACTGGAGGCTTCTAAATCAGCCTTCGTTTCGGGACGTCCCCAAGGAAAAAGCTGTGGAGGCAGGCATGTTGAGGCACTTCTGCGCTCTTCTTGGGTAGTCCTTTGCAGCTGCTGTGTTCTTGGAACTCAGGGCTTTCTGGTTAAAAGAACACTAACCCTAGGCCTAACTCAAACCTTAAGCCTAGGAAGGAAAATCAGCCTATGATTCGGGATGGTCTCATGGAAATAGCAGTGGAGGCAGCCAAGTTGTGTCACTTTTGCGCTCCCCTTGGGATGCCTTTCACAGCTGCAGTGTGCCTGGAGCACAGGGCTTCCTGGTTTTAAAAGTCCTAGGCCTAAGCCTAACAGTAACCCTAGGAAGGTAAATCAGCCGGGTATTAGGGTTCTTCCTAAGGAAAAAGCTGTGAAAGCAGCCATGTTGTGGCACTTCTGCGCTCCCTTTGGGATGCCTTTGGCAGATGCAGTAAGCCTGGAACTCAGGGCTTCCTGGTTAAAAAATACTTGCACTTGGCTGAGCCCTAACCCTAACCCAAGGCAGATAAATCAGCCTAGGTATAGGGATGGTGCCAAGGAAAAAGCTGTGAAAGCTGCAATGTTGTTGTACTTTTGTACTCCCTTTGGGATGCCTTTCACAGCTGCCATGTGCTTGGAGCTCAGGGCTTCCTGGTTTAAAAAACCATGTCCCTAGCTGAGACTGGAGGCAGGTAATTCAGACTAGGCTTATCAATGGTGCCAATGAAAACGTGTGGAGGCAGCCATTTTCTGGCACTTTTGTACTCCCCTTGGGATGCCTTTCACAGCTGCAGTGTGTCTGGAGCTCAGAGCTTGCTGGTTTAAAAAGCTCTACACCTAGGCGTAACCCTAACCCTAACCGTAACACTGGTCATTTAAATCAGCCTGGGTTTAGGAATTATCCCAAGGGAAAAGCTGTGGAGACAGCCATGTTGTGGCACTTTTGCGCTCCCCTTGGGATGCCTTTCACAGCTGCAGTGTGCTTGGAGCACAGGGCTTCCTGCTTTAAAAAACCACAACTTTAGCCCAAACTGGAGGCTTCTAAATCAGCCTTCGTTTCGGGACGTCCCCAAGGAAAAAGCTGTGGAGGCAGGCATGTTGAGGCACTTCTGCGCTCTTCTTGGGTAGTCCTTCGCAGCTGCTGTGTTCTTGGAACTCAGGGCTTTCTGGTTAAAAGAACACTAACCCTAGGCCTAACTCAAACCTTAAGCCTAGGAAGGAAAATCAGCCTATGATTCGGGATGGTCTCATGGAAATAGCAGTGGAGGCAGCCAAGTTGTGTCACTTTTGCGCTCCCCTTGGGATGCCTTTCACAGCTGCAGTGTGCCTGGAGCACAGGGCTTCCTGGTTTTAAAAGTCCTAGGCCTAAGCCTAACAGTAACCCTAGGAAGGTAAATCAGCCGGGTATTAGGGTTCTTCCTAAGGAAAAAGCTGTGAAAGCAGCCATGTTGTGGCACTTCTGCGCTCCCTTTGGGATGCCTTTGGCAGATGCAGTAAGCCTGGAACTCAGGGCTTCCTGCTTAAAAAAATCCTAGCCTTAGGCTGAGCCCTAACCCTAACCCTAGGCAGATAAATCAGCCTTGGTATAGGGATGGTGCCAAGGAAAAAGCTGTGAAAGCTGCCATGTTGTTGCACTTTTGTACTGCCCTTGGGATGCCTTTCACAGCTGCCGTGTGCCTGGAGCTCAGGGCTTCCTGGTTTAAAAATCCATGTCCCTAGCTGAGACTGGAGGCAGGTAATTCAGCCTAGGCTTAGCAATGGTGCCAATGAAAACATGTGGAGGCAGCTATTTTCTGGCACTTTTGTGCTCCCCTTGGGATGCCTTTCGCAGCTGCCGTGTGCCTGGAGCTCAGAGCTTGCTGGTTTAAAAAGCTCTACACCTAGGCGTAACCCTAACCCTAACCGTAACACTGGTCATTTAAATCAGCCTGGGTTTAGGAATTATCCCAAGGGAAAAGCTGTGGAGACAGCCATGTTGTGGCACTTTTGCGCTCCCCTTGGGATGCCTTTCACAGCTGCAGTGTGCTTGGAGCACAGGGCTTCCTGGTTTAAAAAACCAGAACTTTAGCCCAAACTGGAGGCTTCTAAATCAGCCTTCGTTTCGGGACGTCCCCAAGGAAAAAGCTGTGGAGGCAGGCATGTTGAGGCACTTCTGCGCTCTTCTTGGGTAGTCCTTCGCAGCTGTTGTGTTCTTGGAACTCAGGGCTTTCTGGTTAAAAGAACACTAACCCTAGGCCTAACTCAAACCTTAAGCCTAGGAAGGAAAATCAGCCTATGATTCGGGATGGTCTCATGGAAATAGCAGTGGAGGCAGCCAAGTTGTGTCACTTTTGCGCTCCCCTTGGGATGCCTTTAACAGCTGCAGTGTGCCTGGAGAACAGGGCTTCCTGGTTTTAAAAGTCCTAGGCCTAAGCCTAACAGTAACCCTAGGAAGGTAAATCAGCCGGGTATTAGGGTTCTTCCTAAGGAAAAAGCTGTGAAAGCAGCCATGTTGTGGACCTTCTGCGCTCCCTTTGGGATGCCTTTGGCAGATGCAGTAAGCCTGGAACTCAGGGCTTCCTGCTTAAAAAAATCCCAGCCTTAGGCTGAGCCCTAACCCTAACCCTAGGCAGATAAATCAGCCTTGGTATAGGGATGGTGCCAAGGAAAAAGCTGTGAAAGCTGCCATGTTGTTGCACTTTTGTACTCCCCTTGGGATGCCTTTCACAGCTGCCGTGTGCCTGGAGCTCAGGGCTTCCTGGTTTAAAAATCCATGTCCCTAGCTGAGACAGGAGGCAGGTGATTCAGCCTAGGCTTAGCAATGGTGCCAATGAAAACGTGTGGAGGCAGCCATTTTCTGGCACTTTTGTGCTCCCCTTGGGATGCCTTTCGCAGCTGCCGTGTGCCTGGAGCTCAGAGCTTGCTGGTTTAAAAAGCTCTACACCTAGGCGTAACCCTAACCGTAACACTGGTCATTTAAATCAGCCTGGGTTTAGGAATTATCCCAAGGGAAAAGCTGTGGACACAGCCATGTTGTGGCACTTTTGCGCTCCCCTTGGGATGCCTTTCACAGCTGCAGTGTGCTTGGAGCACAGGGCTTCCTGGTGTTAAAACCCACAAATTTAGCCCAAACTGGAGGCTTCTAAATCAGCCTTCGTTTCGGGACGTCCCCAAGGAAAAAGCTGTGGAGGCAGGCATGTTGAGGCACTTCTGCGCTCTTCTTGGGTAGTCCTTCGCAGCTGCTGTGTTCTTGGAACTCAGGGCTTTCTGGTTAAAAGGACACTAACCCTAGGCCTAACTCAAACCTTAAGCCTAGGAAGGAAAATCAGCCTATGATTCGGGATGGTCTCATGGAAATAGCAGTGGAGGCAGCCAAGTTGTGTCACTTTTGCGATCCCCTTGGGATGCCTTTAACAGCTGCAGTGTGCCTGGAGCACAGGGCTTCCTGGTTTTAAAAGTCCTAGGCCTAAGCCTAACAGTAACCCTAGGAAGGTAAATCAGCCGGGTATTAGGGTTCTTCCTAAGGAAAAAGCTGTGAAAGCAGCCATGTTGTGGCACTTCTGCGCTCCCTTTGGGATGCCTTTGGCAGATGCAGTAAGCCTGGAACTCAGGGCTTCCTGCTTAAAAAAATCCTAGCCCTTGGCTGAGCCCTAACCCTAACCCAAGGCAGATAAATCAGCCTAGGTATAGGGATGGTGCCAAGGAAAAAGCTGTGAAAGCTGCCATGTTGTTGCACTTTTGTACTCCCCTTGGGATGCCTTTCACAGCTGTCGTGTGCTTGGAGCTCAGGGCTTCCTGGTTTAAAAATCCATGTCCCTAGCTGAGACTGGAGGCAGGTAATTCAGCCAAGGCTTAGCAATGGTGCCAATGAAAACGTGTGGAGGCAGCCATTTTCTGGCACTTTTGTACTCCCCTTGGGATGCCTTTCACAGCTGCAGTGTGTCTGGAGCACAGGGCTTCCTGGTTTAAAAGACCATATCCCTAGCTGAGACTGGAGGCAGGTAATTCAGCCTAGGCTTAGCAATGATGCCAATGAAAACGTGTGGAGGCAGCCATTTCTGGCACTTTTGTGCTCCCCTTGGGATGCCTTTTGCAGCTGCCGTGTGCCTGGAGCTCAGAGCTTGCTGGTTTAAAAAGCTCTACACCTAGGCGTAACCCTAACCCTAACCGTAACACTGGTCATTTAAATCAGCCTGGGTTTAGGAATTATCCCAAGGGAAAAGCTGTGGACACAGCCATGTTGTGGCACTTTTGCGCTCCCCTTGGGATGCCTTTCACAGCTGCAGTGTGCTTGGAGCACAGGGCTTCCTGCTTTAAAAAACCACAACTTTAGCCCAAACTGGAGGCTTCTAAATCAGCCTTCGTTTCGGGACATCCCCAAGGAAAAAGCTGTGGAGGCAGGCATGTTGAGGCACTTCTGCGCTCTTCTTGGGTAGTCCTTCGCAGCTGCTGTGTTCTTGGAACTCAGGGCTTTCTGGTTAAAAGAACACTAACCCTAGGCCTAACTCAAACCTTAAGCCTAGGAAGGAAAATCAGCCTATGATTCGGGATGGTCTCATGGAAATAGCAGTGGAGGCAGCCAAGTTGTGTCACTTTTGCGCTCCCCTTGGGATGCCTTTAACAGCTGCAGTGTGCCTGGAGCACAGGGCTTCCTGGTTTTAAAAGTCCTAGGCCTAAGCCTAACAGTAACCCTAGGAAGGTAAATCAGCCGGGTATTAGGGTTCTTCCTAAGGAAAAAGCTGTGAAAGCAGCCATGTTGTGGCACTTCTGCGCTCCCTTTGGGATGCCTTTGGCAGATGCAGTAAGCCTGGAACTCAGGGCTTCCTGCTTAAAAAAATCCCAGCCTTAGGCTGAGCCCTAACCCTAACCCTAGGCAGATAAATCAGCCTTGGTATAGGGATGGTGCCAAGGAAAAAGCTGTGAAAGCTGCCATGTTGTTGCACTTTTGTACTCCCCTTGGGATGCCTTTCACAGCTGCAGTGTGCCTGGAGCTCAGGGCTTCCTGGTTTAAAAATCCATGTCCCTAGCTGAGACTGGAGGCAGGTAATTCAGCCTAGGCTTAGCAATGGTGCCAATGAAAACGTGTGGAGGCAGCCATTTTCTGGCACTTTTGTGCTCCCCTTGGGATGCCTTTCGCAGCTGCCATGTGCCTGGAGCTCAGAGCTTGCTGGTTTAAAAAGCTCTACACCTAGGCGTAATCCTAACCGTAACACTGGTCATTTAAATCAGCCTGGGTTTAGGAATTATCCCAAGGGAAAAGCTGTGGAGACAGCCATGTTGTGGCACTTTTGCGCTCCCCTTATGATGCCTTTCACAGCTGCAGTGTGTCTGGAGCACAGGGCTTCCTGGTTTAAAAAACCATGTCCCTAGCTGAGACTGGAGGCAGGTAATTCATCCTAGGCTTAGCAATGGTGCCAATGAAAACGTGTGGAGGCAGCCATTTTCTGGCACTTTTGTGCTCCCCTTGGGATGCCTTTAACAGCTGCCGTGTGCCTGGAGCTCAGAGCTTGCTGGTTTAAAAAGCTCTACACCTAGGCGTAACCCTAACCCTGACCGTAACACTGGTCATTTAAATCAGCCTGGGTTTAGGAATTATCCCAAGGGAAAAGCTGTGGAGACAGCCATGTTGTGGCACTTTTGCGCTCCCCTTGGGATGCCTTTCACAGCTGCAGTGTGCTTGGAGCACAGGGCTTCCTGGTTTAAAAAACCACAACTTTAGCCTAAACTGGAGGCTTCTAAATCAGCCTTCGTTTCGGGACGTCCCCAAGGAAAAAGCTGTGGAGGCAGGCATGTTGAGGCACTTCTACGCTCTTCTTGGGTAGTCCTTCGCAGCTGCTGTGTTCTTGGAACTCAGGGCTTTCTGGTTAAAAGAACACTAACCCTAGGCCTAACTCAAACCTTAAGCCTAGGAAGGAAAATCAGCCTATGATTCGGGATGGTCTCATGGAAATAGCAGTGGAGGCAGCCAAGTTGTGTCACTTTTGCGCTCCCCTTGGGATGCCTTTAACAGCTGCAGTGTGCCTAGAGAACAGGGCTTCCTGGTTTTAAAAGTCCTAGGCCTAAGCCTAACAGTAACCCTAGGAAGGTAAATCAGCCGGGTATTAGGGTTCTTCCTAAGGAAAAAGCTGTGAAAGCAGCCATGTTGTGGCACTTCACCGCTCCCTTTGGGATGCCTTTGGCAGATGCAGTAAGCCTGGAACTCAGGGCTTCCTGCTTAAAAAAATCCTAACCTTAGGCTGAGCCCTAACCCTAACCCTAGGCAGATAAATCAGCCTTGGTATAGGGATGGTGCCAAGGAAAAAGCTGTGAAAGCTGCCATGTTGTTGCACTTTTGTACTCCCCTTGGGATGCCTTTCACAGCTGCCGTGTGCCTGGAGCTCAGGGCTTCCTGGTTTAAAAATCCATGTCCCTAGCTGAGACTGGAGGCAGGTGATTCAGCCTAGGCTTAGAAATGGTGCCAATGAAAACGTGTGGAGGCAGCCATTTCCTGGCACTTTTGTGCTCCCCTTGGGATGCCTTTCGCAGCTGCCGTGTGCCTGGAGCTCAGAGCTTGCTGGTTTAAAAAGCTCTACACCTAGGCGTAAACGTAACCCTAACCGTAACACTGGTCATTTAAATCAGCCTGGGTTTAGGAATTATCCCAAGGGAAAAGCTGTGGAGACAGCCATGTTGTGGCACTTTTGCGCTCCCCTTGGGATGCCTTTCACAGCTGCAGTGTGCTTGGAGCACAGGGCTTCCTGGTGTAAAAAACCACAACTTTAGCCCAAACTGGAGGCTTCTAAATCAGCCTTCGTTTCGGGACGTCCCCAAGGAAAAAGCTGTGGAGGCAGGCATGTTGAGGCACTTCTGCGCTCTTCTTGGGTAGTCCTTTGCAGCTGCTGTGTTCTTGGATCTCAGGGCTTTCTGGTTAAAAGAACACTAACCCTAGGCCTAACTCAAACCTTAAGCCTAGGAAGGAAAATCAGCCTATGATTCGGGATGGTCTCATGGAAATAGCAGTGGAGGCAGCCAAGTTGTGTCACTTTTGCGCTCCCCTTGGGATGCCTTTCACAGCTGCAGTGTGCCTGGAGCACAGGGCTTCCTGGTTTTAAAAGTCCTAGGCCTAAGCCTAACAGTAACCCTAGGAAGGTAAATCAGCCGGGTATTAGGGTTCTTCCTAAGGAAAAAGCTGTGAAAGCAGCCATGTTGTGGCACTTCTGCGCTCCCTTTGGGATGCCTTTGGCAGATGCAGTAAGCCTGGAACTCAGGGCTTCCTGGTTAAAAAATACTTGCACTTGGTTGAGCCCTAACCCTAACCCAAGGCAGATAAATCAGCCTAGGTATAGGGATGGTGCCAAGGAAAAAGCTGTGAAAGCTGCAATGTTGTTGTACTTTTGTACTCCCTTTGGGATGCCTTTCACAGCTGCCATGTGCTTGGAGCTCAGGGCTTCCTGGTTTAAAAAACCATGTCCCTAGCTGAGACTGGAGGCAGGTAATTCAGACTAGGCTTATCAATGGTGCCAATGAAAACGTGTGGAGGCAGCCATTTTCTGGCACTTTTGTACTCCCCTTGGGATGCCTTTCACAGCTGCAGTGTGTCTGGAGCTCAGAGCTTGCTGGTTTAAAAAGCTCTACACCTAGGCGTAACCCTAACCCTAACCGTAACACTGGTCATTTAAATCAGCCTGGGTTTAGGAATTATCCCAAGGGAAAAGCTGTGGAGACAGCCATGTTGTGGCACTTTTGCGCTCCCCTTGGGATGCCTTTCACAGCTGCAGTGTGCTTGGAGCACAGGGCTTCCTGCTTTAAAAAACCACAACTTTAGCCCAAACTGGAGGCTTCTAAATCAGCCTTCGTTTCGGGACGTCCCCAAGGAAAAAGCTGTGGAGGCAGGCATGTTGAGGCACTTCTGCGCTCTTCTTGGGTAGTCCTTCGCAGCTGCTGTGTTCTTGGAACTCAGGGCTTTCTGGTTAAAAGAACACTAACCCTAGGCCTAACTCAAACCTTAAGCCTAGGAAGGAAAATCAGCCTATGATTCGGGATGGTCTCATGGAAATAGCAGTGGAGGCAGCCAAGTTGTGTCACTTTTGCGCTCCCCTTGGGATGCCTTTAACAGCTGCAGTGTGCCTGGAGCACAGGGCTTCCTGGTTTTAAAAGTCCTAGGCCTAAGCCTAACAGTAACCCTAGGAAGGTAAATCAGCCGGGTATTAGGGTTCTTCCTAAGGAAAAAGCTGTGAAAGCAGCCATGTTGTGGACCTTCTGCGCTCCCTTTGGGATGCCTTTGGCAGATGCAGTAAGCCTGGAACTCAGGGCTTCCTGCTTAAAAAAATCCTAGCCTTAGGCTGAGCCCTAACCCTAACCCTAGGCAGATAAATCAGCCTTGGTATAGGGATGGTGCCAAGGAAAAAGCTGTGAAAGCTGCCATGTTGTTGCACTTTTGTACTGCCCTTGGGATGCCTTTCACAGCTGCCGTGTGCCTGGAGCTCAGGGCTTCCTGGTTTAAAAATCCATGTCCCTAGCTGAGACTGGAGGCAGGTAATTCAGCCTAGGCTTAGCAATGGTGCCAATGAAAACATGTGGAGGCAGCTATTTTCTGGCACTTTTGTGCTCCCCTTGGGATGCCTTTCGCAGCTGCCGTGTGCCTGGAGCTCAGAGCTTGCTGGTTTAAAAAGCTCTACACCTAGGCGTAACCCTAACCCTAACCGTAACACTGGTCATTTAAATCAGCCTGGGTTTAGGAATTATCCCAAGGGAAAAGCTGTGGAGACAGCCATGTTGTGGCACTTTTGCGCTCCCCTTGGGATGCCTTTCACAGCTGCAGTGTGCTTGGAGCACAGGGCTTCCTGGTTTAAAAAACCAGAACTTTAGCCCAAACTGGAGGCTTCTAAATCAGCCTTCGTTTCGGGACGTCCCCAAGGAAAAAGCTGTGGAGGCAGGCATGTTGAGGCACTTCTGCGCTCTTCTTGGGTAGTCCTTCGCAGCTGTTGTGTTCTTGGAACTCAGGGCTTTCTGGTTAAAAGAACACTAACCCTAGGCCTAACTCAAACCTTAAGCCTAGGAAGGAAAATCAGCCTATGATTCGGGATGGTCTCATGGAAATAGCAGTGGAGGCAGCCAAGTTGTGTCACTTTTGCGCTCCCCTTGGGATGCCTTTAACAGCTGCAGTGTGCCTGGAGAACAGGGCTTCCTGGTTTTAAAAGTCCTAGGCCTAAGCCTAACAGTAACCCTAGGAAGGTAAATCAGCCGGGTATTAGGGTTCTTCCTAAGGAAAAAGCTGTGAAAGCAGCCATGTTGTGGACCTTCTGCGCTCCCTTTGGGATGCCTTTGGCAGATGCAGTAAGCCTGGAACTCAGGGCTTCCTGCTTAAAAAAATCCCAGCCTTAGGCTGAGCCCTAACCCTAACCCTAGGCAGATAAATCAGCCTTGGTATAGGGATGGTGCCAAGGAAAAAGCTGTGAAAGCTGCCATGTTGTTGCACTTTTGTACTCCCCTTGGGATGCCTTTCACAGCTGCCGTGTGCCTGGAGCTCAGGGCTTCCTGGTTTAAAAATCCATGTCCCTAGCTGAGACAGGAGGCAGGTGATTCAGCCTAGGCTTAGCAATGGTGCCAATGAAAACGTGTGGAGGCAGCCATTTTCTGGCACTTTTGTGCTCCCCTTGGGATGCCTTTCGCAGCTGCCGTGTGCCTGGAGCTCAGAGCTTGCTGGTTTAAAAAGCTCTACACCTAGGCGTAACCCTAACCGTAACACTGGTCATTTAAATCAGCCTGGGTTTAGGAATTATCCCAAGGGAAAAGCTGTGGACACAGCCATGTTGTGGCACTTTTGCGCTCCCCTTGGGATGCCTTTCACAGCTGCAGTGTGCTTGGAGCACAGGGCTTCCTGGTGTTAAAACCCACAAATTTAGCCCAAACTGGAGGCTTCTAAATCAGCCTTCGTTTCGGGACGTCCCCAAGGAAAAAGCTGTGGAGGCAGGCATGTTGAGGCACTTCTGCGCTCTTCTTGGGTAGTCCTTCGCAGCTGCTGTGTTCTTGGAACTCAGGGCTTTCTGGTTAAAAGGACACTAACCCTAGGCCTAACTCAAACCTTAAGCCTAGGAAGGAAAATCAGCCTATGATTCGGGATGGTCTCATGGAAATAGCAGTGGAGGCAGCCAAGTTGTGTCACTTTTGCGATCCCCTTGGGATGCCTTTAACAGCTGCAGTGTGCCTGGAGCACAGGGCTTCCTGGTTTTAAAAGTCCTAGGCCTAAGCCTAACAGTAACCCTAGGAAGGTAAATCAGCCGGGTATTAGGGTTCTTCCTAAGGAAAAAGCTGTGAAAGCAGCCATGTTGTGGCACTTCTGCGCTCCCTTTGGGATGCCTTTGGCAGATGCAGTAAGCCTGGAACTCAGGGCTTCCTGCTTAAAAAAATCCTAGCCCTTGGCTGAGCCCTAACCCTAACCCAAGGCAGATAAATCAGCCTAGGTATAGGGATGGTGCCAAGGAAAAAGCTGTGAAAGCTGCCATGTTGTTGCACTTTTGTACTCCCCTTGGGATGCCTTTCACAGCTGTCGTGTGCTTGGACCTCAGGGCTTCCTGGTTTAAAAATCCATGTCCCTAGCTGAGACTGGAGGCAGGTAATTCAGCCAAGGCTTAGCAATGGTGCCAATGAAAACGTGTGGAGGCAGCCATTTTCTGGCACTTTTGTACTCCCCTTGGGATGCCTTTCACAGCTGCAGTGTGTCTGGAGCACAGGGCTTCCTGGTTTAAAAGACCATATCCCTAGCTGAGACTGGAGGCAGGTAATTCAGCCTAGGCTTAGCAATGATGCCAATGAAAACGTGTGGAGGCAGCCATTTTCTGGCACTTTTGTGCTCCCCTTGGGATGCCTTTTGCAGCTGCCGTGTGCCTGGAGCTCAGAGCTTGCTGGTTTAAAAAGCTCTACACCTAGGCGTAACCCTAACCCTAACCGTAACACTGGTCATTTAAATCAGCCTGGGTT
Organism: Ammospiza caudacuta; assembly: GCF_027887145.1. Classification (NCBI taxonomy): domain Eukaryota; kingdom Metazoa; phylum Chordata; class Aves; order Passeriformes; family Passerellidae; genus Ammospiza; species Ammospiza caudacuta. Next base: position 309,773 of record NW_026683131.1, on the reverse strand, counting down.
TAGGAATTATCCCAAGGGAAAAGCTGTGGACACAGCCATGTTGTGGCACTTTTGCGCTCCCCTTGGGATGCCTTTCACAGCTGCAGTGTGCTTGGAGCACAGGGCTTCCTGCTTTAAAAAACCACAACTTTAGCCCAAACTGGAGGCTTCTAAATCAGCCTTCGTTTCGGGACATCCCCAAGGAAAAAGCTGTGGAGGCAGGCATGTTGAGGCACTTCTGCGCTCTTCTTGGGTAGTCCTTCGCAGCTGCTGTGTTCTTGGAACTCAGGGCTTTCTGGTTAAAAGAACACTAACCCTAGGCCTAACTCAAACCTTAAGCCTAGGAAGGAAAATCAGCCTATGATTCGGGATGGTCTCATGGAAATAGCAGTGGAGGCAGCCAAGTTGTGTCACTTTTGCGCTCCCCTTGGGATGCCTTTAACAGCTGCAGTGTGCCTGGAGCACAGGGCTTCCTGGTTTTAAAAGTCCTAGGCCTAAGCCTAACAGTAACCCGAGGAAGGTAAATCAGCCAGGTATTAGGGTTCTTCCTAAGGAAAAAGCTGTGAAAGCAGCCATGTTGTGGCACTTCTGCGCTCCCTTTGGGATGCCTTTGGCAGATGCAGTAAGCCTGGAACTCAGGGCTTTCTGGTTAAAAAAATCCTTGCCCTTGGCTGAGCCCTAAACCTAACGCTAGGCAGATAAATCAGCCTAGGTATAGGGATGGTGCCAAGGAAAAAGCTGTGAAAGCTGCCATGTTGTTGCACTTTTGTACTCCCCTTGGGATGCCTTTCACAGCTGCCGTGTGCCTGGAGCTCTGGGCTTCCTGGTTTAAAAAACCATGTCCCTAGCTGAGACTGGAGGCAGGTAATTCAGCCTAGGCTTAGCAATGGTGCCAATGAAAACGTGTGGAGGCAGCCATTTCCTGGCACTTTTGTGCTCCTTTTGGGATGCCTTTCGCAGCTGCCGTGTGCCTGGAGCTCAGAGCTTGCTGGTTTAAAAAGGTCTACACCTAGGCATAACCCTAACCCTAACCGTAACACTGGTCATTTAAATCAGCCTGGGTTTAGGAATTATCCCAAGGGAAAAGCTGTGGACACAGCCATGTTGTGGCACTTTTGTACTCCCCTTGGGATGCCTTTCACAGCTGCCGTGTGCCTGGAGCTCAGGGCTTCCTGGTTTAAAAGACCATGTCCCTAGCTGAGACTCGAGGCTGGTAATTCAGCCTAGGCTTAGCAATGGTGCCAATGAAAACGTGTGGAGGCAGCCATTTTCTGG